>NC_052070.1:79962246-80263902 GCF_015852505.1 Tachyglossus aculeatus
CTGCCAACTTGTACTTCCCAAGTGCTTAGTACAGTGCTCTGCACACAGTAAGTGCTCAATAAATACGATTGATGATGATGAAGGTATTTGTTAATCACTTACTATGTGTCAGGCATTGTTCTAAGTGCTGGGGTTGATACAGATTAATGAGGTTGGAAAAAATCCCTGTCCCACAGGGGGCTCACAGTTTTCATCCCCATTTTACAGATGAGGTAACTGAGGCCCAGAGAAGCAGAATGACTTGCCTAAGGTCACACAGCAGACGAGTGGCGGAACTGGGATTAGAACACAGGTCCTTCTGACTCCCCAATCTGTGCTCTATCCACTAGGCAATGCTGCTTCCTGGATTATGAGGCTTGTTTCACCAGCCAAATATCAACCAATCAATGGTATTTGAGTGCTTACTAAGTGCAGAGCACTGCACTAATGACTTGGGAGAGTACAGAATAAGTAGGCACGTTCCTTGCCCACTAGGCGCTTACAGTCTTGAGATGCTTTCTGTGACAATATGAAAATGGTGGCCGAGTATGAAGGAGAATGATCTCCAATCTCCATACAGACTATAGCAAAGTTTCCCTACCGAGTTGATTGGTTTTACCAAGTGAAGAAGCTCACAGAGCAATGGTCCTAGTGCTGCGGTGTAGGAGAAGGCATGGAAGTCCACGGTGACTCATTGTAGAGATTCCGGGAGGGCCCAGAATGACTGCATAGAGGAAACAGGGCCTAAGGCTAAGAGCACTGGAGTGGGGCTCAGGAGATCTGGGTTCTAGTCCCAGCTCCATCACTGGCCTTCTGTATGACCTTGGGAAAGTTGCTTAATCTCTCTGGGTCTCATTTTCTTCATCTGTAACATGGAGATAAAATAGAGGGGAGCTTCATATGTGACAGGGACTAGATCCAATCCGCTTCCCTTGCTTCCCCACCCTAGCGTTTAGTACAGCGCCTGGTACGAAGTAAGTGCTTAACAAATAGCATCATTATTATTATTTCAATCAATCAATTGTATTTAGTGAACGCTTACGGTGTGCAGAACGCTGTACTAAGATCTTGGGAGAGTACAA
Organism: Tachyglossus aculeatus; assembly: GCF_015852505.1. Lineage (NCBI taxonomy): Eukaryota > Metazoa > Chordata > Mammalia > Monotremata > Tachyglossidae > Tachyglossus > Tachyglossus aculeatus. Next base: position 79,963,308 of record NC_052070.1, read on the forward strand.
TTTAACAATTCAGCAGAGCTGTTACATACGTTCCCAATATAATGATGTCCTATTACCCTGAGACTGACCGCTGCCCTGAGAGACTTCAGGGAAACTTTTCTTTTGAGATTGAAGAAGATCATGAAAAGCTTTTGATCTTGTCTGCTGTGTAGTTAATTCTCATGTTGGGAGTCAGTATAAGAGAGTTTGGGAGATTTGGCCCATCTGTGCTCTGGAGTAGCTTGGTTGACTTAAGGTTGGGAGGTGGATTCCATTGGTGACCCTACTTTTGAACCTGCTTTTAACTTCTGGAAAATCTCCTTTTATCCCGAAGCTCATCCTGCTTAGCATCAGGCCAGAAGTGAATTTTTGGGAAAATTTATTTAACATGCAGAGATCTTATATTAAAATCTACAGTATTTCCTTTCAGGAAAGTGGCTTTGTTCCTTTTTTTTTTTTTTGTACTGTTGCTCTTTAGTAGTCTCTAAAAATCCTGTTTTGTTGTTGTTCATTTGAAACTGGGGCTTTAGATCAGGGGAGTCTAAAAGTGATGGATAGGATGGTTATAATTTGTGACGAGGTAACTTTGAGGTAGTTATTCACAAATGTAGAAAAAAAGATTCTTGCTCTTGTGTACTTACATGGGAAGGAGACTGTAAGCTCCTTGTGGGCAGGGATTGAGTCTACCAATTCTGTTGTATTGTGCTTTCCCAAGTGCTTAATGTAGTGCACTGCACACAGTAAGCGCTCAGTAAGTACCATTTATCGATGGGAATCCTATGAATCCTATAAATCCTATGAAGAGCTGTTGTGTCCCACTAACCCATGTTAGGCCAACACTGAGCATCTTCTTATTTACTCAGGGTTCGGAGCAAGGAAGGATCAACTTAGAGTCAGTGAGGAGAGAGGTGGGTGGAAGTAAAGGAATTTCTGTTCTTCAAACCGACCTCCCTCACTCTCCGGTCCCATGTTCACACTGGCATTTCTGAGTCTCAGTTTCTCAGCCAAGCTGGCCCTGGCTTTGGAGGCAATTTGTCCAGTGCCTTTATAGAAGCTTTTCTTATTTTCCCCGCTTTTTGTCTGTAACTTGCAGAAGTCAGGTGAGAAGATAGGGATGAGGTCATGGGCCTGGCAGCTGTAAGGAAGGGAAGAGTACAGGACGTTAGTTTAAAGTCAATTGCAGAGTAAGTGGAAGGAAAAGAGCAGGAACCGTCTTGGAACTGTCCAGAACAGGGATCAGGAGTCAAAGGAAGCAGTGAGGCTTAGTGGAAAGAGCAAGGTCCTAGGAATCAGAGGACCTGGGTTCTGGTCCTTTTAGACTGTGAGCCCACTGTTGGGTAGGGACTGTCTCTATATGTTGCCAACTTGTACTTCCCAAGTGCTTAGTACAGTGCTCTGCACACAGTAAGCGCTCAATAAATACGATTGATGATGATGATGGTCCCAGCTCTGCCACTTGTCTGCTGTGTGACCTTGGGCAAGTCACTTAATTTCTCTGTGCCTCCATTACACAGTACAGTATGCAGCGCTCAGGAAAGGCTGGGGGGCACGGAGGGCCGCGCCGCCCCAACCAGCCGGGTGGTGTGCCCCTTCCGGGGGGCACGGCCCCTGCCTGACCACTCGCCAGAGGATGGGGCAGGCATAGCCCACCGACTGCTGGGAGCCAGGTGGACCAGCGTCTTCTTCAGGCTCCCTTCTAACCGCTTGCCACAGGACGAGCCAGCCCCTCCCCATCCCCTCGCCTTACCTCCCCTCCCCACAGCACCTGTATATATGTGTATATATATACATACATAAATATAAATACGATTGAATGAATGAATGAATTACCACATCTGTAAAATAGGGATTAAGACTGTGCATGTGCACTCCACGTGGGGAAGGGACTATGTCCAATCTGATTAGCCTGTATCTGTCCCCGTAGAGACAAAGACAATTTAATTTTTTTAAAGGAAGACATCCTCATCTTTGGAAACATCTTCTCTGTTTTGCTTTAGTCCCTTAGGCCTCCCCCATTCAACTGTAAATTCTTCAACAGGCACAGTTTCTTATTCTTCTTTGGCTAACTCCCTTCAGCACCTAATATGGTGTTCAGTGCAAATTAAGGCCTCAGTAAATCCTGGTGATGATAATGATGATCCTTTCCAGCTGTCACTTTACAGAGTCAGCCTTGGAGTTGCCACAGTAAAATGGAATGATGGAATCCAGGTGGATTGAATCAATCAATCAATCAAACAAACAAACCTATTTATTGAGTTCTTACTGTGTGCAGAGCACTGCACTAAGTGCTTCAGAGGTTACAGTATAAGAGAGGTTCTAGACATATGCCCTTCCCACAAGGAGCTTACCGTCTAAAGGAGAGAGAGATTAAAGTAAATTTCAGCTATGTACGTAAGTGATGTGGGCTGCGGGTGGAGTGAATAAAGGGTACAATTCTAAGCACAAGGGTGATGCAGAAGGGAAAGGGAGAAGAGGAAATGAGGGCTCTGAAAGTGGGGAGAATGATGGCATGTGCAATATGCAGGGGAGAGAGTTGCAGGCCAAAAACAGGATGACGACAAGAGACGGCAGTGAGGTAGATGAGATCAAAGTACAGTGAGTAGGTTAGCAATAACGGAACAGAGTGAACATGCTAGGTTGTAGAAGGAAATCAGGGTGGCTTAGTGGATCAGGCAGAAACTCCTCACCCTGGGCTTCAAGGCTGTCCATCACCTCGCCCCCTCCTACCTCACCTCCCTTCTCTCCTTCTCCAGCCCAGCCTGCACCCTCCACTCCTCTGCCACTAATCTCCTCACTGTGCCTAGTTCTCGCCTGTCCCACCGTCAACCCCCAGCCTATGTCCTCCCCCTGGCCTGGAATGCCCTCCCTCCACACATCCTCCAAGCTAGCTCTCTTCCTCCCTTCAAAGCCTTACTGAGAACTCACCTCCTCCAGGAGGCCTTCCCACACTGAGCCCCCTCCTTCCTCTCCCCCTACTTCCCCTCCCCATCCCCCCGCCTTACCTCCTTCCCCTCCCCACAGCACCTGTATATGTGTTTGTACATATTTATTACTCTATTTATTTTATTTGTACATGTTTATTCTCTTTATTTTATTTGGTTTATATGTTTTGTTTTGTTGTCTGTCTCCCCCTTCTAGACTGTGAGCCCGCTGTTGGGTAGGGACCATCTCTATATGTGCAAACTTGTACTTCCCAAGTGCTTAGTACAGTGCTCTGCACACAGTAAGCGTTCAATAAATACGATTGAATTAATGAATGAATGGATAGAGCATGAGCCTGGGAGTCGGAATGGTCTATTTTCTAATCCCGGCTCCACCATGTGTCTGCCGCGTGACCTTGGGCAAGTCACTTTACTTTTTTGGGCCTCAGTTCCCTCATCTGTAAAGTGGGGATTAAGAGTGTGAGCCCCATGTGGAACAAAGGCTGTGTTCTACCTGATTCACTTGTCACATGGTAAGCATTTAACAAGTACCATAATAATAATTATTAGCCAGGTAAAATAAGAGGGGGCAAGATGATTGAGTACTTTAAAGCCAGTGGTAAGGAGTTTCTGTTTGATGTAGAGATGGTTGGGTAATCACTGGGAGTTCGGGAGGAGTGGGAAGATGTGGACTGAATGGTATTTCAGAAAAACGACGTGGACGGCAGAGTGAAGTATGCCTTGGAGTGGGGAGAGACAGGAGTCAGGGAGGTCAGCAAGGAGGATGATGGTTTTGAGTCAAGCTGGGATAGGATAAGTGCTTGGATCAACATTGTAGCAGTTCGAATGCAGAGGAAAGGGTGGGTTTTAGCAATGCTGTGAAAGCAGAACTGACGAAGAAAAAGAGAAAGATACGAGAAGGGTTATGTGATGCCATCTTTGGGGTTGGCCCTCCATACTGTTACTTGAATCCACCAGGAAATCAATATCGATTAATAACAAATATGGTATTTGTTATAATTATGGGATCTGCTAAGCACTTACTAAGTACCAAGCACTGTTCTAAGTGCTCGGGTAGATTGAAGGTTATCAGTTTGGACACAGTCCATGTTCCGCATGGAGCTTACAAGTCTAGGTAGGATGGAGTAGGATTTAACCGCTGTTTTACAGATGAGGAAATTGAGGCCCAGAGAAACCCAATTACCTATCCAAGGTCACAGAGCAAAACCATCTCCTTAAGATTGTAAGCTCATTGTGGGTAGGGAATGTGTCTGGTGTTATATTGTACTCTCCCGAGTGCTTAGTACAGTGCTCAGCACACAGTAAGTGCTCAATAAATACGATTGGCTAATTGATTGGAGAGTGGGGCAGTTTGTGCTGAAATAGAGAGCCATTGCTGTCATTCCCGGTTGATCTGCTCTCTCTGCCAATCTGCAAATAGTGGTGATTTGATTGTCTCCCTGAAAATGCCAAAGGGAACGGGCCCATTGCTTCACCAGGGAATTTGGGGAGTTTTCTAATAGCCTGTGGTCCCTATTCTTTCAAACAACTTTCTATTTCTCCCCTCATCTCCTGAATCAACTTCACTTTTGTGGAGAAGAGGTTTCTGAAATTTTATAGAGCAGCAATAAACCGTTATTATTGATTAAATAAGACGGTGCTGTAAAAAAAGAGAGAGAGGAGAATTTGCTACAGATGTTATCTATTTCAAGGGCATATGAAATTCCAGATGTCGGTAGTAAAATGTGGCCTCTAATTCATGTTGTTAGAGGCAGAAAATGCTTCTGGCGGAGGAATCTGGTCTCACTTTTCTGTGTGAAGACCTGCCGGCCCACCTGCGGTCAGGTGAAAGAGTTAACGGCAAGAGATTTTCTGCTTTCCATTCAGGACATATGGCTGTGGTCACGTGAAATCAAATGAATCCCCTTTCTAGGAAAGGGGGAAGAAAAACGGTCCGGGAGGAGCGTTCCCTCTGGGATTGTGTCAATAGTCTTGGGCTCAGCCCCTGCTGGGCCGACGTGGGTAACAAAATGGGGATTGGAAAGAACAATCTGAAAGCTTAAGAAGTGTTTTCAAGAATGTTGTTCACCAGTGACCCAGCAGTTCCTGAATCATTTCTTCCTCCTGAGGCTGAAAACCAAAACTTCTGCAGACAGAGAGAAGGAAGCTGATGTCCTTTCAAACCCAGCCCATTTAAAAATAGCTTCGGAGGAAAACAACGGGAGGTTGGCAGTCCCTGCCAACAGAGGGACCCGAGGTAAGCCCACGGCTGTGGCGCCTGTGGTGCCATAAATTGACTTTCCCACCTTCTAGTATATCCATCATCATCATCATCATCAATTGTATTTATTGAGTGCTTACTATGTGCAGAGCACTGTACTAAGTGCTTGGGAAGTACAAATTGGCAATATATAGAGACAGTCCCTACCCAACAGTGGGCTCACAGTCTAAAAGGGGAGACAGAGAACAAAACCAAACATACTAACGAAATAAAATAAATAGAATAGATATGTACAAGTAAAATAAATAAATAAATAGAGTAATAAATATGTACAAACATATATATATATATATATATATATATATATATACAGGTGTTTTGGGGTAGGGAAGAAGGTAAGATGGGGGGATGGAGAGGGCGACGAGGGGGAGAGGAAGGAAGGGGCTCAGTCTGGGAAGGCCTCCTGGAGGAGGTGAGCTCTCAGCAGGGCCTTGAAGGGAGGAAGAGAGCTAGCTTGGCGGAGGGGCAGAGGGAGGGCATTCCAGGCCAGGGGGATGACGTGGGCCGGGGGTCGATGGCGGGACAGGCGAGAACGAGGTACGGTGAGGAGATTAGCGACAGAGGAGCGGAGGGTGCGGGCTGGGCTGTAGAAGGAGAGTAGGGAGGTGAGGTAGGAGGGGGCGAGGGGATGGAGAGACTTGAAGCCCAGGGTGAGGAGCTTCTGCCTGATGCGCAGATTGATTGGTAGCCACTGGTGATTTTTGAGGAGGGGAGTAATATGCCCAGAGCGTTTCTGGGCACTAATCCGCCACACTCATATCCCTATATCCCTAAGCCGCCACACTCACTGTGGCCTTGAAGAAAGATCACGGGCATGGGAATCAGAGGACCTGGTTTCTAAACTTGACTTTGCCGCTTGCCTGCTGAAGAACGTGGACAAGTCGACTTAACTCCTCTGGGCCTCAGTTTTCTCATCTGTAAAATGGGAATTCAAAACCTGTTCTCCCTCCTACCAGGACTGTGATTCCCCAGGTGGGACAGGTTTGTACAGTGCTTAGCTCATGGTAAGTGCTTAACAAATGCCGCAATTATTGTTATTATTATTAATAATAATGGCATTTATTAAGCACTGACTATGTGCAAGGCACTGTTCTAAGCTCTGGGAAGGATACAAGGTGATCAGGTTGCCCCACAGGGGGCTCACAGACTTAATCCCCATTTTACAGATGAGGTAACTGAGGCACAGAGAAGTTAAGTGATATGCCCAAAGTCACAAAGCTGACAACTGGTGGAGCTGGGATGAGAACCCATGACCTCTGACTCCAAAGCCGGTGCTCTTTCCACTGAGCCACGCTGCTTCTCTATTAGTCATGCCTCTCTGATCTGCAGCACTCTCTTCTGAGCTATGGAGACAGGACCACCCTACGGACTATAAGCTCGTTGTGGGCAGGGAATGTGTCTGCTCATGGTTATTTTATTTTGTTAATAGGTTATGTTTTGTTGTCTGTCTCCCCCTTCTAGACTGTGAGCCCACTGTTGGGTAGGGACCGTCTCCATATGTTGTCAACTTGTACTTCCCAAGAGCTTAGTACAGTGCTCTGCACACAGTAAGCACTCAATAAATATGATAATGAATGAATGTTATAGTGTACTCTCCCAAGCGATTAGTACTGCGCATTGCACATAGTAAGCACTCAATAAACGCGGTTGAATCAAAGAATGGATCAGCGCTTAGAACAGTTCTTGGCACATAGTAAGCACTTAACAAATACCATCATTATTATTGGGGAGCAGCGTGGATCAGTGGAAAGAGCACGGGCTTTGGAGTCAGAAGTCACGGGTTCGAATCCCGACCCCACCACATGTCTGCTGTGGGACCTTGGGCGAGTCACTTAACTTCTCTGAGCCTGTTACCTCATCTGTAAAATGGGGATTAAGACTGTGAGCCCCACGTGGGACAGCTTGATCACCTTGTATCCCCCCAGCGCTTAGAAGAGTGCTCTGCACATAGTAAGTGCTTAATAAATGCTATTATTATTATTATTATTATTATTATTATTATGTGCATTTTGACATTTCAGAGGTTTGAGTCCGCTATCTGGCTCTATGCTGCCTCCTTCTGGCCAACTTTAATATGACCTGCTTGGGCCTGCTTCCAACTCCCTGCCCCTGGCCGAGCCGACGTAGGCGAAGTTCCTTTGGGGAAACATTTGATCAGGGTGCGAGAATCAATCAATCAATCGTATTTATTGAGCGCTTACTGTGTGCTGAGCACTGTACAAAGCGCTTGGGAAGTACAAGTTGGCAACATATAGAGACAGTCCCAACCCAACAGTGGGCTCACAGTCTAAAAGGGGGAGACAGAGAACAAAACCAACCATACTAACAAAATAAAATTAATAGAATAGATATGTACAAGTAAAATAAATAGAGTAATAAATATGTACAAACATATACACAGGTGCTGTGGGGAAGGGAAGGAGGTAAGATGGGGAGGATGGAGAGGGGGACGAGCGGGCGAGGAAGGAAGGGGCTCAGTCTGGAAAGGCCTCCTGGAGAAGGTGAGCTCTCAGTAGGGCCTTGAAGGGAGGAAGAGAACCACTCGCCAGGTGTCCGACACATATCCTTCTCACAGGTCCTGCTAAGAAAAGTCAGCTCCGCTGTCATGGAATTCAGGTGCCTTCTTCCTGTAAGTGCTATCTAATCTTAAGTTGCCAATTTGTACTTCCCAAGCGCTTGGTACAGTGCGCTGCACACAGTAAGCACTCAATAAATACGATCGAATGAATGAATGAATAATGGGAAGGATGGGACATTGTGCAGTTCATGGTAGAGCCGGATGGGGTCTTCGAAGCACAGACCTCACTCAGTTTTGAAATGTCATTTTTCTACTTTGTTTATGCAGGACCCAGACCATACCCCTCCGTAAAGTACTTGGGAGTTGTATACAGACTAATGGAAAAGCATCTTGAATAAGTCCCCACAATCTGCTCAGAAAAGTGAATGCTGGCAGGGTAGCACGGCTGAGCAATTTCAGGCAGGGAGGGAGGCTGAGAGGGGATGGGAAGTGATGGAATATTGGAAAGGTGGCCTTAGTAGAAAGAACACAGGCCTGAGAGTCAGGAAACCTCATTTATAATCCCAGTTCTTCTCTTTGCCCGGTGGGTGATAGTGGGCAAGTTACTTGCCCTCCTAAGTGGCCTCTGCTCCCTTCACTCCAGAGAAACTGCCATCTCAAAAGTCACCAATGATCTCCTTCTTGCCAAATCCAAGGGCCTCTACTTCATTCGAATCCTCCTCGACCTCTCAGCTGCTTTCAGCACTGTAGACCACCCCCTTCCCCTGGAAATATTATCCAACCTTGGCTTCACTGACACTGTCCTCTTCTGGTTCTCCTCCTACCTCTCTGGTTTCTCAGTCTCTTTCATGGGCTCCTCCTCTGCCTCCCACCCACTAACTGTGGGAGTCTATCAAGGCTCAGTTCGTGTTCCCCTTCTATTCTCCATCTACACCCACTCCCTTAGAGAACTCATTCCCTACCATGACTTCAACTACCATCTCTATGTGGATGATTACCAAATCTACATCTTTCTCCTTCTCTGCAGTCTCACATTTCCTCCTGCCTTTAGGATATCTCTACTTGAATGTTCCACCAACACCTCAAACTTAACATACCCAACACAGAACTCCTTATCTTCCTACTCAAATCTTGTCCTCCCCTTGACTTTCCCATTGTTGTAGACAGCACCGTCATCATAATAATAATAATGACGATGGCATTTATTAAGCACTTACTATGTGCAAAGCACTGTTCTAAGCCCTGGGGAGGTTCCAAGGTGATCAGGTTGTCCCATGGGAGGCTCACAATCTTAATCCCCATTTTCCAGATGAGGGAACCGAGGCCCGGAGAAGTTAAGTGACTTGCCCAAAGTCACACAGCTGACAATTGGCAGAGCCGGGATTAGAATCCATGACCTCCGACTCCAAAGCCCGTGCTCTTTCCACTGAACCACGCTGCCTCATTCTCCCCTGTCTCACAAGCTCACATATTTGGAGTTATTCTCAACTCCTCATTCAACCACATTTTCAGTCTGTCACCCAATCCAATTGGTTCAGTCTTCACAATGTCACTAAAATCTGACCTTTCCTCTCTATCCAAACTGCTACCATGTCAATCCAAGCACTCATCCTTTTGCGCCTTGATTTTTAGCCTCCTTGCTGTCCTCCCTGCCTCCTGTCTCTCCCAACTCCAGTCCATACTTCTCTCCGTTGCTTAGATCATTTTTCTGCACAGCTGTTCGGCCCATGTTACCCAACTCCTCCAGAATGTCCAGTGGCTGCCCGTCCACCACTACATCAAATAGAAACTCCTTCCCAGAGGCCTTAAAGCACTGTCACCTTGCCTCTTCCTATTTTACCTCATTGATTTCGTACTACAACCCAGCTCGCAGACTTTGCCCCTCTAATGCCAACCTATTCGCTGTATCTCAATCTCGCCTATCTTGCCACCAACCTCTTGCCCACATGCTACCCTGGCCTGCTCTTCCTCTTCATATCCCACAGACAATCACTCTCCCTACTTTCAAAACTTCATTAACAGCACATCTCCTCCAAGAGGTTTTCTAGCACTAAGCCCTCATTTGCTCTTCTCCCATTTCCTCTCTGTTGCCGTTGCACTTGGAGTGGCACATTTTATTCATCCCTCCCTCAGTCCCACAGCACTTAGGTACATATCCATTATTTATGGATTTATTTATTTATTTATATTAATGTCTGTCTCCCCTTCCAGATTGTGTTTGTTATGGGCAGGGGACATATCTACCAACTCTGTTATTGTACTCTCCCACCAAATGCTAGTACAGTGCTCTGCATACAGTAAGTGCTCAATAAATATGATTGCTCGATTGGCTTAATTTCTCTGTGTCTCAGTTTTATCATCTGGAAAATGGGGATTCAAAACTTGTTCTCCCTCCTACTTAGGCTGTGAACGCTTTGTGGGACAGGCGCTGGGTTGTACCTGATTATCTTGCATCCACTCCAGTGCTTAGTGCGATTCCTGGTACACAGTTTTTGCTTAAAAGTGTCAAAATTTGTATCGTTATTAGGGGAAACACTGACCCATCACAATTTACCTGTAGTACTAGGAAGTGGGGTAATTTCCCTGGACTCTTTGCAAATTGGTTTCTGAGCCACTGCTACCAGTTTCCCCATCCCAATAATATTAATAATAATTATTATTATTATGGTACTTGTTAAGTGCTTACTATGTGCCAGCCACTGTACTAAGCACTGGAATGGATACAAGCAAATCAGGTTGGACACGGTCCCTGTCCCACATAGGGCTCATAATCTCAATCCCCACTTTACAGATAAGGTAATTGAGGCACAGAGAAGTGAAGTGACTTGCCCAAGGTCACACAGCAGACAAGTGTCAGAGATGGGTTTAGAACCCATGACCCTCTGACGCCTGGGCTCTATCCACTACTCCATACAAAGTGTTTGTTGCAGGGGGTGGGGATTTATATCGAGAAACCTAATCCACTCCCTGCACAGTTTTACTGGGACTACATGTTCCCAAAATGCTTGGGATATAGATGCAAATTCCTTCTCCATCCCTAACTCATCCCACCCTCCCCCCGCCCACCAATTCCCCCTCCCCTACCATTCGCCACCCCTATTCTGACTCTCCCTCTCTGGACCCGGCATCACCCTGGAAACAGTTCCGCTTGGAGATGTCTCCGAGGAGCAGCAAGCCCCACAGCATTTGGGAAGTGTGCCTGGGAAACTGGTTAACACCACACTACAGCTGTTTTCCATGTTTGTCAAACCCAGTGGGGTCATTCAGGAATGCAGGCTTTTCCACTAATTACTGCTCCGAAGAGCCCACGATCACAGGATACACCGACAGAGGAAGAGAAAGGGCTCCCAGGCAGGGTGGTTGCTCTGGTCAACAACCCGAATGTAGCCCTTTCACAGGGGCTGAAGAGAAAAGGACAGGGAGGAGGCAGGGCAGGTGGAAATGGGGCCGGACTAGGGTTCAGGAGAGATGGATTCTAGTCCTGGATCTGCCGCTGACTTGCGGTAGACTGACGAAAACCTTAAAACGCTTACAACTTTCCATGGCGCTTATTTACATATTTTACATGCCCTATTACTTAGGCCCTAGCTCAAGTACCTAGTCTTTTCCTTCTTCTTCCCAGCTGTAATTTATTTTAGAGTCTGATTCCCCCACTAGATTGCAAAATCCTTGAGGGCAAGGCTCTTGTCCTCATTCTATTGTCTCCCAGGTGCTTAGTGTAGTGCTCTGCACACAGTAGGTGCTCAGGATATATTTCCCTTATTAGTCATTCATTCAATCGTATTTATTGAGCGCTTACTGTGTGCAGAGCACTGTACTAAGCGCTTAGGAAGTACAAATCATCATCATCATCATCAATCGTATTTATTGAGCGCTTACTATGTGCAGAGCACTGTACTAAGCGCTTGGGAAGTACAAATTGGCAACATATAGAGACAGTCCCTACCCAACAGTGGGCTCACAGTCTAAAAGGGGGAGACAGAGAACAAAACCAAACATACTAACAAAATAAAATAAATAGAATAGATATGTACAAGTAGAATAAATAAATAAATAAATAGAGTAATAAATATGTACAAACACATATACATATATACAGGTGCTGTGGGGAAGGGAAGGCGGTAAGAAAATTGGCAATATATAGAGACGGTCCCTACCCAACAACAGGCTCGCAGTCTAGAAATTAGCCATACTCACTGAGCTCTCACGGTATGCAGAGTACTTCATCAAGTGCTTGGAAAAGTACAGTGTAACAGAGTTGGTAGGCATGTCCCTTGCTCACAATGAGCTTACAGTCTAGAGGTTTTAACAGACTGATTGATTGAATGCCTTATTTGGGACTTTCTCTTGCTTAGCTTCTAGGGATGGAAGCACTATGGGGATGCTTAATGTTGCCAAAGTTGGTACTGTTGCCAACTTGTACTTCCCAAGCGCTTAGTACAGTGCTCTGCACACAGTAAGTGCTCAATAAATATAATTGATTGATTGATTAATGTGGGGAAACTAAATACCTGCCCCTGATGGCTCAAGCCATTGACTAAGATTTCAGTCTATGAGGAAATGCTAGAGGAGCAAATCTTTTGAGCTCTTGCCGGGGTCAAGTGACTGTGACCCGCCAGGAGACAAAAAAAAAAAAAAAGGGAATCAGACATCAGTTTAGGCATATTTGAGTTCCTCTGGTTCAGGTAGGCTCTTTAAGATGCTATGTCTTTCATTCATTCATTCATTCAATCGTATTTATTGAGCACTTACTGTGTGCAGAGCACTGTACTAAGCACTTGGGTAGTACAAGTTGGCAACATATAGAGACGGTCCCTACCCAACAGTGGGCTCACAGTCTAGAGCGGGGAGACAGACAACAAAACAAAACATGTGGACAGGGGTCAAGTCAACAGAATAAATAAAAGTAAAGCGAGATGCACATCATTAACAAAATAAAAAGAATAGTAAATATGTACAAGTAAAACAATTAGAGTGATAAATCTGTACAAACATATACAGGTGCTGTGGGTAGGGGAAGGAGGTAGGGCAGGGGGGATGGGGAGGGGGAGAGGAAGGAGGGGGCTCAATCTGGGAAGGCCTCCTGGAGGAGGTGATGTACTACTAATATTGGTAGTACATCTTTGGACCCCTCTCAGGAACTCACCTGGACAGTTTCCACTACTCTATCAGTCTTGGCTATGGGAGGAAGAGTCAAGCAGCGGCATGCCCATTCCATTCTTAGTGTGGGCAGTGGCTAGCGAGCGGCCGATTTGTACTTAGTACAGTACTCTGCACACAGTAAAGCGCTCAATAAATAGATTGAATGAATTGAATGAATGAGTGGAAGGCAATCTGTTACAAGTCAAAACTCTCTGGTGCTGGGCAGCAGCAGCATGGGAGAGAGTTGAGGGTGGAGACTCAAGTTTACTGCGCAGAGGAAGGCAGTGGTAAACCACTTCCATATTTTTACCAAGAAAACTCTACGGATAAACTACCAAAACAACTGCAGATGGAGGTGGAGTATTGTGTGAAAGATATGTCCATGGAGTCACTATGGGTGAGAGATGAGGCTGCAAGACAAGACAAAACAAGACATCTTCAGTGGCTAAAAAGTTGGCAGTGTTACTACTTCTACTACTTCTACTACTTCTACTACTACCCTCGCACAATCTCCGATGCATTTGAGTGTTTAGCATACAGTAAGTGCTCAATAAATACCATTTGTTGATTGATTGAGTGGGTGGAGGGCTTCTTTAAAGGGGAAGTTGCAGTATCATAGTATCCCAGGACTGGAAGGGCATTCACACAATCATCTAGCCCAGCTCCCTGCAGTTCATCATCTTCCAAAATTCCTTGAGGGGAAGGCCAGGCTGGAGGTGTGGGTGGTTTTAACCCACAATTAGAATACTGATGGCAACCACCCACTTAAATGGGATCTCTATCATTATGATTAAGCACTTAGTACAGTGCTCTGCACACAGTAAGCGCTCAATAAATATGATTGAATGAATCTCTTGAATGTATCCAACCACAATTCAGTGACTATCCCCCTTCAGATGTGACCGTGTCAGCCACCACATTTCTTTAAGGGTCAGACCAGTGGAGCCTGGTTTGGATGAACATGGGGTGAACAGGAGGAGGGGTATTCTCTTAAGAGATGTGGGAGGGGGAGGGCATTTGCTACCTTTTATTTCTCCACCAAAGCATGAAAATCCTGAAAATGAGGAATTGCATTTAAATTGCAGACAGAAACATTTTACTCATAGAGGGGGCTGTGGATGGGAAGGAGCTTCAGGTTAGGGAAATACAGAGTTTCTTGATGACTTTACCCTCAGTCTTCCTTGGAATGGAGAAAGCTAAGAGGTCTCTCCCCATCTTGTCCCAGTCTCCAGCATTGGTCTTGGGGAGGAAGTGGGCTACTGATCTGAACACCAGATTAGGACTCAAAGTCCTGTGGCCTTGGGGAAATCACTTTCACATTTGTAAAATGGCTTTCCACAGCAGGGATTCTATAAAAACCAATGAGAGAACTCTGAGTTCCTGAAAAATTGGCACAATACAAATTCAGGGCATCTTATCAAGCCCATTTCTTTCTGGGCACATGTTTACTCCTTTGGGAGTAATCAGTGCATTAGAATGTACAAAGTGTACTTGATTACTGGCATATCTCACAATTCAGTGGGACTATTATGCTCCTGAAAACTGTGACTGTAATGTCACTGAAGCCCCACTCTTGGCCTAGTAGAAAAAGCACTTCACTGGGAATTGGGAAACCTGGGTTCTGGTCCCAATTTTGCCTATGTGGGTAAAGACGGCACACAACCTCACGACGTGCTGCACTCCTTCCCGCTTTCTCACTTGTTAAATTCTGGTCCCCTGACTGGTGGGGATGTGAGTGAGAGTGGTGTCGTGCAAGCCTCTTGCACTATAATTGATGCCCCTGTACAGGTGCTGAGTCCTGAGGTCTCAGAACAGAGGCTCATCTGCTATTTGGGAGACGCCATCAATCAGCATCGTGAGCGGCCATATAGAGGAATACATTTTCCCATAGACATACATGCTGTAAATTGGGATCCATTCCCAAACATCTGGAAAAGTAATAAGAAATTCCTCTATGTGCTGTACACTGTTATTCAAACATCATTAAACTATTGTTAAATCTTTGTTAAAGTAATTCAAAGCACAGCTTCACAATATTAACTACATGAATATGAGTCTTTGCAGGTGGCTGCCTAAGTAGGAGCTTGTATTGCTGACTGTGGTAGGGGTTTTTGAACTTCAAAGAAGAATTTGTCTATTTTAGGTTGAACAACAGCCTCCTTCTTGAGTTCATACCCTGAAGCAGGTTGATTCCTTCAGTACTCTGCTCCGAATAAGTGCTCAATAAACATCGCTGATTGATTGAGCTTATATCTGGAAACCTTAGTCAAAGATTTTCAGTGACAACATAGACCCATTCTGCTACCTAGGGAGTGCACTATCCAAAGATGCACCTATAGACAAAGAATTACAAGGCCAAATAAAGACGACCATAGCTTGTAGGCAATGGGGTATCAAGTTTCATATTAAAGCAGTGGGGAGCATCACTATTCTTTATGGCCTGTGAGACTCGGACAGAAGATACATTTTGCTTCTTGAACACTATTATCAACACCACTTATGAGTTATCCTTATATGAGTCAAATGGCAACAAAAGAATAATAACAAGATTCTGTCAGTTCACCCAGACTAAGACAGTATTAAAGTAATATTCACGGTAACCCTCCCCCTGTAGACTGCAAGCTCCTTGTGGGCGGGGATCTCGTCTGCCACCTCTGTTGTATTGTGTTTTCCCAATGATAATAATAATAATAATAATAATAAAAATAATAATAATGGTACTTGTTAGGTGCTTACTATGTGCCAAGACTGTTCCAAATGCTGGGGTAGATACAAGTTAATTGGGTCATCCATAGGCCCTGCCCCACATGGGGTTCATACTTTTGATCCCCATTTTCCAAATGAGGGAACTGAGGCTCAGAGAAGTGAAGTGACTTCCCCAAGTTCACATGTTAGGCAAGTGGCGGAGTTGGGATTAGAACCCAGGACCCCATTAGCGTGGCTCAGTGGAAAGAGCACGGGCTTTGGAGTCAGAGATCCTGGGTTCAAATCCCCGCTCTGCCAATTGTCAGCTGTGTGACTTTGGGCAAGTCATTTAACTTCTCTGTGCCTCAGTTACCTCATCTGTAAAATGGGGATTGCCTGTGAACCCCCCTGTGGGACAACCTGATCACCTAGTATTCTTCCCAGTGCTTAGAATAGTGCATTGCACATAGTAAGCGCTTAACAAATGCCATTATTATTATTATTATTATTATTATTATTATTAGGGCCGAAGGGCGCAGTGGCCCCAATTTTCACAAGACGAGCTGGTTCCCTGGTGCCTGTTCAGAAGAGCCAGGAGCTGGGTGGTTCGTTGGGGATGGGCCATTACTCTCCCTTCTCCCCGTGACTTTAGATGAGGCCTGGCTGCGCTGACGCTCATAAAACCCTGGTGACAAACCATTCACTAGCACTTAGTACAGCATTCTGCAAACCGCACACTGTTCTGCACACTGATTGATTGATTTGCTGGGCAGGACACATGCAAAGAAGGGATGAGAGCAGGAGTTCCAAGCCATTGCTTGATTGTGAACTGAAAAGGGAAAATGCAAGTAGGGACAGAAACCTTGTTTTTGAGTAAACTGAGTAAACCGCAGTCTCAAACAGTGTGATGTAGACATAAAAGCTGACTGCTGAAATGTTTCCTGCCTGAATGGGGTTGCCATCCTCCTAGAGAAAAGGCTCCCGGATGATTGGGATATTAAGAGCGGCTTCGAAAAGTGACCTGCCAGGCAAATGCATTAATGCAGCAAGGAACCATCTTTATAACATGGAATGGAGTACCAGCCATTATCAGTTATTTACACGGCGGGGAAAGCAGCATGATCTAATGGAAAGAGCATGGGCTGGGGTGTCGGAGGACCTGAGTTCTAATCCTGACTTTGCTATTTGCCTGCTGTGGGACTTTGGGCAAATCACTACACTTCTTAGTGCTTCGGTTTCCTCGTCTGTAAAATGGAGATTCGGTACCTGTCCTCCCTCCTACTTAGACTATAAGTCCACTGAGGGACAGGATCTGTATGCAACCTGATCATCTTACATCTACTGCAACACTGAGTTCGGTCCTTGGAGTATACGAGGTGCTTAACAAATGCCATTTTAAAAAAGCCACGCCTGAACAGAAAGAAAGGTTCTTGCTGTCAGTCAGTGCCTTTGTTGAAAATTAAAGCCATCTATCTGTGTTGTTTTTATTCATCATAGTAGTTCCCAGATTATGGAGTGATTTTCCTAATTATGGGCTCCATTCTAGTAATGGGGGATTCCAAGACGACAGTGGAAAATCTCTGATATCCATTTTTAAATTTATAATGCTGAGTTCTAATCTCAGCTCCATCAACCCCTCTCTGCTTCTCCCGAGGCTAGTTACCCTCTCTGTATATTAGGGTGTGAAAATTTGTTTCTGGGAATTTGAAGTTGTAGCTTCAACATCAATCCAATCAATCGCATTGATTGAGCACTTACTGTGTGCAGAACACTGTACTAAGAGCTTGGGAGAGTACAGTATAACAGAGTTGGTAGACATGTTCCCTGCCCACAGTGAACTTACAGTCTAGAGTCAGTCAGTCAGTTCTATTTATTGAGCGCTTATTGTGTGCGGAGCACTGTACTGAGCACTTGGGAGAGTACAACACAGCAATACAACAGACATTCAGGCATATGTTGCCAACTTGTACTTCCCAAGCGCTTAGTACAGTGCTCTGCACAAAGTAAGCGCTCAATAAATATGATTGATTGATTCAGGGATACAGACATTAATTTAAATGAATAAATTACGGATAGGTATATAAATGCTGTGGAGCTGAGGGAAGAGTGAGCCAAGTGTGCAAATCCAAGTGCAAAGGCAACATAGAAAGGAGTGGGAGAAGAGGAAATGAGGGCTTAGTTGGGGAAGGACATCTAAAGCTTTGGTCAGTGGGAGTGACAAGGGTGAAGAGTGGGTCTATTTGCACATTTATCCCTTACATGGATAAACAATAAGTGGAATAACCTTCTGCCCACCATGCCCTGTCATATACAGGCTATAGAGTCAGTTAGAAAGAGCGCAGGCCAGCTTTAAACATTTGGTTCCCCTCCTAGCCGATATAATGTCATTACATTACACTGTGTGCAGAAATCTGTCCAAAAAGCATTTCTCCAGGGGGGCCTCTGATCCTCCTCCCCTCTGCAACTTGTTCTAGGAAATTTGGTCCCCCCCTCTCAGGGACCTGGTAATACAGGCACCACTTCCACCCTGAGAAGAAGGAGGTTGGGCATCCCTGGTCTGCTGCTGCCGTGGCCCCGCTCCCCCTGCATCCGCCTTCCTCACCACCTTGCCTCTGCCCGCCTGCCTCTCTCACTTCCTGAGCCACCCTCTCTAACAGTTTTTCCGAAAGTGGCCCCCTTACCATCTGCAGCCGGCCCCATAGCTTCCTCGTCCTTTCTGGATTGTATTACTACCTCAAAGAATACAACCCCCTGGATGGAAGCCATGAACAGGGTAGTGGGTGGAGCCAAAGACCAATAATAATAATAATGGTATTTGTTAAGCACTTACTATGTGCCAGGCACTGTTCTAAGCGCTGGGGTAGAT
The DNA here is from genome assembly GCF_015852505.1 of Tachyglossus aculeatus. Lineage (NCBI taxonomy): Eukaryota > Metazoa > Chordata > Mammalia > Monotremata > Tachyglossidae > Tachyglossus > Tachyglossus aculeatus. The sequence continues at coordinate 79,981,700 of NC_052070.1, forward strand.
ACAAGCTAATCAGGTTGGACCCAGACCCTGTCTCACAATGGGCTCACAGTCTAAATCCCCATTTGACAGATGAGATAACATGACGCTCGCAGTCTTAGTCCCCATTTTACAAATGAGGTAACAGAGGCCCAGAGAAGTGAAGTGACTTACCTAAGGTCACACAGCAGACAAGTGGCGGAGCCAGGATTAGAACCCATGACCTTCTGACCCCCTGACCTTTGGTCTATCCACTATGCCATGCAAGAAAAAGATATACCAAAAAATTCCACCTCTAAATAATAATAATTACAAGGTGCCCAGCACTGTTCTAGGCACTGGGCTAGATACAAGATAATTAGACCCCACATGGGGCTCACAGTGCTCTGCACATAGTAAACACTCAAGAAATATGAATGAATAAATGAATGAATTCTAAGTAGGAGGGAGCACAGGTATTGAAGCACCATTTTGTGGAAGGAACCTGAGGCATAGAGAAGTTAAGTGACAGAGCAGGAAAGAGAATGCTTTTTCTATTAAGTCATTGAGGAGGAAAAACCATTAGCTAATGTGGTTCCAACATGACATCTACCCCAGATCAGAATGTATCTCGGGGATATGTGGGAGGATATGTGGTGATTTTCTGTCTTAGAAGAACTAGAGAAATCAAGAAAGGGCAAGACTTCTAGAAGTACTTTTTCTCCAGGTTTGGATAGGTGGTCGTTGGCAGGGCTGGATTCAGACTGGAAATCAGGACCTAAGAAGGTGATGGCAGGATTGGTCCCCCTGGGATCACCGCAGGTGACTCTCCCTGGGTGGCTCCTCCCAAAGATAGTGGTGCAGGTGGCCTCCTCCAAGACGTTGCCTGCATGGCTCCTCTCAAAGATAGAAGTCTTGCTATCCACCTCACATATGGCTATCGCTTCCCTACCAAAGTGATAGAGGGGTGTAAGTCAGGGTCTTGGTACCTGGCAACTCAGGGTGCCCAGTTTAGTGGCAGGAGGCAGGACCGGGGGAAGCAGAGGCACATTTTCCCTCCTCCTCAGGGCAGTCCGATTTCTGAAGTCATCCCTGGTTTGGAGGCCTATTTGGAAAGCTCTCGGCTGGAAGCTTCCATCCGTGCACTTCGTTCCAAAGTCTCCAATCTCAGTAAAAATCAAGGCTTCGGGAATCTTCTCTAGGGCTGAGAAAGAGGAAGCATATTGCAAGCATTGCTCACAGCTTTATCGTGGATTGGAGCATTTTTGCACTGACCTGGATTGTCTTGGGATAAAAGCCGAAGCAGACGGAGATTTCCCCAGGCACTGAGCCACTGGGTCTCTGCCGCAGGGGAAAGGTTCAGGGTCTCTGATGATCTTCCCCAGGGCCGTTTTCCAGCAATGTCTCATCAGGTCCACGGACCCCCTCGTCTCCATTTGGAACATCTGGTTCTTTTGTATCAGACACCGCTGGTCCTGGGGCAGCAGCCCAGTCAGATTAAGAACAGGGACACGTGGGTGTTTCCTTTGGGACCTCTGCTTTTCCCTGCTGAGGCAGCTTGATGTCTTTGGGCCTCCTCTCCGGGGAGTGTCCTCTACCCTAATTTATTGTCTCTGGGCCAAGTGGTTTGTAAATGTGATAACGACCGTTCTAATTTGCTGTGCTAACAGATAAAACCGAAGAGCTGAGTGGGTGGTGAGCTGCCGGACCGAGTCCTGGGAAAGCAAAAATCAGCCGCTGCTCCCTCTGCAGCTGCCGCTGCCGCTGCCGCTGCTGCTGCTGCTGCTGCGATTTTGCATGTGCCCCTTTGCACCTCTCCAAACCAACAACCCTCCAGGCCCAGCCTGAACTCATTAGCCTTCCAGCACTTCATAATGAAGACTAATAAACGCCTGATGGTTATGCTTGGACAAACACGCTCTCTGGTGGAAGGAAACCCAAAGAGTTTGCACACAGAGAGGAACCGGAGGGCTCACTGACCCGGGCAGATGGCATTGGTTCTCCCCCTTCTCGACTGTGAGCCCGTTGTTGGGTAGGGACCGTCTCTATATGTTGCCAACTTGTACTTCCCAAGCGCTTAGTACAGTGCTCTGCACACAGTAAGCACTCAATAAATACGATTGAATGAATGAATGAATTGGTTCTCTTCAGAATGCCGGTGGGCTCTCTCCCCAGTCATTCAGTTGTATTTACTGAGTGCTTACTGTGTGCAGAGCACTGAACTGAGCACTTTGGAGAATGCAATATAACAATAAACAGGCACATCCCCGCCCACAATGAGCTTACAGTCTGGAGCCTTGCACTCCTTGAGACACTTGACGGGTAGAGGGATGATCCCCTCGCACCTCTCCCCCGAGGCCTGGAGAACCCACCCTCCTGGATTAGCCGGACGCTGTGGGGCACATCGAGAGACCTTGCCCTTGGCGGTCTAATGAGGGCTAGGCAGGGGCTCATCTCTCCGTGTCACTCGATAAGAGAAGTTATGAGAGAGCAGCGTCAAACTCCCTGAGGAAATGTGCTCAAAGAATAATCTGTTTAAAATACAGGAACAGATGGATTGCATTTTCCTAACCTTTAGCTCGTTCCAATGTGCAAACAGTTAAGATCATAATGTTAACATTTTCTCAGATGTTTTATGTGCATATAAAATATTCTCAAAGAATGTGCTTTTGAATGCAAAGTTTGATCCAATTACAATTTTACTAGAGTTTATAAAAACATAAGAAGTATGTTTTCAGGGTGTCTGAGACCCCGCTGGCCTCTACAGTAAACTTGGAAACTTGCTAGAGAAACATAATTGCCACTACACAGGAGATGGGCCTATGGTTCTTATAATTATGAGCATACTATGTCAACATGGAATCATCTCCCCAGCTCCAAAGTGAGCAAGATAATGGTGAATGGAAATAAGATCAATTAGGTGGACCTTGACCAAAAGGGATGGATGGGGTGGGGGAGATGTTTTCTGCCCTCACGTGGCTAGGAACCCCTCAAGGGTAACTTTGGCGGTTGACTGCCGTCAGATTGCCGATGAAAACCCAAGAAGTTTCCTAGGCAGAGAAATAGCTTTTAAAGATAATAATGTGTTGAAAGACTCATTTTCCATGAGCCCATCCAAATGCTGAATAATACATGACAGTTGGAGAAAGGCACATAAATGATTATCTTTCTAATACTCATTTTTGGCTGTTGGAATACATAAGACAACCTCCAGCATCACGTCCCGGAGGCCATGCTTTGCTCTGGGGCTTAGCTTTCGGTGTCCTTTAACTCAGAAGCTTTGGTTGGGTTCTCGGAAAACGTGGTTGCATAATAGGCCAGTGTCTCAAAACGCCTTCTCACTACTTGACTGTACTTTATGATTCCTTGCATAAGTGGTTCATAATTTGAACAGCCCATTCCCATTAAGAAATGTTGAATAGGAATAAGCTGTTAAGATTATGGAGCAGGTGTACATGGGATCGTAAAGAAATGGCTCTGAAAAGGAAATAAAAACTGCGGTTCCCTTCTGAGTGCTGACTCAGAACTATAGTCCCCTGGGCTCTGGGGACCACAGGACCACAGATGGCACGATCTCCTGCTAACCGCATCAGGGGATGATCCCCAAGACCCTGGACAAGCAAGCCTAATACATCTGCCACAAGTCTTTGCTATCCAAGGGTTGGAATTCCCTATTCACTGCTCCAGTGTCAGGGAATTCCTTGGGGTAAGTTGGATGAGCCAGCCCAGGTTCAGACTCCAGACACTGAGGGGAACATCCCCTTCCTTCTACAGGAGAGGGAGGATTGAGAAGCAGCATAGGCTTAGTGGAAAGAGGTCGGGCTTGGGAGTGAGAGGTCATGGGTTCTAATCCTGACTCTGCCACTTGTCTGCTGTGTGACCTTGGGCAAGTCACTTCACTTCTCTGTGCCTCAGTTACCTCATCTGTAAAATGGGGATGAAGACTGTGAGCCACACATGGGACAACCTGATGACCTTGTATCTACCCCAGCACTTAGAACAGTGCTTGGCACATAGTAAGCACTTAACAAATGCCAATATTATTATTATTATTATTATTGTTATTTGGGATTCCCCCCTTAAGTGAATGATTGGTCTCTTGTCAATTACATCTCCGGGAACAGGCCTTCTCCTATCAAGCCCTCTGTTCCCTGGCTCCCTCACCCTTCTGCATTGTCTATGCGCTGGCATTTGGTATTAGTCTCACCCTCAGCCCCACAGCACTTATGTACATATTTATCAATCACATTTATCAATCAATCGTATTTATTGAGAGCTTACTGTGTGCAGAGCACTGTACTAAGTGGCATTTATTGAGCACTGTGTGCAGAGCACTTTACTAAGCACTTGGGAGAGTACATCAAGACATAAAAGAGTTAGTAGACATGGTTCCTGCCCACAATGAGCTTACAGTCTATGAATTATATATTGTGCCTTATTTATTTATATTACTATCTGTCTCTCCTTCTAGACTGTGAGTTCTCAGTGGGCAGAGAACATGTCTACCAACTCACATGTATTGTATTCTCTCAAGCACTTAGTACAGTGCTCTGCACAAAGTAAGCATTCAATAAATACCATTGATTGATTGTCAAGTCAATGTTGGGCTGCAAATAAAATTTGGAAGTTGATCTCTTCCATTGAGCAGAAATTATTCTGTGCCACCTTTCCTGCCCTCCCCTTCCAACCCTCACTTTCCTTCATGGAGGAAGAGGAAGAGGACTTGGGCTAGTTCTGAACATTGCATCGCTGCTCTAATCCAGACCAACAAGACGGGGTTTGAGATCAGCTAAGTCACTCCCCAAGAAGCTGGAAAGCAAGATCTTAGACACACACACAGAGATCAGCTAGGAGGGGTGAGGAAGAGGTAAATGACTGTTTTTCTTAAAGGAGGAAAAGGAGTTGATACTCTCATTTGTTTCAGATGACAAGATAAGGAATTAATATGCTTATGCTACAGCAAGGAATGCTTATATAATAGCAGCTGATAAACTTCAAACCAGAGGATCAGTCATGGATGTCCAAAACTTTCAAGAAAAGATGGTTTTTGGAAGAAGGAGGGCTAGACCATTTGGAGGGGGCAAGGTTAGGACTTGACTGAGAACTAAGAGTTGGGCTCAGGCCCTGGAAGAGAGGATTCTGGGATAGCTAATATTAGGGGAGCATTGCTTGTTTATTTTGGCTGACAGGAATTTTACTTTGGTCTTCCTTCCCAGTCATCAAGGAGACCAGTGAATTCCAATATCTTCAACTCCAAAGTGAATTTCCTCTCAAATTCCCAACAAATTGGAAAATCACAACCACTTTAGAAGAGGTGGAGAAAGAACTGAGGAAGGGGAGGCGCCTTGCTTTTCCTTCCCCCTGCTGCTTGGTTTTCCTTTTCATTTTCTTTTCCTCTCAAATCCCATAAATGTTCAATCTTCTTCTAGAAGCATCACTGGGGATTTGGAGAGTCAGGCTCCCATGCTTGAATGTTCTGTAATTTCAGGAGACAAGTCATGACCTCTTCTGCCCTCACGCCATTTCCAATCTGCTCTCCAGTGTAGATCCATTCAAGTGGGTCATCTTGGCTAATTCCCCTCCAAAAGAGCAAAGCAAATAAGCAAACCAAATGAACTTGTTTTGTTTTTACAGCTTCCAGGGACACTGGCCACAGCTGGAGGCCTCCTGGGAGGCCCTGGATAGAGGAAGACTAGCCCAATAGGCATATTTTATCCAAATCGCTTTCCCAGAAGGGTTCTGGGAACTGGGAGAGCTCTTCCTTTGACACGCTTCCTTAATTCCCTCCAGACAGCTTTCTTTTCCCTCCGTTTCCCTTCCCTCTCCTTCTGTTCCTTCTCCACGCTCCTCTTCAAAATTGTTTCCACAGGAGATTTAGACCCACCAAAGCCTAGAAGAATGAGAGCTGCTTCACTCCCACCCAGCCAGCGCCATCTGGAACCTTCCAGAACTCCTGCCCCTTGGCCCCTAGTAGATCCACAGGTCCTGGGCCACAAGGGTAACTCAAACCCTGAATTGGTAGATATCGCAGTCTGTGTTTACAAAGTAAAGACAAGCTGCAAAAAGCGGGGTTGGATTTATTTTTTGTAAGTCAAACCAGCTGTGATCCCCCGTCTGTGGACACTTCCTCTGCAAATGCCAAATGTCACTTGTGCTAGAGCCACTTTTTTCACAGTTGTTTTGTGGGTTTTTTTTCACTTCTACTCACCTTTCACCCTCTAGCCCTCTTTCCGTAACATCCTCAATGCCAGTCTGTTGATCCAGACTTATCCCTTTCTCCTTCTTCTCTTACTTTTCCCACCACCACCCATTGCAGATAAGAGTCTTAGTTTGGGAAGCCCATCTTCCTGATGGATAGCTGGTGAAGAAATGGGCGTCTGCACTGAAAATGGAACTGTTAGGGGAAAGGGAAGGGGAAAGGAAAGAGAAGAAAAGTAGGAGGGAAGGAGCGGAGGAGGGGAGACCAATAGAAGATGAGGAGGGTGAAGGGAGATGAAGAGATGAGGAGCAGAGGAGAAGAGAAGAGGAGAAAAAGAGGAGGAGAGGAGAAGGGGGAAGTAGTACGGGCCTGGAGTCACTTAATTCCCTGTGCCTCAACTTCCTCTTCTATAAAATGGTGATTAAATCCTTCTCCGTCCTACTTAGACTGTGATATCTATTTGGGACTGGGAATGTGTCCCACTTGCTTATTGTGCATTTGCCTAACAGTGCTTAGCATATAATAAGCACTTCAATACTATAATTAATTAATTAAGAGAGGAGAGGAGGAGAAATGGAGAGAAAGAGAGAAGAGGAGAAAAGGACAAGAGGAGAAGAGGAGGAGGAGGAGAGAAGGGGGAAAGAGAGGAGTTGGGGAAAAAGGACAAGAGGAGAAACTTACAGAAATCACTCCTCTCAGAAAAACTCCAAACTCAGTTTCGCGAATCAATTCTTGACTGAGTTAAACTTGATTCCAGTGCACCCCTCACCCATTTATAGATGAAAAGGTCATCTTCACCTATCCACTTCTGTTTGGGTTTGGACTTTTTAAAACATCTATCTGCCTTGTATTTAGAAAATGAACTCTGAGAGGGCAGAGACCTCTCCCTCCTACTAGGAAACGTCATCAGTGCCTGGGTCGCCTAGAAGTCAGTCAGCAGTTTTGCAGCTGAGGATGAGTTGGCTGTCTGCTTCATTAATCTCCGTGCCCGTGGCCTTGTCTTGTCACCCCTTCGCCAGGACAAATCTCTAAATGCGGAACTGCTTGGCCTGGAAAGGACTCCAGAGAGTCCAATCTAGCTGCCTGACTCTGACACTGCCTAAGAAAGGTTTAGAAACCAGCTCTACTGTTCCTTGAGAAGCAGCATGGCCTAGTGGCTAGAGCATGGGCCTGAGAGCCAGAAGGACCTAGGTTCTAATCCCAGCTCTGCCGCTTGTCTGCTGTTTGCCTTGGGCAAGTCACTTTGCTTCTCTGGGCCTCAGATACTTCAGCAGTATAAAAGGGGATTAATACTGTGAGCCCCATGTGGGACAGGGACTATGACCAACCTGATCAACCTGATTAATTTGTATCTATCCCAGTTCTTATCACAGTGCCTGGCACACAGTAAGTGCTTAAAAATACCATTGGAAAACAAAACAAAAAAAACCCCAAACCCTGCAAGAAGTGCTGTGAAGGTTTAAAAACCCCTCTTCCTGGTCCAGGAAATGGGATACTCAGCTGGATGACAGAGCAGAGGGGCTTCCCTGGTCTTTGCCCTTCACTTTGGGTCTTGGGCTATTTTGAATTAATGGTATTTGTTTACTGGACCCTCATCCCAGTGCAGATCCCTGTACTAAGCACTTTTGAGAGTACTATAGAGTTGGTAGACATAATAATAATAACAATAGCATTTGTTAAGCGTTTACTAGGTGCCATGCACTGTTCTAAGTGCTGGGGTAGATAGAAGATAATCAGGTTGTCCCACATGGGGCTCACAATCTTCATCCCCATTTTACAGATGAGGGAACTGAGGCCCAAAGAAGTGAAGTGACTTACCCAAAGTCACACAGCTGACAAGGAGGAGCAGGTATTAGAACCCACGACCTCTGACTCCCAAGCCCGGGCTCTTTCCACTGAGCCACACTGCTTCTCTAGACATGATCCCTGGCCTTGAGGCTCTTGCTGTCTAATGGAATCCTGGTAGGTGGAGCAGCGGGAAGTGTCCCTGACCCCATTGAGCTTACACCCAGGAGCTCTTTCTTTTCCTATTTCTTTCTTTAACTTTTACCCTGCCTTGGGAGACTCAGGGAAGCCACAACCCAATCTCTCCACTTTGCTGACCCTTGGAGCTTGTTGCCAGGAACTTCTTTTGCTTAATCCAGTTGGCTCATGGGATCCACCTCAGTAATAATAATGATAATAATAATTGTTGTACTTTTTAAGCGCTTACTATCTGCCAGACACTATTCTAAGCACCGGGGTGGATACAAGCAAATCGTTTTGGACTCAGTCCCTGCCCCACGTGGTGCTCAGTTTCAAACCCCATTTTGCAGATGAGGCCACTGAGGTCCAGAGAAGTGAAGTGACTTGCCCAAGGTCACACAGCAGACAAATGGCAGAGATGGGATTAGAACCCAGGTCCTTCTGACTCCCAGGTTTCCCTTTTGCCCCTAGGGAGATACTTTCCCTGGTTACTTTCCCCAAACTCTTCCTCTACGTACTCTGTGTGAGCCACCCTGGTGTTTCCACCTTTCAGGCATCGGCAGACAGTTTCCTTATGCCCCTGTAAGTGGGTGCAGCTGGGCCAAACAAAAGTAATTTTAGAAATCTCTTCCAGTTAAGTGCAACTCTTCAATCATTTCCCTTGCTCTCTCAAAACTGATTCCAATTTGTCAGCATTGTGTGGTCTCCCCAGCACAGTCTAAAGGGATGGGAGTCGGGACAGTGGGCCAGGGAGAGGGGAGGAGGGGGCTTGCCAATGGCACAATAATGGTCACCATGCTGCAGTGTACCTCTAGTTCATATTATATACCACATAATAATAATAATAATGGTATTTGTTAGGTGCTTACTGTGTGTCAAGCACTGTTCTAAGCTCTGAGGTAGGTACAAGCTAATTAGGTTGGATCCAGTCCCTGTCCCACATGAGGCTCACAGTCTTAATCCCCATTTTACAGATGAGGTAACTGAGGCCCAGAGAAGTGAAGTGACTTGCCCAGGTCACACAGCAGACCAGCGGCAGAGCCGGGATTAGAAACTACATCCTTCTGATTCCCAGGCCCGTGCTCCATCCACTAGGCCACGCTGCTTTTGTTTTGTTCTCTGTCTCCTCCTTCTAGACTGTGAGCCCACTGTTGGGTAGGGACTGTTTCTATATGTTGCCAACTTGTACTTCCCAAGTGCACAGTATAGTGCTCTGCACACAGTGAGCACTCAATAAATACGATTGATTGATTGATTGATTGATTCCCATTTGTCAGTTCCTCCTGGAAGTTCTAGCAGGAAGGAGAAGGTGAGCACTGTGGCTGAGAGGAACCAGAAATCTTGCCTCCCCTCAGTGGTCCTCTAGACTGTCAGGGCCTTATGGTCAGGGAACATGTCTACCAACCCTGTTATATTGTAATCTCCCAGGGGTTTAGTACAATAATGCTCAAAAAATGCAACTGATTGATTGTGGCCATCTTTGTCTTTTATATTTTTTTCCCTCTTTCCTTTCATGTCTGTTATATATCACCGCCTCCCCCTTCCAAAATTCTCATTGTTGGTCCCTGGTGGGCAGGGACTGTGTACATTCCTCAACCTTATATTTGTTTCTCAGTGCTTAGTACAGTGCTTTGCACATAGGAAGCACTTAGTAGATACTAATGCTACTATTACTGCTGCTGCTACTGTAGCTCGTTGTGTGCAGGGAATGTGTCTGTTTATTGTTGTATTGTACTTTCCCAAGCACTGAGTACAGTGTTCCGCACACAGTAAGCACTCAATAAATATGACTGACTGAATGAATGAATACTAGTGTCATAAGTGCCCCTCCAGTGAAATGTCTAAACAGGCTTTCCCTAGTGCATGAAGGCTGATTTCCTAGGGTGGCTTTCATTGAGTTAAAAAAACTGTATCTTTTCTAAAGCCTCTGTCATACCCTTTTTGGTCTGTTTCATCAGTGGGAGTTGTAAGCCAGATGCTCTTTCCCTGACTTCCCAACTCAGTTCATGCCATTCCCCATTCACAAAGGTAATAGAAATGCATAGGGTCCCATTAGACCCCGTGTGCTTTTGCAAGTCTCCTCCATTGTATTGGCGGAGGACCTGGGTTTTTCAGCAATGCTGAAAGAACTTTTCGGAGGAAATGCTCAATGGACCACGGACTGTATTTACAGCTGGGTTGATGTTTCTCAGCCATTTTTCAGTCTGGATCCTTATCCCAAATGTTCGCTCCAGCATAAGTGTTCTATGGCCACTGATTTTAGTATTTTAACATATGAGATTCTGTTTTTCTGGCACCTGCAATCGCTGTTTATAAAACCCCAACTTTAGGAGGCTCTTCACTGTCCACCTGCTCACAATTCAGTTATCCTTTAAACTTTACAGGCTTTTGCTTGGAGTTTTCTCTAGGACTTTTCTAGGACCGGTGTAAGGATGAACAATATTTTTTGAGCACCTAATACTATAGTGTTTGTTAAGCCCTTACTATGTGCCAAGTACTATTCTGAGCACTGGGATAGATACAAGATAATCAGGTTGTCCCATGTGGGGCTCACATTCTTAATCCCCATTTTACAGATAAGGTAGCTGAGCCAAGAGAAGTTAAGCGGCTTGCCCAAGATCACACAGCAGACAAGTGGCAGAGGCAAGATTAGAACTCATGTCTTCTGACTACCAAGCCTGTGCTCTTTCCACTAAGTCACATTGCTTCATGTACAAAGCACTGTACTGGACATGTGAGGGACATATACAGTAAGTAAAAGATACAGTCCCTGCCCTTGAGGATTTTACAAGCTCATCTGTGGTGAATGAAGCCTTCCCTGACAAAGCCCTCCTTTCCTCTTCTCTCTCTCCCTTTTGCATCATCCTGATTGGCTCCTTTCATTCATCTCCCCTCCCAGCCCCACAGCACTTGGGGACAGATCTGCAATTTATTTATTTATATCGATGATGATGGCATTTGTTAAGCGCTTACTATGTGCAAAGCACTGTTTCAAGCACTGGGGACGATACAAGGTGATCAGATTGTCGCACGTGGGGCTCACAGTCTTCATCCCCTTTTTACAGATGAGGTAACTGAGGCACAGAAAAGTTAAGTGACTTTCCCAAAGTCACACAGCTGACAATTGGCAGAGCCAAGATTTGAACCCATGACCTCTGGCTCTCAAGCCCGTGCTCTTTCCATTGATCCATGCTGCTTCTCTATTTATATTAAGGTCTATCTAGACTCTAAGCTCATTGTGGACAGGGAATGTGTCCGTTTATTGGTATACTAATCTCTTCCAAGTTCTCAGTACAGTGCTGTGCACACAATAAGTGCTCAATAACTATGATTGAGTGAGTGAATTATTGAATGAATAGATGAATATACTGTAGCTAAGAGTAAGACAGCTATAAATATTAAATAAAAGTGAGCTCATAATACCAGATTAATAAAGAGAAAAATGTGTGAGTCCTTTGCGATCGAAGTCAGACCTCCTCTAATACCAAGGATGTGCCATTTTATTCCTCACTTGAAGATCAGCTCCACCGTTTCTTTCAACTAATCTTACAGTATATCCTTCATTTCCTGGAACTGTCTGTGGTTGAGCAGATTCTGGCAGTCAATTTACCAGAGTCCTTGGCGAGCTTGTTTCCCAGGACCTGTGATGTTCTTATTGATATTTTCATTCCAATGGGGGGACCGTTAGGATTTGAGACTCCTGATGGGAGGACTGAAAACCGTCTTTCTTTCCCCACTTCCATGGCAGGGGCTTTCCAGATTGGAATACTTCAAACCTCCAAGGGCTTCCCATAGCTGCTGAGCAGTATTTTTGCACAACTTTAATTGATCGTTTAAAAGGCTGGGACAAAGAGATAGCAAGCTTGTGGGTTTGGTGAGAAACTTGGGTTCTTCCCAAAAGGAGGGAGACAGATTGCCAAAGGACCTGACCAACTTTTGATTCATTCATTCATTCATTCTATCGTATTTATTGAGCGCTTACTGTATGCAGAGTACTGTACTAAGCACTTGGGAAGGGCAATTCAGCAACAAAGAGAGACCCTCCCTGCCCACAGCGGGCTCACAGTCTAGAAGGGGGGAGACAGACAGGAAAACATGTAACAGGCATCGTTCATTCATTCTATTGTATTTATTGAGCACTTACTGTATGCAGAGCACTGTACTAAGCGCTTGGGAAGGACAATTCAGAAACAAAGAGAGACCCTCCCTGCCCACAACGGGCTAACAGTCTACAAGGGGGGAGACAGATAGCAAAACAGGCATTAGAGAAGCAGCGTGGCTCAGTGGAAAGAGCCCGGGCCTTGGAGTCAAGAGGTCATGGATTCTAATCCCGGCTCCGCCAATTGTCAGCTGTGTGACTTGAGGTAGATAGAATCCTGCTCCCCCATGCCTGAAGATAGTCTGTCCTTGGAGAACTTAGTTCAAAGATGCCTTAAGACCCCCAAATTCAGTGTGCCCAGAGAAGACAAATTGACTTTACAGGCAGAGCTGAGATCCTGAGATAGGCCAGCAAAGCTGATTTGTTTTGTTTTATGGGCTTGAAAGATTCTAGGCTTGGGCTCCATGTATGGTTTGAATTAGATTTGGAGAGTGGTACACTGGCAAGTAGGGGGCTTCAGAAATATTTTGTTCACTTTCGACAGGGCCGGGAATATCTAACGCTTCTGCGGTGATTTAAAACCGAACCTTGCGGCTTTGCCAACAAGGTTTAAGGAAGACCAAAGAAAGAGATGAAGATTTCCAAATGGCCAGGGAAGTGGGGTGGAAGGAGCTGGACTCCTGAAAGTCTCTGGGGGGTCTCCACCTTCAAGAGGGTCTCTCCCGTCTAAAGTGAGCAGAGATAGTGATTGTGTGGGCTTGGCAGGATGGGTCCCATACAGCGTTTTCCACCACGTGGGTCCCATCTGGCTCCCTCAGTCGGGTAGCAGATGGAGGCAAAAATGTCTTGCGATGATCCATTCGGGCCCAGGCAGCCAGGCTGGGGAGAAGCTCTGAACCGCGGAGACAGTCTGTCTCCCTGGGTAAGGACTTCCTCAACTCGAACTGGAATCTTAAGTATTTTGTATGGGGGGGAAGGAAATGGTTGCCTTGCCCCATTTTGATGAGTTACTTAACTGAGAAGCAGTGTGGTCTAAAATAATAATTATGGTATTTGTTAAGTGCTTACTATGTGCCAGGCACTGTATTAAGCACTGGAGCGGATATAGGAAAATTAGGTTGGACACAGTCCCTGTCCCACATGGGGTTCACAGTCTTGATCCCCATTTTACAAATGAGGTAACGAAAATCCAGAGAAACCAAGTGACTTGCTCAGGGTCATACAGCAGACAAGTGGCAGGGCTGAGATTAGAACCCATGACCTTTTGACTCCCAAGCCTGTGCTCTATCCACTGCACCATGCTGCTTAGTGGATAGTACAGCCCTGGGAGTTAAAAAGTCATGGGTTCTAATCTCAGCTCTGCCAATCAGTCAGTCAGTGAGTCAATCTTATTTATTTAGTGCTTACTGTGTGCAGAATACTATGTTAAGTACTTAGGAGAGTATAATACAAAAGACACATTCCCTGCCCACACGAGTTTACAGTTGTTTGCTGTGTGACCTTGGACAAGTCAACCACATCATCATCATCAATCGTATTTATTGAGCGCTTACTATGTGCAGAGCACTGTACTAAGCGCTTGGGAAGTACAAATTGGCAACATATAGAGACAGTCCCTACCCAACAGTGGGCTCACATAACTTCTGAGTCCCAGGATCTTACCAGTAGAACAAGGTTCTTAACAAGGTTAATGAGGTTATCAAGTCCCCAGAGTTGAAGCAGAGTGTAGCGGCTAGAGCAGGAGCCTAGGAGTCAGAAGGTCATGGGTTCAAATCCCAACTCCACCACTTGTCTGCTGGGTGACCTTGGGCAAATCACTTCTCTTCGCTGTACCTCAGATGTGTCTCATCTGTAAAATGGGGATTGAGACTGTGAGCTCCACATGGGACAGGGACTTTATCCAACCTAGTTTCCTTGTATCCATCCCAGGGCTTGGTACAGTGTCTGGTACACTGTACTGAGCATTGGGGTAGTTACAAAATAATCCGGCTAGGAGACAGTCCCTGTCCCATGTTCATTCATTCATTCAATCATATTGAGTGCTTACTGTGTGCAGAGCACTGTACGAGGAGGCTTACAGTCTAAGTAGGAGGAAGAACAGACATTTTATTCCCATTTATAGATAAGGACACACAGGCACAGAGAAGTTAAGTTACCTGAGGAGCAGCATGGTTTAGTGGGTGAAGGCCTGGCCTGGAAGACAGAGGATTTGGGTTCTAATCCTGGCTCTGCCACTCACCTGCTGTGTGCCCTTGGGCAAGTCACTTAACTTCTCTGTTCCCTCATCTGCAAAATGGGGAGTCAATACCCGTTCTCTCTTCTATTTAGACTGTGAGCCCCATGTCGGACCTGATAATCTTGCTCAGTGCTCAGTACAGTGCTTACCACAGAGTAAGCACTGAACAAATTATAATAATAATAATTATTATTAATGTTATTACCCAAAGTCACCAAAGAGGCAAGTAGCAAAGCTGGGATTGAGACCCCTGCTCTTTCCACTATGCCGGAGTGCTTCTCAACAAGAAGGGAATCAAAAACAATACAAAAGGTACAGTTTTGTCACTTCCTGAACTGCAACATGACTTCACACCAAAATGTAGTCCACAGACTGAATCTTTGTGACATGGCAAATACCAAAGAACAGCAGGGAGCAGTTCCAAAACTTCAATCAGCTCAACCCCTCCTACCTCCCCTTATTGATTTCCTATTACAACCCAGCCCACATACTTTTTGCTCTTTTCATGCCAACTTACTCACTGTAACTCGATCTCATCTCTCTCACTGCTGACCCCTTGCCCATATCTTCCCTCTGATATGGAACTCCCTCCTCCTTCACATATCAATCAATCAATCATCATATTTATTGAGCACTTACTGTGTGCAGAGCACTGTACTAAGCACTTGGGAAGTACAAGTTGGCAGCATATAGAGACAGTCCCTACCCAACAGTGGGTTCACAGTCTATGACAAACCACCCCTCTCCCCACCTTCCAAGCCTTAGTAAAGTCATATCTCCCCCAAGAGAATGTCCCCAACTAAGCCCCCATTTTCCCTACTCCATCTTCCTCCTGCATCACGATTGTACTTAGATATGAATAATAATAATAATGATGATGATGGCATTTATTAAGCACTTACTATGTGCAAAGCACTGTTCTAAGTGCTGGGGAGGTAACAAGGTGATCAGGTTGTCCCACAGAGGGCTCACAGTCTTAATCCCCATTTTACAGATGAGGTAACGGAGGCACAGAGAAGTTAAGTGACTTGCCCAAAGTCACACAGCTGACAATTGGTGGAGTTGGGATTTGAACCCATGACCTCTGACCCCAAAGCCCATACTCTTTCCTGAGCCACGCTGCTTCTCAACCCTTCTGAACCCTTTAAAGACTCAATATTCATCCTCAGGTTCACATCCAAAATTTATTTTAATGTCTGTCCCCCCTTCCAGACTTTAAACTCCTTGTGGACAGGGAATATCTGCAACTAAGCCAATTGCTAGCTGCCCTGAAAATGTTACCAACATCTTAAAGAAATTCCACCAATCAAACGATCAGTCGACAGAGGTGAAGGTGCCCTCTCTGAGTGCCCTATTGGACACTTTCCGAAGCGGAGTAAAGCAAGTCCAATCCTGTTTAACCTATTTTATGGCTCCATGTGGGAGGATGAGACAAAGATCCTGGAAGCTGGTGTCAGAATAATAATAATATTGTTAGTATTTGTCAAGTGCTTACTATGTGCCAAGCACTGTTCTAAGCACAGGGTGGGGGGGATGCAAGGTAATCAAGGTTGTCTCACGTGGCACAGTCTTAATCCTCATTTTACAGATGAGGGAACTGAGGCACAGAGAAGTTAAGTGACTTGCCCAAAGTCACACAGCTGAGAAGTGGCAGAGCTGGGATTCGAACCCACGACCTCTGACTCCCAAGCCCGGGCTCTTTCCACTGAGCCGAGCTGGTATGTGCTGATGACCCTGCTCTGGGGTCACATATCTACAGCACAGAGGTAATTATTCAATCATATTTATTGAGTGCTGAGTGCCGAGCACTGTACTAAGCACTTGGGAGAGTACAATGTAACACTAAGCAGTCACATTCCCTGCCCATGACAAGCTCGCTTTGCAGAATCAGTACAGCAATGATTTTGTGATGGTCAGAGACTGCCCAAGGCAGTACACAACATGGTCTCTTTCTGCTATGAGGTATATCCGGTCTCAGGAAGAATGGAAGCTATTATCCACTCAGCTCAGTTTATGTGGTTGGGACGTTAGAGGAGAATGAGAGCGCACTAGCTGGAGCTGTTCAGGAGCAAATACAGACAGTGAGATAATTTCATTTCCTCTCTCTTCCCCTTGGAAATCAGGAAAGGTGGCCCCAGTGGTGGCTCAGTAACACAAGTCTAGGCGCACTAGATTACAAACTCCCCAACTCGATTGCAAGCTCCTGGAGGCCAAGGGGCAATGTCTACCCTTTTTACTTCACTGTACTTTCCCAAGTATTTAGTATAGTTTTGTGCATACAGTAAATGCTCATTAAATGCCACTGATTGAGTTTTGTGGTTCAAGCCTCCAGGCGTGCCCAGCTTGAGCTCCTCATGGCTGTGGAACTGGGGAAATCTTTGCCCCAAATCATTCCTCTGAAACAGCTGAAAACCCCAGCTGCAGGAGCCCTGGAGCCAAATCAGGGGCAAGGTACCCTTGAAAGTCAAAGAGAATGGCTCTGAGTTTGAAGAATAATTTTATGTTTGAATCTGCATGTAGACAATCCTATATATTTATTAATAATATTTATAGAGCTCCTACTGTGTGCTTGAAAGGGCTTGGAAAAGTACACAATTATAAAATACACAATTGCTGCCCTCACAAAGCTCACATTCTAACGGTGAAGACTAACAGAGAATGAATTACAGTACCAAAAAGAGGAAATCAAAAATGGAATGATGGAAAGGTAAGTGAAACCTGTCTACTTGTTTTGTTTTGTTGTCTGTCTCCCACTTCTAGATTGTGAGCCCGATGTTGGGTAGGGACTGTCTCTATGTGTTGCCGATTTGTACTTCCCAAGCTCTTAGTACAGTGCTCTGCACACAGTAAGTGCTCAATAAATATGATTGAATGAATGAATGAATGAAAATAAGGGATTAAATAGCTTCATCAGTAACATAAAACACATGGCTTCCAATAATTCCACTGCTAAGTAGTTGAGTATCCAAGGATAATTGGATAAAGAAAGAAGAAATGAATCAAGATGGTAGAGTTTGAGAGATTGAAAGAGAGTTTGGTGATGGCAGGGAACCAAGGTTCATAACAAACTGAAGGTTTACATGCTGGGTCCATGTCCAATCTGAAATATATATACAATAATATATATAGTATTTATTTTTTAAGCACTTACTATGTACCATGCACTTTACTAAGTGTGGGGGTAGATACAAGAAAATCGTGTTGGACACAGTTCTTGTCCCACATGGGACTCAATGTCTTAAACCCCATTTTACAGATGAGGTAATTGAGGCACAGAGAAGTGAAGTGTCTTGCCCAAGGTCACACAGCAGATGAATGGCAGAACCAAGATTAGAATTTAGGTCCTCTGATTCTCAGCCCTGTGCTCTTTCCACTGGGCAACATGGCTATATTGGTTAAGCACTTTACTATGTGCCAGGCACTATTCTAAGCACTGCAGCAGGGAACCAAGGTTCATACCAAACTGAAGGTTTACAAGCTGGGTCCATGTCCAATCTGAAATATATATGCAATAATATATATAGTATTTCTTAAGCACTTACTATGTACCATGCACTGTACTAAGTGTGGGGGTAGATACAAGAAAATCATGTTGGATACAGTCCTTGTCCCACATGGGACTCAATGTCTTAAACCCCATTTTACAGATGACGTAATTGAGGCACAGAGAAGTGAAGTGTCTTGCCCAAGGCCACACAGCAGATGAAAGGCAGAACCAAGATTAGAATTTAGGTCCTCTGATTCTCAGCCCTGTGCTCTTTCCACTGGGCAACATGGCTATATTGGTTAAGCACTTTACTATGTGCCAGGCAGTATTCTAAGCACTGGGGTGGATACAAGCAAATTGGCTTGGACACAGTCCCTGTCCCACGTGGGGCTCACAGTCTCAATCTCTATTCTACAGATGAAGTAACTGAGGCACAAAGAAGTGAACTGAGTTGCCCAAGGTCACACAACAGACAGGAGGTGGAGCTGGGATTAGGACCCATGACCTTCTGATTCCCAGGTCCATCCATGCTCTATCCACTACGCCTTGCTGCTTCTCAAATGGCTGTGAGACTGCAACCTACTGCCCAGGATACATCTGACTTCTAGAGTAGTGTCACCCTGAGCCATCTTAACCTTCGATGCAGTATTCAAAGGCAGTGGGGAAGCATGGTCTGGTGGAAAGAGCACAGGCCCAGGGGCCCGAGGGCCCTGGTTCAATCCTGGTGCTACAATTTGCCTGTTGTGAGACCTCCAGCAAGTCATTTAACTTCTCTTTGGCTCAGTTTCCTCATTTGTAAACTAGGAATAAAATACCTGCTCTTCATCCCTTTTAGACTGGGAAACGCTTGGGGGAAAGGAACTGTGCCCAATATGATGATCTTCTATCTACCCCAGTGCTTGGCACAGTGTGCATCAATCAGTCAATCATATTTACTGAGTGCTTGGGAGAGTACAGTATAACAATGTAACAGACGCATTCCCTGCCCACAGTGGGCTTACAGTCTAGAAGGGGAGACAGACAGTAAAATAAATAAATAAAATTACAGATATGTAAATGCTATGGGGCTGGGAAGGGGGGGATGAAAAAAGAAGTGAGTCAGGGTGACACAGAACAGAGTGGAAGAAAAGGAAAAGAGGGCTTAGTCAGGGAAGGTCTCTTGGAGGAGATGTGCCTTCAAAAAGGTTTTGAAGGAAGGGAGAGAAATTGTCTTTTGGATAGAAGGAGGGAGGGCGTTTCAGGCCAGAGACAGGACATGGGCAAGAGGTTGGAAGCCAGATAGATGAGATGGAGGAATATTGAGGAGGTTAGCATTAATAATAAACTAATAATAATAGTAATCACATAATACACACAAATGCTAGAGTAGTAATAATAAAATCGTACTGTTATCATTATTATTGTTGTTGTTGTTGTTATTATTCCCTCTAGACTGTAAACTCACTGTGGGTAAGGAAGGTGTCTGCCAACTCTAATGCATCGTACTCTCCCAAGCACTCAGTTCAGTGCTCTGCACTTAGTAAGTCCTCAATAAATACCATTGATTAAAGAGCAGGAGAAGTTTGCCAACAACAAGGCCTTGAAAGGAAGCCAGCTCACCAGCATTGAAGACGTGCTTTTCCTAACATAACTTTGTTAAGTGGGAGGGGTGAGGAAGATGGTTGTTAGATATCAGTCAATCTGTCAAGCAGTCAATCAAATAGGTGCTCACTAGTGATCTGAATAGGCCAAACAAATGTTTTAAAGATAAACCAAAGCAAACAGTTTCAAACCAATTGATAGAGCAAAGGACTGCCGGAAGACCCCAGGAGCTGACAGACCAGCTGGACATGTAGTAATCAGGAGCGGAATTTCTGTCCTTGACCAGAAGCCTTGGGCCAACAAGAAGATTA
Source organism: Tachyglossus aculeatus (assembly GCF_015852505.1). Taxonomy (NCBI): domain Eukaryota; kingdom Metazoa; phylum Chordata; class Mammalia; order Monotremata; family Tachyglossidae; genus Tachyglossus; species Tachyglossus aculeatus. The sequence goes on from NC_052070.1 coordinate 80,001,533, forward strand.
AGAGGAATGCTTGAAAACAGCAGTAGACCCTCACAAATGGCAATTTCATCAGTGTACACATTGTAGAATAAATGACTGATGGACACAGATTTTTTTCAACCACATCTGCACCCATGTTGTAAGAAGTATCATCATGAATACAAAGGACACATGCTCTTTTACCCGTATACAGCACTCACTGGACATATGGAGCCTTTACATATATTCCTGCCTAACAGATTTATTCAGCCCTCTCAGGGTTGCACCTGGAAAGTTTCCAGTACTCTACCAGTCTCGACTATGGGAGGTAGAGTCAAGTTTAGGCATACCTATTCTATTCCTAGCTTGGGCAGTGGCTATCAAGTGGTAGGCCAGCTGCTACAAGTCAAAACTCACCTGTGCTGGGCAGCAGGGTCATGGGAGAGAGTTGAGGGCCAAGACTCAAGTTTACTGTGCAGAAGGAGGCAATGGTAAACCACGTCTGTATTTTCATGAAGAAAACTCAACGGCTACACTACCAGAAATATAGCAGATGGAGGTGGGGCGTTCTGGGAGAGATGTGTCATGGCGTCACCATGGGTTGGAGATGACTTGATAGGATAAGACAATGGATTTATTCACTTTTAAGGAGGCAGGATCTCTGCTCCACAGTCCACAGCCATTCCCATTCAGGGAGATAGACTAATATGACAGTCTAAGCCTTACTTAGTAGCAGAGACCATATCCCCCGGGCCTGGAATGCCCTCCCTCTGCCCATCCGCCAAGCTAGCTCTCTTCCTCCCTTCAAGGCCCTGCTGAGAGCTCACCTCCTCCAGGAGGCCTTCCCAGACTGAGTCCCTTCCTTCCTCTCCCCCTCGTCCCCCTCTCCATCCCCCCATCTTACCTCCTTCCCTTCCCCACAGCACGTGTATATATGTATATATGTTTGTACATATTTATTACTCTATTTATTTATTTATTTATTTATTTTACTTGTACATATCTATTCTATTTATTTTATTTTGTTAGTATGTTTGGTTTTGTTCTCTGTCTCCCCCTTTTAGAATGTGAGCCCACTGTTGGGTAGGGACTGTCTCTATATGTTGCCAATTTGTACTTCCCAAGTGCTTAGTACAGTGCTCTGCACATAGTAAGCGCTCAATAAATACGATTGATGGATTGATTGATCTCTTGGAGCAGCATAATGGCTCTGAGACCCCTGGAGGAGCCTCTTTAACTCAGACCAGGTTAGGAAGTACCAGACCCTGCTGCAGCCAGAAGCAGAGTCAGTAGCTCATGTGCCAGAAAAGGAAATGGGGTTTCTCTCATGACACAGTTCATCCGGGTCTGTTCAATCCCCTTAGCCACACTTCAAGTCTCAAACTGATTACCCTCAACTTCTCTCCCCAGCTCTGAGCCTCACCAGAAATTAGATCTACTTTCCTCCTCTCCTATCATTATTCAGGATTCCTAGAGCTGAGGCCACTCCGGCTATTTGGGAGAACCAGCTAGAGGAGATCAGAGCGGGGAGGGGGTGGGTGAGAGGGAGGAGAAAGGTGTTTCTTCTGCAGAGAAAAATGCCCTGGAAATCATCCTTTCCGGCACCTTCTCCCAGAGCTGTGTCAGTAGGTCCAACTGACCCCGGATTTTGGACTTGAAACAGAAGCTGTGGTTTATTTTCCTAGCTTGCCATCTCTCTCCAGAGTGAGGAGTGAGGGGGTTTGCTCTAGGGCTGTTTTTCTAACCCTTGGTAACTTCAGGAGGAGGTGGTGACTGGCAGGGTGTTTTGGAGGGGAACGCATGTGTGTTTGTGTGTGTCTGTGTGTGTGTCTGGGGAGTATGTCTCCATCCTGGTTTCCTGCCTGAGGATTCATGAGGGATGAGCCAAGTGCTTTAACATTTGCACCTACTCACTTACTGTCTTTGGGACAAGGATATTTTTTAAACGTCCTGCCTCTGGCCTGGAATGCCCTCCCACCTAAAATCTGACAGACAATTACTCTCTCTCCCTTCAAAGCCTTATTAATAATAATAGTGAAGGTATTTGTTAAGCACTTATTGTGTGTCAAGCACTGTTCTAAGCATTGGGGCAGATACAAGGTCATAAGGTTGTGTCCACGAGGGGCTCCCAGTCTTATTCCTCATTTTACAGATGAGGTAGCTGGGGCACAGAGAAGTGAAGTTACTTGCTCTAGGTCACATAGCAGACAAGTGGTGGAGCCAGGATTTATAGAATCCATGTTTAATCCTAAAGTCGAGCTCTTTCCACTATGCCACACTGCTTCTCTAAGCCACATCTCCTCTAAGAGGCCTTCTCAGACTAAGCCCCACCTTTCCTCATCTCCCACTTCCTTCTGCAACAACCTGACCTACTCATCCTTCCTCCCAGCCCCACAGCACTTATGTACATATATGTAATGTATTTATTCATATTGATGTCTGCCTCCCCGACTCAAGACTGTAAGCTCATTGTAGGCAGAGAATATGTCTATTATTGTAGTGTACTCTCCCAAGCGCTTAGTACAGTGTAGAACACACTGTAAGCACTCAGAAAATACGAATGAGTGAAATAATGAATGAATGAACTCACTGACACCATCGGATACATCTGTGGTGACTAAGAATTCAGGGGATGCCAAGTGCTCAAACCTGTGCCACTTGAGCTTGTGCGACGGCGTACGTGGTTGATAGAGGTCATTTTCTTCCTCGGTTTTAGCTCCTGGGAAATTTTCATTTTGAGTCTTTATTATCAGGAGAGAAAGGCATCGGTGAAAGCCAACTTCCAGCTGTATTGTGTGCCAGGCTTTATTTTGATTTAAGTAAGTGCTGCCAACCATCCCCTCTACTGAGTTCATTCATTCATTCAATCGTATTTATTGAGTGCTTACTGTGTGCAGAGCACTGTACTAAGCGCTTGGGAAGTACAAGTTGGCAACATATAGAGACGGTCCCTACCCAACAATGGGCTCACAGTCTAGAAGGGGGAGACAGAGAACAAAACAAAACATCCAGACAGGGGTCAAGTCATCAGAATAAATAGAAGTAAAGCTAGATGCACATCATTAACAAAATAAATAGAATAGTAAATATGTACAAGTAGAATAAATAGAGTAATAAATCTGTACAAACATATATACGGGTGCTGTGGGGAGGGAAAGGAGGTAGGGAAAGGGGATGGGGAGGGGGAGAGAAAAGAGGGGGCTCAGTCTGGGAAGGCCTTCTGGAGGAGGTGAGCTCCCAGTAGGGCTTTGAAGGGAGGAAGAGAGCTAGCTTGGTGGATGTGTGGAGGGAGGGCATTCCAGGCCAGGAGGAGGACGTAGGCCAGGGGTCGACAGCGGGACAGGCGAGAATGAGGCACGGTGAGGAGGTTAGCGGCAGAGGAGCGGAGGGTGCGGCCTGGGCTGGAGAAGGAAAGAAGGGAGGTGAGGTAGAAGGGGACAAGGTGATGGACAGCCTTGAAGCCGAGAGTGAGGAGTTTTTGCCTGATGCGTAGGTTGACTGGTAGCCACTGGAGATTTTTAAAAAGGGTAGTAACATGCCCAGAATATTTCTGCACAAAGATGATCCAGGCAGCAGTGTGAGGTATAGACTGAAGTGGGGAGAGACAGGAGAATGGGAGATCAGAGAGGAGGCTGATGCAGTAATCCAGTCGGGATAGGATGAGAGATTGAACCAGCAGGGTAGCAGTTTGAATGGAGAGGAAAGGGCGGATCTTGGCAATGTTGCGGAGGTGAGACCAGCAGGTTTTGGTGACGGATTGGATGTCAGGGGTGAACAAGAGAGCAGAGTAGAGGATGACACCAAGGTTGTGGGCTTGTGAGATGGGAAGGATGGTGGTGCCGTCTACAGTGATGGGAAAGTCAGGGAGAGGGCAGGGTTGGGAGGGAAGACAAGGAGTTCAGTCTTGGAGTTGACCCCATCCTGAGGATAGTTCTCCCTCCGACACAATTCCTATCTCCATCTCCCCTCTTGATTACATTACCATAATTTATTTATTTATATTGATGTCTGTTTCCCCCTCTAGACTGTAAGCTCTTTGTGAGCAGGGAGTGTGTCTATCAACTCTGCTGCTTATATTGTACTCTCTCAAGCACTTAGTACAGTGCTCTGCACATAGTAAGCACTCAATAAATGCCATTAATTGATTGATTGATTGATTCTCCCCTCTTGAGAGCCCAGCCTGGGCCTTTGGAAGCCAATGATTGTGACTCAGTCAATCAGTCAACCATATTTATTGAGCACTTACTGTGTGCAGTGTATTGTACTAAGCACTTGGGGCAGTACCATATTATGATATAACAGACACATTCCCTGCCCACAGAAAGCTTACAGTCTAGTGTCTGATTACAGCAGAAGCATGTTCTTTTCTTTATGGTAAGGGAAGCCAGAGCTGGTCATGGGGAATGGTGGTGGAGAGGTTGCCCATAAATATAGAATGGAGTTTTACTACTACTACTAATAATAATAATGGTATTTTTAAGTGCTTGTGTCAAGCACTGTTCTTAGCACTGGGGTAGATATAAGCTAATTAGGTTGGGCACTTTACCTGTTCCATATAGGGCTCACGGTCTTAATCCCCATTTTACAGATGAGGTAACTGAGACCGAGAGAAGTGAAGTGACTTGCCAAGATCACACAGCGGACAAATGGTGGCACAGGGATTAGAACCCAGGTCCTTCTGATTCCCAGGCCTGTGCTCTATCCACTGGGCAATGCTGCTTCATAGCCCCTCCAGTAGCCTGAGGTTCCCAGAATTACTCACCTCTGTCTCCAGCATTGGTACTAGCAGAAGTGGCAGCTGAGATGACCAGTTCAGATGCTGAAAACCATGCTTCACTTGACCGTACCATGTCCAGTTTCTTTCCATGAAGCCGGTCAAGGCCAATGCATTTTGCATCTACATTCTGGCCACAATTAGGCTCTTCCTGTTTTCATGTGTGGGACTGGAAGAGCATAGAGCATAGATTCATTTGATCAGTCAGTCAGCCAGTCAATTTTATTAATTGGGTGCTTACTGTGTGAAAGCAGCATATTAAGTGCTTAGTTGAGTATGATATAACAATGAACAGACACGTTTTGGTGTTTCCCCATGGCTTTTGGTGCCCCCCTTCCCCAACCTCCCCCACAGTGTTAATTTTCATCAATGTTAAATCAACCAATGATATTTATTGCACATTTACCGTGTGCATAGCACTATATACTAAGCACTTGGGAGAGCACAATACTAAAGAGTTGGTAGACATGATCCCTACCCCTTTTAAATTTGACTGTTAAATTCCCTGACAGTATTACAGCCTAAGCTATGGTCTGCCAAACCCAGAGGTGCTTCCAAGCCCTGGAACAGTTGAAGTAGTGGCCCAGATGGGTGACAGTATCCTCAGGTTCATTCATCTTCTAGACTGTGAGCCCACTGTTGGGTAGGGACCATCTCTATATGTTGCCAACTTGTACTTCCCAAGTGCTTAGTACAGTGCTCTGCACACAGTAGGCGCTCAATAAATACGATTGATTGATTCATTCATTCAATTGTATTTATCGAGCACTTACTGTGTGCAGAGCACTGTACTAAGTGCTTGGGAAGTACAATTTAGCAACAAATAGAGACAATCCCTGCCCACAACGGGCTCAGGTCAGGGTGGTCAGTATCTCACACATCACCAGAGCTGGAAAGGGGCTGAAAGCTGCCACCATGAACCCAGGACCATAGCCTCCTTCCAGGAATTGGGTGAGAGAAACTGAGCGAACAAGAGGGAGGGAGAGAGGAGAACAATATTCCTAAAAGAAAAAGAGGTGTCTGCAGGGCTCTCACTGCCTCCGCTTTGCTTCTTGGGAAATGTTTTTAGACTCTGCTGGGCAAGAGATGGGATTAAGCGCAAACCCTTTTGACCTGTGGGAGCACAGAGGGTTCATTCAGCTTCGTTTCCTTTCTTGCCCCCTTTTCTTTGGAGAGTGACCAGGAGAGAGGGCAGCGGTGTCACCGTATTTCCCAAGGAGAAAACAGTTGAGGCTGCCAGGGGTGAAAGGTTAAACGCTGGTGTCAATAAAATGGAGGGGATTTTGGAGGGGGGAGGTGGGTAGGCGGGGATACACGCCTGGTTGGGGCTCTGGTGAGAGAAAACAGACAACAACCTAAAACACCCACCCAAACGTTCCCCTATCTACTCTGGGCTCTGAGTTGTTTTATAAGCTAAGCCTTCATGTTGCCTCCAGGATTTGATGTGAAATTGTAAGCTGAGGGTACCCAGAAAAAAGGAATGTCAAATGTTGGAAACTTTGCCAAAGTCTAGACCATTAGAGATCTTAGAGCCTAAAGAAATTTCTTTCTGGAAGATTGAAAAAACATAGAAAAAAAATCTAAACTTGTTGCTCAGGAAAGAAATATCAGCCTAGGAGGTAACTTTCATTTAAACTAGCTGCAAGGAGCTCAGTAAAGGAATTGGACATTGCTATTTATGCAATTTCTGAGGGAAGCTTCAGGCTTCCTTAGACGGGACTGTGATTGGCAAAGTAAGCAGATTTTGTGGACATTCAAATGGGTTTGATTGATTGTGGTCTAGTAGATAGAGCACCAAGCCTGGGAGTCAGAAGGACTTGGGTTCTTATCCCAGCTCCACAATTTGTCTACTGAGTGACGTTGGGGAAGTCACTTCACTTCTCTGTACCTCAGTTACCTCTTCTGTCAAATGGGGATTAAGACTGTGAGCTTCATGAGGGACATTGACTATGTCCAAACTGATTAGCTTGTGTCTACTCCAGTGCTTAGTACAGTGCTTCGCACATAGTAAGTCCTTAACAAACACCATTTAAAAAATTGATTGATTAACAAAGAGGAGGCTTCTGCAGAGGAGAGGCCTCTAGGGAAGGGGTTTCCAAGGATGGGGTCAATGATTGAAGAATGAGGAAATGGAGTAAAAACATCAGCACAGGAAGGGTACAGGGAGCACAGTAGGAGGGAGAACAGGTATTGAACCCCTTGGGCAGATGAGGGAACTGAGGCACAGAGAAGTCCAATGACTTGGCCATAGTCACACACACACATAGTCACGGCAGACAAGTGTCATAGTGGGGATTAGAGCCCAAGTCATCTGACTTCTATGTCTGTGCTCTTTCCACCAGGCTGCAAGGAATAATAATAATAATAATAGTGGTATTTGTGAAGCACCATGTGCCAGACACTCTACTAAGTGCTGGGGTGGATACAAGCAAATCGGGTTGGGCACAGCCCCTATTCCACAAGGCACTCACAGCCTCAGTCCCCATTTTACAGGTGAGGTAACTGAGGCCCAGAGAAGTGAAGTGACTTGCCCAAGGTCACACAGCAGACAAGTGGCGAATCTGGGATTAGAACCCATGACCTTCTGAGTCCCAGACTCATGGTCTATCTACTACACCTGAATCATCCGGGTGGCAAAAGGCTCTTTTTCTGGCACTGTTGCTGGGGAACAACATGGAACATGGAAGCCAGGTCCTGGCCGGCTCTTCCCTCCCTCAGAGTGGCCCTGGAGGTCCTGGCCTGGTCATGGTGAGGGGGGAAAACGGCGAGAGGGGAAGGTCAGGTGTGGGCTAACCATTCTCCAAGAGTCACATTACAACAGCCGAGGCCATGCAGAAAGGCTGTGGTCTCAGTGCTGTTTAATGTACTACGATTCTTCAGTTTGGAAAGACTAAAGGCGATTGAAGTTTACAGAACTCTGAAGGGTGTGGACAGGGCCAACATGGGGATATTGCTCACCATAGCCCACAATACCAGAACTTGGGGGGCACCCAGTGAAGCTTGAAGGTGCTAGCTTCAAAATAGACAAAAGGAAATATCCCCCCCGCCCCCCTGCGTGGGTGATAAGCAGCATATGGAACTTGTTTCCACAGGAAGCTTTGCAGGCTGACAGTAACAATAGGTGACAGAAGGGTTTGGATACATTTATGGATGAGAGGGAAAGTTATAAAGGTGGCGGGAAAAGATAGGAAGGCTTGAGGAGAAGGTGTAAAAAGATACTTGGATGATATGACTATGTTGGATTGTATGTTAGAATGGTAACATTAAGATGTAACTCAAAGATGACAAATACCGTACTGTTTTTTCAAGACTCTTTCGTTACCTCTGACAAAGACGGAACAGTGGGTTGGATGAACCACTTCGCTCACCCAGTATGGCAGTGCTTATGTTCTTATTGGAAAATATGAATCAATCAGTCAATCATATTTATTGAGCACTTATTGTGTGCAGACCACTGTACTAAGTGCTTGGGAGAGTACAATTTAACACTATTACGGAGTTGATAGACACATTCCCTGCCCACAACGAGGATACGGTCTAGAGGGGGAGAGAAAAATTAATCTAAATAAATAAATTATGGATATATATGTAAGTGCTGTACAGCCAGAGGGGTGAATAAAGGGAGCAAATCAGGGCGATGCAGAAGTGAGGGGGAAGAAGAAATGAGGGCTTAGTCAGGGAAGGCCTCCTAGAGGCTTTTATGGTGGGGAGAGTAATTGTCTGTAGATTATGAAGAGGGAGGGCGTTCCAGGCCAGAGGCAGGACATGTTAGAGGTTGGCGGTGAGATAGATGAGACTGATGTACAGTGAGTAGGTTGGCATTAGAGGATTGAAGTCTGCAGGTTGGATTGAGGTGAGGTAGGAGGGAGCAAGGCGACTGAATGCTTTAAAGCGTACAGTAAGGAGTTTCTGTTTGATGCAGAGGCAGGTGGGCAGCCCCTGGAGGTCATTGATGTTGCCAACTTGTACTCCCCAAGCACTTAGTACAGTGCTCTGCACACAGTAAGCGTTCAATAAATACGATTGAATGAATGAATGAATTGACGGGTGGGGAAACCTGGAAGAGCAACATATGTGCTGTGTGAGAGAGTGAGAGAGTATGTGTGAGAGGGAGAGAGACGGAGAGGGAAAGAACTCACTCCAGACTGTAAGTTTCTGGTGGGCAGGGATCATGTCTACCAACTCTACTGTACTGTACTCTACCAAGTTCTTAGTACAGTGCTCTGTACACAGTGAACACTCAATAAATGCCATTGATTGATTGATGCAGTGTGACAGTGTTTATATTTTTATCAGAAGATAGGCGTGGAGAACATAAGCAGACATTTGACCAATGGTCTCTGCTGATGTAGACAAGTGTGGCTGATTAAAGTAGAGGTAGGACTGGCAAGCATTTCCACACACTGTATATGCCAAGATTGTTCCTTGTTGCACTGTTGCATTTATTACCCAATGTCTGGTGCCCCTTTCATTTCTCCCTCTTTGTGCCATGAACTTCCAGAAGCCTCTCCAGCCACATAATTTCTAATTCCTGAATGGCAGGCTGGCCTATTTCCTGATCCTGTCTTCCAGTTGTCTCCAGCTATGCTATAGTGTTTGAGATTTTGCTTCAGGGAAGCAGTATGTCCTAGTGGAAAGAGTGCAGGTCTGGGAATCGGATGACAATGGGTTCTAATCGCAGCTTAACCACTTGCCTGCTGTGTGATGTTGGGCAAATCACTTCACTTCCCTGTGCCTCAGTTCCCTCAACTGTCAAATGGGGATTGAGAGTGTGAGCCTTATGTGGGACACAGACTGTGTCCAACCGGATTTGCTTGTATCTATGCTAGTGCTTAGTACAGTGCCTGGCATTCATTCATTTAGTCATGTTTATTGAGCATTTTTTACTGTGAGCAGAGCACTTTACTAAGTACACAGTGTGCCCTTAACAAATACCATAAAAAAGTATCTTACTGCTTTTCCTGCCCAACCTGTATACGGTTTCTCCATTTCAGCTCATCGTTCAGAAGCTGGGTATCTCTGCTGTTGTCCTGACCCCTCCCATGTGCCCTGCAACGTGCATTATTTTGATCCTGGTGGGCTGACTATATTCCAGGACCTTATTGTTTGAGGTCCTGTTTTGTCATTTGTGGCTACATACAGCATGTAGGAAGCAGGACCAGAATAGCCCAGAAAATAAATGTTGGCTCTCGGGAAAGTCAAGGCTTCAGAGCCATTATGGGCAGGGAATGTGTCTGTTTGTTATTGTACTCTCCCAAGCACTTAATGCGGTACTTAGCTCACAGCAAGCGCTCAATAAATATGATTGAATGACTGAATGAATAAACGAGATTGGGCACTGCATTTGCTCCACAGGCCATCAGGTTGGCCTGAGTCTTTCAGTTATCTGGGTGCCACCTTCTGCCATCCTCTCAGAGTCTTTTGGATTTGGCTTTCTGTCTCTATTTTTATCACTTTGTTGGTTGTAGTGATGCTTGGGTAGCCGACTATGGTTTCCCAAAGTTTTCTGTTGCTGATGGAGTCCTTTGATTGAGTTTAAGGTTTGCCAGGAGGGGACTGGTGAGAACTTGTGGGACTGGTGAGAAGCAGTGTGGCTTAGTGGATAAAGATGGACCTGCGAGTCAGAAGGTCATGGGTTCTAATCCCAGCTTCACACCACTTTTGTGTGCTCTGTGATGTTGGGTATGTCACTTCACTTCTCGGTGCCTCAGTTCCCTCATCTGTCAAATGGGGATTGAAACTGTAAGCCCCACATGGGACAGGGAATGTGTCCAACCCAATTTGCTTGTATCCACCTCAGTGCTTAGTACAGTGCCTTGCACATAGCAAGTGCTGAACAAATACCACAATTATCATTATTATTATTATTATTATAACATGAACCTTGGCTTCTCGAGCTTGATTACCAACCCACAGCACTTTGCCGATCCTCAGAAGCACTTCAGAATCATTTTCACTGTCTTCTTGTGTGGCAGCTTCTAAAGCAGGAATCAGTATGCTTGAGTTTGATGATGCTTCCAACCAACTTAATTGAAATAATTTGGATACTCTCTTCCAGTTTCCTTGTTGCAACCTCAAAGATGGCTGCTTAGAATAGGTCAAACGAAACTGTTTTTCAGCATCACCACCCTCGTCAACCACATTTATTGAGTATCTACTCTGGACAGAGTACTGTTTTAGGGGCCACGGGGCTACACAGAAGTAAAAGATACTACATTTTTTTCCATATGCTGTTGAGTCATTTCTGATTCATAGTGGCTTTATGGACTCGTATCCATAGAGTTTTCTTGGTAAAAAAATATCGAAGTGGTTTATCATTGCCTTCTTCCACATAGCAAAAACTTTAGTCTCTGGTCTCTGCTGTTGTCTTTGATTCAAGCTTTGACTAATTGATCATCCACCTTTGACTCTTTTCCATGCTGCTACTGCCCAGCACAGGTGAATTAATTTTGTCTGACGCTTTGGCTTAGACCTTTCCATTATGAGTAACCATGACAAGAGATTATTTCTCAATGGCATAGCTCTAAGCTTCATTAGTGTATGCAAACTCTCCTGCCCTGATAAGACACCTGTGATATACTCAGCGCTTGCTTTTCCCAGAACATTGTCACATCTTTTTTTTTTAACGGAACTTGCTAAATGCTTACTGAGTGCCAGGCACTGTTCTAAGAGCTGGGGTAGATATGTGATAATAGGTTTGGACACAGTCCATGCCCCACATGGGGCTCACAGTCTTATCCCCATTTTACAGATGAGGGAATTGAGGCTCAGAGAAGTGAAGTGACTTGCCCGAGGTCACACAGAAGACAAATGACAGAGGTGACATTTGAACCCAGGTCCTTCTGACTCCCAAGCCCATGCTTTATCTACTAGTCTGTGTTGCTTCTTCAATTATCTCATTTTATTCTCCCAACAGCCTGCTAGGCAGATATCATCATCATCATCTTCATTTTACAGATGAGGAAACGGAGGCTTAGAGGGTTTCAGGATCTTGCCAGTAGTGGTGCTGGGATTACAACCCAGGCCTAGTGCTCTTTCCACTTGTCTATTCTACCATCCAACCTCATACACAGTCTTACTTCACTCCACTGATGATGGGGAAAGAAACAGTCATGGCCCTTCCAATTCAGAGGACTCTTAGGATCTTGCTCCATTTTTCAGGGCAGTTAAAGTTTTTTAGTAATTGCCAGAACCCATGTCTGTAGACATTATCAGATGCTTTGGTAAAGTTCATGAACACCGAGGAGAGCTCTAAAATTTGTTCTCATATCCCTTCTATGATCTTGTCTTTAGCACCCTGCTGTGTCTTTGATGGAGAGAGAGATGGAAAAGTTTTTTACATTACTTTTAGGACCAGATGCCCAACTGGAGTCTCTTTTCCTCAGTCCAAACCAGCTGACCATTCAGAATGGGCATCAGCAGCCGTAATGACGATGCTCTCTGTTCCTAGCCTGCCATACTTTTTTGGCTCCTCAAAGTAGGGACTTTGAAGTAATCCACCCCAGGGAGAAAGCTGCCTACTCTTCCTTCTACTCAGACCGTTCTGCTTGGCTGGTCTCAGAAAAGTAAGGCAATCTTTGTTCAGCCATTAAAGAAAGGAAAGGGGAAGGAGTCTGCAAAGAGAGGTTCGAATCCACTGGTTGAGCTAAACTCTCAAGTTGCCAACGGCAAGCAAACGTCTTCCCCCTCCGTACACCCACTCCCTCAACTCGGCCTCCACCCCCACCCCATTTCGCCTGGTAACACGGGATGTAATCTCGTTTCTAAACACACAATTAGAGAAAATAAAAAAATAAGAAGACAAGAAAAGAATAATTAATTTCTGCTTCCTCATGCAAATCCTTTGGCCAGTTATTTAAGGATCCGGAGCAAGAGCAATTCAGGTCCTTGTGCAAATTCCAAACTGAAGGCATTAAAAAAAAAAGACAGAAATTGAATGGATTTACTTTTCTAAGAACCAGAATTAACAAAGGTTCCATTTTCCATGGTTATGCGTCTGGCCAGACAGGCCTCACTGACAAGCACTCCAAACACATGTGCTGGCCTGATGAAAAGGCCTCAGTGTTGACTGACAGATAATTGAAGTGACAAATTGTTTCATTGTATTTGGCAGGGAGAGTGCTGTATTAGATAATTATGGAGAGCAGAGAAACTCTGGGGTCTCAGGTCACAAGACATGCCTGACCCTATTTTCTGAAAACTCTGAATGGAGTCCTGGTCCCAGAGGGCCTGAGTGTGATGCTGTCTCCTTTTTTGTGTTTTTTTTTTCTTTTACTTCCCCTTTCACTCCCCCCCGCCCACCCAACACTCCCGCCTCCACCTTTTCTGATCTAATGATTAAGAGCTAAAGAATACAACAACCCCCAAAACCGTGGGCCAGCCCCCCAACCTTCACTTTTTAGGAAAACAACTTGTAGATTTTATCCATGGTAACAAGTTCGCAAATTCTCCCTCTTATTAACTGGCTGTGGTGGCCAAGAAGAAGGCACTCTGTTCTGGGGAAAAGGAGGGTCCTGAGAGGATTCGTTCACCCAGGCTGCGGGTTTTTGGCTACTGTGCTTAGAGAAAGGAGAAGAAGAGAGTCAGAGGCAATGCCTTTCTGGACTGCGTCCTGTTTCTGGGCCTCTCTGTCCCAACAGCTGTTTTCCCCAAAGATGCTTATCTATTTGCACAGTGTGTAAACAACTTAAAAATAAAGGCAGGAGCCGCCAAAAGCAAGCCACCGCCAAAACACCCACCTCACCACAACTCGAACTGTTTCAGGTGCATATAATCTGCTGGCATGTGTGGGTAGCATAGGCCTGAGGGCGAGGAAATCTGGGCAGCAAGAATAAAAGTCCATTTCTCCAAAGCAGCCCGGGTGGTCCATTGATGGAGATGCAGTTTGCGAAGAGCTGACGCAGAATGAGATAATCTCGGTTTACACCTACAACTTCCCTTCATCACAGGACCTTGATTGTTAGGATGAAGAGGCAGCAGAGAGAAGAAATGAGCACTTTCTGTGGAGGAAGGAGTAGAGCCAAGAACACTGGGAGTATCTTGGCAGGACTACCTTCCTGTTCACCCTATTTCCTGGAGATGGCTCTTGGTGTGGGGTAATCAGAAGCAGCGTGGGAAGCAGCATGGCCTAGCAGATAAAGCTCCGGCCCAAGAACCAGAGGACCTGGATTCTAATTCTGACTCTGCCACTTGCTGTTGTGTGACCTTGGGCAAGTCGCTTCACTCCTCTGTGCCTCAGTTTCCTCAACTGCAAAATGGGGGGTCAATATCTGTTCTCCCTCTTATTTAGACTGTGAGCTCCAAGTGGGACAGGGGCTGTATTTGGTCTGATTAACTTGTTATCTACCCCAGCGCTTAGAGTAGTGCTTGACATATAGTAAGTGCTTTACAAATACCATAGAAAAAACAAATTTGGTAACATAAATTAGATTAAAAAATTTTTTTCAAAGAAAACCCAGGCTCTTCGGTGAGGAGCCTTTCATCCCTTAAAAGATGAGAAAATATTCATTCGTTCATTCATTCATTCATTCATTCATTCAATCGTATTTATTGAGCGAATATTGCGTGCAGAGCACTGTACTAAGCGCTTGGGAAGTACAAATCGGGATCATATAGAGACGGTCCCTACCCAAGAACAGGCTCTTGGTCTAATATGCTACTACCCTCAAGACTGACTCTCCACATGGCATTTTTTCTCCATTTCTTTTTTTTTTTTTTTTTACTTCTTTTCCTCCTTTCTCCCTGGAGGAAATGTGCATAAGGAGAGACGCTGAGGTGGTGAGGCTTCTTCGTTTTATGTTTACATAAGTCACAAGTGAAAGAAAACATATGAGAAATCACATGGCAGCCACATTAATGTCCTAAACCTACCCTCTCCTTCCTCCCCCACAATCTCTTCCCTATCTTCCTCTCTGCCCCTGCAAGTGCCCAAGGACATCTTTTCCCAGGGACCAAACAGCCCCAAGGATCCTCTTTCAGGTTCTGAAGGTCACATAGACACTTCCCTTTCAATTCTTGATTCAGAACTGTGACCTTAAGAATAAAACTGCCAAGTGACCTTCAGGAACAGAATTTGATAACTTGAGTTTCTCTGTGTCCTTCGAAGGGGAACAGTGATGGAAGGCGAAGGACTTTTGGGCTGGAACGTCATTTTAAAGTACAAATGACAGAGGGAACTGACTGGAAAATTTTGGGCTGGAACATCATTTTAAAGTACAAATGACAGAGGGAACTGACTGGAAAATGGGGTAACCACAGGGCTCTCATCTGTCAAGCCCCTCAGCATAGGGACCAATTAATTGAAGGGAATGGCCAGGGTGGGAGTGGTGTACAATATAGTGACAGGGATGAGTGACCAATAAATCATATTTATTGAGCTTTTACTGTGTGCAGAGCACTCTACTAAGCACTTGGGGGAGTACAATTCAACCATATAACAGACACATTCCTGCCTACAATTAGCTTACAGTCTAGACGGGGAGAGATGGTGTGAAAGAGGCCAAGAGAGACAAACAAATCCCCCAGGACATGGAAGTATTGTTGTGTTAGGGGCTCTGGCCCCAGAGTGCTAGTTTCTTCTAGACTGTGAGCCCACTGTTGGGTAGGGACTGTCTCTATATGTTGCCAACTTGTACTTCCCAAGCGCTTAGTACAGTGCTCTGCACACAGTAAGCGCTTAATAAATATGATTGATTGATTGGTCATCTGAATTTGGGTGTGCAGAGTGGCTCCTTCATGGACAGTAACTCTTGCCTATCAGAGATGTCAACTAACCAGCACTCTGGTTGAGCCTCTGTTTCCTTGCATAGTTTTCATTGGATGTTTTCCCTACTGAATTTGGGTTCAGTCTTTGACTGGACCGTCGGGAAAAATCCATGTTACCCAGGGACTTTTATAACTTACTATGAGCCAAACACACTGGTCAAAACGGGATAATCCAATTGGACACAGTCCCAGTCCCACACGGGACTCCTGACCTAATGGGAAAAAGAACAGGGATTTAATCTCCATTTTACAGATAAAGAAGCTGAGGCACAGAGAAGTTAAGTGACTTGCCCAATGTCACATAGCAGACAAATGACAGAGTCAGGATTAAAACTCAGGTCCTTTGACTCCCAGCCCTGTTTCCTTTCCACTGCTGCTTCTCTTGCCTACTGGGAAGGAAAAGAGAAAGAGGGCAGATGGTAGCCAGTGGAACTGAATCCTGCAGGGGTCTAATAGGGAGTTTAGGCAAGACGGGCAGGGTTAAGAGCCCCTTGGACAGAGTTGTAGCTGAGCTCACTACAAACTGAAAATCAACATCCTAAGGAAGATTTATTTAATAATTGTGGTATTTGTTAAACGTGAACACTGTTCTAAGCACTGTGGTAGATATGAGCTAATCAGGGTGAGCACAGTCCCTGTCCCATATGGGGTTCTTAGTCCCAGTCTCAATCCCCATTTTACAAGTGAGGTAATTGAGGCACAGAGAAGTGAAGTGATTTGCCCGGGGTCACAAGGCTGAGAGGTGGCAGAGCTAGGATTAGAACCCAGATCCTCCTGTCTCCCAGGCCCATGCTCTATCCACAAGGCCATGCTGCTTCTCTGTCTAGGAGACTAACGTAGAAAGCAGTGACATTTTAGGAAATGAGATTATTTGGGAGGTGGAAATCTAAATTAATTGTGACCCTAAAAATAGTTGGAACTGCTCATGTACCCCCTGAGAGGATGGAATGCATTCATTCATTCAATCAAATTTATTAAGCACTACTTTGAGCAGAGCACTGTACTAAGCGCTAGCTTTCAGAAGCTCCCCTCCACCACTCTCCATCATTATCTTCCCCCCTGAAATTTCCCCAATTGACCTCACCCACACCTGCACCGGACCTCATCTCTCTGCAAATCAGGACATTTTCCTAAACTCGTTTCGGAGCAGAAATTCCCATCTGCTGTGGCTTGTGTTATTTTTTCTCCCCACTGTCTACAGAGCACAAATAATAGTTATTAAAGTCTCTTTCCCACCATAGAAATAAAATACGGCCATGGAAATCCTGCACAGCCACTCCATTGAGAACTCTGTGAAGCTGGGTAATGCCAATAATTCAAAACAGATGAACAGAATGGCAAATACTATAGACTTAGTATCCTAGTCTGACCCGACCTTTGAAACTTGCTGAAAGTTATCCTTGAAACTCACCAGAACTCCTTGTGTAACTTCTGTAAAAGGGTTATTTATCACAAAGTCATAAATAATATTTGCTATGTATTTTCCCCATCCATCTAGAAAATGAATTAGGTTAGAAAACATTTATGTGCCTGGGACTGAGGTCTGCTTTTCTATTGCAGGAGAGTAGGGAGGGGGAGGGGGACAGGGTAAGGGGGAGGGGAGGGACTGGTACAGGAGAATGTCCTGCATTTAAATAAGCCTGACTTTCCTGCAGCTCCATCTTGTCTAGGATGATGGTCTCGATGAGCTTGGTTTAGGCCGGTGGTTTTATACGTTGCTGTTCTACTTTAGAGGTGCTCACAGTCTAGTTGTGAGTGATTTGGTTACCAGAGTAATCGGGGTGGTTTTCACATTCCCCAAATGGCCTTTGTGCAAGGAATCCCCATGGGTTGACAAAAAAAGAGGGAAACAAACCCAGATGCCCTCCCAGGGCGAGGGGAGGAGGGGGTCAGATGAGAGCCTATAGCTCCGTTCCTCAAGTTGCATTAGGATCTTGGGGTTGTGGGGAGGGGGGATGGGAGGTGGGGAGTGCACTCGAGGCAATGGGATGAGGACTCTTGAGAAACACGCTGGTATCACGTTTCATCCCGGTTCTTTGTTTCTTCCCCCTGCACTTCAAGCGCATCTGGCAGGTTGGGTTGGGGGGTGGGTGGGAAGGGTTGTTTCCGTTTTATCTCCTCCTTGCTCCCAGAGCAGGTGGCTCCAGATTAGGTTATTTGATTTGTTTTTTTCTCGATTGGAGCAGTTGTTGCTTTTAATATGATTTGCAGGCATTTAGCTGAGGTCTTGTGGACGGTCTGCGCTTTCAAGGCTTTCAGGTTTTCGAGTGGCTGGGGATGGTCTTGAAGGTTCAGATTTGCCTTTCCCATATTCTTCCATGGTCTCTAGGATCAGCATAGCATGGACATCTGTTTTCCCCATTGCACACGATTTAGTGGTTGCGATAATGTGGTATCACTCAGGGATTTCTTGCTTCTAAACACCAGGTTTCACTCACGTTCAAGGGGAGGGCTGTGCTGAGTCGGTCTCTCTCCTTCTCTCAGTTTATCCCTCTCTTTCTCTCTCTTCCTCCTTTCCAATCATTTTCTTAAGCCCCCTAGAAATCTCTGGAGGTCTCAGCCGTAACAGGAAAGGTCACCAGCACTGCAGCTAGCAGGATGGTCTTAGAAGGGAGGACTGCTGCTAGCTAAGGTTGGGCTGTAGTTGTGGTTGGCGTTTTTTTGTTGTTTTTTTTACTTCATTTTTGGCAGTCATCTTAGTCTGCAAGGAAGGTTGGGGTTATGGATAGGATTAGAGGTTGAACTCTTGTCTGATACCTTCTTCAAGGGCCCAGATAAGGCACCCATTTAGAGATAAGGAAAGTCTCCAAAATGCTAGCCTTCTGGAGGGACACACTTCAGATCTCGTTTGGTGCTTTTACCTGAAAGCTAAAAGTACACTTGGGATCTGAAAATGAAATGGATGGACATTGGTTCCTATCACAGTTGTGTTAGTTATGGCTTTGACTCAAAGATGGAGCATGAACCAGATTAGAGAAACTACTGAATTCCCACTCGTGGCCTTGAAACGGAGCTACACTTTATTTTATGGTATTTGTTAAGTGCTTACTATATGTCAAGCAGTTCTAAGTGCTGGGTTAGCTAGATACAAGTTCATTCATTTATTCGTGTTTATTGAGTACTTACTGTGTGCCAAGTACTGTTCTAAATGCTTGGGAGAATAAGCAGCAGGGCTCAGTGGAAAGAGCACGGGCTTGGGAGTCAGAGTTCATGGGTTCTAATCCCTGCTCTGCCACTTGTCAGCTGTGTGACTTTGGGCAAGTCACTTAACTTCTCTGGGCCTCAGTTACCACATCTGTAAAATGGGGATTAAGATGGTAAGCACCACATGGGACAACCTGATTACCTTGTATCCACTCCCCCCCCACCCCCGACCCAGGGCTTAGAACAGTGCTTGGCACATAGTAAGCACTTAACAAATGCTATTATTTTTATTATTCCCTGCCCACAATGAGCTTACACATTCCCTGCCCACAATGAGCTTACAAGTTTATCTGGTTGGACACAGTAGTCCCTGTTTCACCTGGGGCTTACAGTCTAAGTAGGAGAGAGGAGGATTGAATCCCCATTTTATATTTGAGGAAACTGAGGCACAGAGCAGTTAAGTGACTTGCCCAAGGTCATACAGCAAGAAATTAGAAGAGCCAGGATTAGAACCCAAGTCCTCTGACTCTTTCCACTACACCACGCTGCTTCTTTACTAGATCACACTTGCTTCTCTGCAGTGCTCACCCTCCGGGGTGGATCTTTCAATTAGGGTGTTGGAATAGAGTTCCATCAGTTTACACTATGGTGCACCTAACTTGTACTTCCCAAGCGCTTAGTACAGTGCTCTGCACACAGTAAGCACTCAATAAATACAATTGATTGATTGATTGATTGCACCTAGTGCATTGTTCAAGCAGCTTGGGATACTAGCTCCAGAGAAGGAGACCAGGAGCTTCATCACCCCATTGAGGTAGTTGAGTATTCCAGATCCAGCAAAATGCCCCAGCTAGGGGGGTTTCTGAGTTTGGGATGGACCAAGCCAGAACCACCACCTAAGCATTCAGTCTCCCCAGTTTGACCAGGCCCCTGGAGCCGTGGGTAATATTCCAACTTCAAGAACTGAAATCATGAAGAAGGAGAGGGTAAGTTGGAACTTGAGCTGGAAGTAGGGGCCAGGGTTTGAGGCCATCTTCCTTCTTGGTGATAGAGGCATAAGGTAGGTTGAGACAATCTCTTTACATCTCCAAGTGGACATCACTAGAGTCACTGTCTCTCCATACTTTTTGACCTAAGAAAGGGGGAAGAAAAGGAACAAATGAAAATGATCTTATTTTCTTCCTGGATTCAGTGGAATCTGAGCAACTAGAGGTGAGAGAACTTGTCTTTCTTAGGGTTAAGTTAGCCCCTACTTGTTGATTCTTATGGTTTGGAGGGAATTAGGTCTGATTTCTTCTTTTGTGCATGGACAAACCCAGCTTGTGGTGTACTAGAAGGGTTGGATAAGGAGGTCTGAATGATGGTCTTGGCCTTACTGGTTTGCAAGAGGAGCAGCTCCTAAGACGGTGAATTAATAATAATAATAATAATAATAATGGCATTTATTAAGCACTTACTATGTGCATAGCACTGTTTTGAGTGCTGGGGAGGTTACGAGGTGATCAGGTTTTCCCACTGGGGGCTCACAGTCTTAATCCCCATTTTACAGATGAGGTAACTGAGGCACAAAGAAGTTAAGTGACTTGCCCAAAGTCACACAGCTGACAATTGGTGGAGCTGGGATTTGAACCCATGACCTCTGACTCCAAAGCCCGTGCTCTTTCCACTGAGCCACACTGCTTCTCTGAATTACAGAGGGCAGGTCTCCTGCCTCTGGCCTGGAATGCTCTCCCACTACATATCTGACCGACAAAGCTTTGTTGAAGGCACATCTCCTCTAAGAAGCCTTCCCTG
Organism: Tachyglossus aculeatus; assembly: GCF_015852505.1. NCBI lineage: Eukaryota > Metazoa > Chordata > Mammalia > Monotremata > Tachyglossidae > Tachyglossus > Tachyglossus aculeatus. Next base: position 80,021,967 of record NC_052070.1, read on the forward strand.
ACTAAGCCCTCCTTTCCTCTTCTCCCACTCCCTTCTGCATCACCCTGACTGCTCCCTTTATATTTCCCCTCTCCCAGACCCACGGCACCTATGTACATATCTGTAATTTTATTTATTTATATTAATGTCTGCCTCACCCTCTAGTCTGTAAGCTCGTTGTGGGCAGGGAATGTGTCTGTTACATTGTTATACTGTACTCTCCCAAGCACTTTATACAGTGCTTTGCCTGCTTTGCTGACTGACTGACCCCCTAGGCATTTCAGCATCTCTCTTCAAGGACCTAAAAGACCTTGTGACTTTATCCTGCTGGCTTATGCAGGGGAAGGAAACTCATCCAGTCTTACTCCGTGAAGAGTCCCACTCATGCCTCATCTGAGCATAAGGCTCAGCTCCTGTAGCTCTGGAGGAAACCGCTAAAAGGCAGGTGAATCTCGAGCCTGTCCAGCTTTCGTGCTTTAATGTAGCCTTTGCTCAGCTCCTGTATGCCTGTTGTTGAACAGACTTCTGGGCACAAGTTACCATTCGCTTTGGCAAGGCTGCCCCAGGAAGTCACGGTCCCCTGCGGTTGAGTTGGGCCAGCGGGCTCTTCATGGCCCCATTTGGCAGTTGCCTCTGTTGCACTTTCTCCTCCGCATGCAAGAACAAGTGCCACTTTTAGCAGCAAGACCCAAGCTGTGAAACCTGAGGCTGGAAATAAAGGAACTGGATGCCGACCCCAAGAGGCTGCTGCCGGGGCCTGGCCTGGATCCTAAAGAGCTGACTACCCAGTCCAGGAGAGAGAAAAAACAGGCCGGCCAAGACAAACCGAGAAGCAGCGGGGTCTAGTGAGAAGCAGCAGGGCCCAGGGGGAAAAGCACAGGCCTGAGAGTCAGAGGACCTGGGTTCTAATCCCGTCTCTGCCAATCGTCTGCTGGGTGACCTTGGACAAATCACTCTCCTTCTCTGTGCCTCAGTTACTTATCTGTAAAATGGAGATTTGGACTGCAATCCCCATGTGGCTCTAGACTGTAAGCTCATTGTGGGTGGGAACATAACTGCTGTTGTATTGTACTCTCCCAAGCTCTTAGAACAGTGTTCTGCACATAGTAAGTGCTCAATAAATACTAAAGAATAAAATGTGGGCCATGGACAGTGTCCAACCTGATTGTCTTGTATCTATCCCAGCACTTAGTAGAGTGCCTGGCACATAGGAAATGCTTAACAAATGCAATTGAAAACAACAAGAACAACAACAACAAGAACAGCAACAACAACAAAAATGGCCTCATTCTCCAAATCCTTAAAAAGAACATATTGAGTTAGTTTTAAGCTTTAAAGCAGGCAGGAGATATTTTCTGTGGTGTGGATGAAGATTCCAGTGGTCCACAAATACCTAGCAGCAAACACAAAACTTAGTGAATGGAACCAGAAAAGACCTCGGCAGGCACCCTAAGGAAGAGAAGTGAAATTAGACTGAGAAGTGAAGAGACAGAAGGAAGGTGGCCCAAGTGCTGTACGGGTGATAAGGGAGGGAGGAGGTGAAGTTCATTCACCTGCTAAGCTTCTAAATGTTTAGAAGCTACTTTCTGCTTCACCATGGTAGGTGGAGTTTCAGGTGGGAATGCCTTGATGAAGAGCGAGGGGCCTCAAAGAGACTTTTGCCGACTCGCGCCTTGTGAATGAGCTCAGTCCTTGTGCCCAATGCCCCAAGAAATAAGAGTAGGCTACACTGGGGCAGGGGATCTAAAATACATCAAAATCCTCTGGACCTCTACACTGTCAGCTCCTCGTGGGCAGGGACTATGTCTACCAACTCTGTTATATATTATTCTCCCAAGAGCTTAATACAGTGCTCTGCACACATCAAGTGCTCAATAAATACAATTTATTGATTGATGGATTGCTCTCCTTCCTATTTCCCTCTTTGGGAATCAAGGTTCAATTGGGGAAAACTTTGATTATTAAGAGAAGCAGCGTGGCTCAGTGGAAAGAGCCCGGGCTTTGGAGTCAGAGGTCATGGGTTCAAACCCCAGCTCTGGCAATTGTCAGCTGGGTGACTTTGGGCAAGTCACTTAACTTCTCTGGTCCTCAGTTCCCTCATCTGTAAAATGGGGATTAAGACTGTGAGTCCCCCGTGGGACAACCTGATCACCTTGTAACCTTCCCAGTGCTTAGAATGGTGCTTTGCACATAGTATGCGCTTAATAAATACCATTATTATTATTATTATTATTATTATTATTATTTTTCCTCTTTAACATAGGAATCAATCAATCAATCAGTGGTATTACTGTGTTCAGAGCACTGCACTGAGTGCTTGGATAAGTACAACAGAGTTGGTAGACATGTTCCCTGCCCAAAATGAGCCTACAGTCTAGAGACTAGCTTGCAGTCTACAATCTATGAAGTAATAGTCAATCAATCAATAGTATTTATCTGCCATTAATGTGTGCAGAGCACTGCACTGTGTGTCTAACAGAATACACTAGTGTAAGTAGACAGGATCGCTGCCCTCAGGGAGCTTACAATATAGCACAGGCAGCAGATTTCAAAATAAATTGGGGGCAGGGGGAAGCAACAGAGTTTAAAGATTTTTATATCAATGCTGTGTGATGATGGTGTTGGTTGTTCTGGGGTTGGGGGTGAGCTGAACAAAGGTTGGCTGACTAATGACTTTTCCAGATGTTTGCAAAAGATTTTCTCTTCCAGTTTGGCGTTTATTAAAAATCTCCCAAGAAATGCAAATGAATAGTGAAAGGTGAACTGAGAACCGTCAGGGTTCCAAGAGATGGGAGAGAAACTGGACCACACGGATTTAGCCTCTGGGGGTCTTCAACTGTAGCCCTTTAACCTGGCTGCCCTGGGAGCAAGTGCTCCCTGTGGGACAGTGTTCTACCATCTGCATGGAGCTGAAAGTCTCTTTTGTGAACCGCTGAAGCAGGATATCACTATTGAGAAGTGGGGAATGCAAACAAACCTGCCAAATTATTAATAAGGCAGAAACCCCATCCATCTTAACGAGACAGGGCTAAGAAAGTAGCGGCCGAGAAGGAAGCGCACAATAGCTTCCTTGCTTTCCTAAAAACAAAAAACAGAAGTCCTTCCAAATTAGAAACCAGCTACTCAATGAACCTGGGATACTGGAAATCCGTGGAAAGATAATACTTTTTTTATGGTATTAGTTAAGCATTTATTAAGTGCCAGGCACTATACTAAGCAGTAGATACAGGCCAGTCAGGTTGTAACCAGTCTATGTTCCACATGGGACTCTCAATCTTAATTTGCGTTCTTCAGATGAGGTAAATGAGGCATAGAGAAGTTAAGTGACCTGCCCAAGGTCACACAGCAGACAAGTAGCAGAGCTGGGAAAGTTCTCAAGTGATCATTCTTAAAGTCCAAAGAAACCAACAAACCATTCTGGAAGCTGCAAATCAGAGGACACAGACTGCTCTCCTGGACGAGGTACCCTGCCATCTGATAATTTCACCTCTCTACCAAGACTGGGAAACACTGTCTTGATTTCAATCAATCATACAATCAATTGTATTTATTGAGTGAGTACTATGTTTAGAGCACTGTACTAAGTGCTTGGGAGAGTAAATACAACAGAATTAGAAGAGATTTTTCCTGTCCATATTGTGGTTACAGTCTAGAGGGAAAGGCAGGCATTAATCTGAAGAAATAATTTATAAAATATTATTTAAAGATATGTCCATAAGTGCCACGGGGTTGGGAGTGGGGCAAATATCAAAAGTCCAAACATCACAGATCCAAGTGCATAGGCAATGCTGAAGGGAGAGTGAGACAGGGAGGACTTAATCCGGGAAAGCTGTTTGGAGAAGATGAGGACTTAATAATGCTTTGAAGATGGAGAGAGTGGTGGAGAGTAGGGAGAGGATATGGGAAAGGGGCCAGTGGTGAGATAGACAAGACTGAGGCACAGTGAGTAAGTTCGTGCTAGAGGAGTGGAATGTGCAGGCTGGGCTGTAGTAGGAGATTAGTGAGGTGAGGTAGGATGGGACAAACTGATCGAGTGCTGCCAAGATGATGGTAAGGAGTTTCTGTTTGATGTGGTGGTGGATGGACAGCCTTCGGAGGTTCTTGAGGAGTGGGAAGACACTGACTGAATGTTTTTGTCAATAAATAATCCTTGAAGAAGAGTGAAGTATGGATTTGAGAGGGAAAAGACAAGCGGCTGGGAAGTCAGCGAGGAGGCAGATGCAGTAGTCAAGGAGGGATAGGATAAATGCTTAGATCAGGATGGCAGCAGTTTGGATGGAGAGGAAAGGATGAATTTTAGCAGGTAGACCGACAAGATTTGGAAACAGATTGAATATGTGGGTGGAATGAGAGAGATGAGTCGAGGACAGTGAAATAGGCTTTTGAAATGGGGGATAGTGGTGTAGTCTACAGTGATAGGAAAGACAGAGGAGGGACAGGGTTTGAGTGAGAAGATGCATGCAAAGACAGCTAAGGTATGGCTCTGGGGGGCTGGAGCCCAGTACTGAGTGAAATGCTTCAGAAACCTATTGGAGGTTAACAGCTTCACCTTCTCTATGTTTGTGAAATGCTGGTGGGGTGACATGACTAGTCAATCAGCCAATCCCAGGACAGAGTTACTGTGCTCACTGAGGGCAGAGCACTGGACTTGGTGCTGGCAATAAACTAATCCTGGACCCTTCACCAAGCCTGATCTCTTCTCACGAGAAACATACAATCCAGAGGGGAAAGAGATGCTCAACAACTACTGAAGGTGATGAGGATGGTGACGATGACCATGATGATGATGAGGCAGGCATGAGGCATGAGGTATGCATCTATCTCCTCCTGCCTTCAAGACATCTCTACTTGGATGTCCTCCTATCACCTTAAACTTAACATTTCCGGAACAGAGCTCCTTATCTTCCCACCCAAACCCTGTCCTCTCCCTGACTTTCCCATCACTGTAGATGGCACCACCATCTTTCCCGTCTCACAAGCCTGTTACTTTGGTTTTATCTTTGACTCCTCTCTCTCATTCAACCCATATATTCAATCCGTCACCAAATCCTGTCAGTCCCGCCTTCACAACATTACTAAAATCCACCCTTTCCTCTCCATCCAAACTGCCACCATATTAATACAATCACTCATTCTATCCTGTCTAGATTACTGCATCAGCCTCCTTGCTGGCCTCCCAACCTCCTGTCTCTCCCCACTCCAGTCCATATTTCATTCTGCTGCCTAGATAATCTTTCTACAGAAATGTTCAAGACATGTCACCACCCCCACCACTCACAAAAATCTCCAGGGGTTGCCCATCTACCTCTGTATCAAACAAAAACTCCTCACCATTGGCTTTAAAGCACTCCATCACCTTGCCCCCTCCTAGGTCACCGTGCTTCTCTCCTTCTACCTTGTCACTTTGCTTCAATCTCACCTGTGTTGCTGCCCACCTCTGGCCCACATCCTGCCTCTGGCCTGGGATGCTCTCCCTCTTCAAATCTGACAGACAATTACTCTCCTCCTCGTCAAATCCCTAATGACTGCATATCTCCTCCAAGAAGCCTTCCCAGACTAAGCCTCACATTTCCTCATCTCCCACTCCCTTCTACGTCACCCTGTCTTGCTCCCTTTGCTCTTCTCTCCCACCCCTCAGCCCCACAGCATTTATGTGCATATCCGCAATTGTATTTATTTGTATCGATGTCTGGCTCCCCCCACCCACACCCCCAGACTGTTAGCTTATTGTGGGCAGGGAATGTCACTATTTATTGTTGTACTTTCCCAAGAGCTTAATACAGTGCTCTGCACCCAGTAAGCACTTAATAAATACAATTGAATGCATGACTGAAAGAATGGATGATATCCAAGAAGCCTTCCCTGATTATGCCCTCATTTCCCCGATCCCCTCTTCCTTCCATGTAGCCTATGTACTCGGATCAGTACCATTTAAGCACTTGATATTTACCCCACTTTCAGCCCCACAGCAGTTATGTACATAGCCAGAATTTATTTTAATGCTTGTCTCCCGCTCTAGATTTGTAAGCTCCCTGTGGGGAGGGTATGTCTCCCAACTTTGTGGTATTGTGCTCTTCCAAGTTCTTAGTACAGCACACACAGTAAGTGCTCAATAAATGCCACTGATTGTTTGATTGATTGATTTGTCAGTAAGAGATGAGACAGAAAGCGAATGGACATTTAAATAAAAATATAGGATATCAAGGTGTCCAGGACTGCATCGGTACCAGATGGGAGACAGATCAGATAAAACCAAGACTGTCTGGTGTAAATCAGGACAAGTGGCAACCATAGATGTGGGGAAGCTTGATGGGCAGGACTCCGGACAAGGAGGCAAGAGGCCTGGGCTCTCGCCCCACTGCCAAGTTGCTCTGTGTGACCTTGGGGACATCACTGGATTTGAGGAATGTATGTCAATGTCCCTGATACAGACTTCTGGAATCAAGGGAGTGGTGGAGATTGGGAGTGGCAGGGAGGCAAGGGGTCATGACTAGGAGAATCAGAGAATCAATCTAATGGTATTTATTGAGCACTTACTATGTGTAGAACACTGTACTAAGCACTTGAGAGCATACAATACAAAGAGCTGGTAGACACGTTCTTACAGTCTAGGGACGAGCTTACCATTCAGCGAATTAAGTGGAGGTAGAGGCAGAGGGTTTTGAGGATGATGTAAACATCTGAGAGGCTAATTTCTTACTTATCCTTTATTTAGTTCCTGGAGTATGGTCAGCAAAGGTGACCTGAGGTTCCATCCCAACCCATGGGGATTTCAAACCCTGGAACCTAAATCCTGGATTTTGCAGTACATTTTTATGCTGTCAATATTTCATTGCAAAGTCCAAGAATACAGGACTATCTCTCAATTGTTGGATTTGAACAAAAAAAGTAAAAGTGGTGTAGCCCACATCCTCAGATAATGTGATAATTATAAATCCCTGGAAGTTCAAGTTGAGGGACTGCCAACCATGAGGGAGGGACATTTCACTGTTACTACAAAAAAACACATTCTGACTGCAGCGGGTGCTCTGATTTTATATGGTGCTTTCCCCACTCATTTAACATGCATACTATAGGCATGAAATTATGGCAGTTCGATTCCATATCCAGGGCTGGATTTGCACTATTTATAATGATTTTCAGTGTTTGTAAAGCTCTCAGCGCACAGCTTTTCAAGATATGAAGGAGCATTGTGAAGGGAAGAGGTTAGAAGAGTTGGAGTGTATATGTGTGTGACTTGATGGGGAGGAGGGGAGGAGAAGAGAAGGAGGGGAGTAGTGATTATGAATCATGTTGACACTTCAAAAATTTTGGCATGATTTTGTTGCACAAAATTTTAAAAAGTAAAAGAAGAAAAATCCAAGCAGAAACTTCTCCAGTCAAGCAGCCCACTGATCTCAGGAGAATGTATCGAATCTTACACAAAATCTTCCCTGTTCTGTTTCAGGGGGGTGGGACAAGCTGTGACTCAGACACTATGTGAGGCTGTGAGCCCAGTGCACCTAGAATGGGGACCACATGCAGACCAGCTGGGGTGGCCCTTGGGCTGGGTGTTGGTCTTAGGCCTCCTCCACCAGCACAAAACCAGCAAATGAGCACAAAACCAGCTAACGAGTTAGCGCATTGCAGGGCCTGGGGGTAACAGCTCTCTGCCATCATACTCATTAGATCGCCCCATCTGTAGCCCTGAATGGACTTTGTTTGGGGGGCTCCACTCTGCTCCTAATGGACTAAAGCCAGTCATTTGGCAAAAATCAGCTCAGTTGCTGCTTTTGTTCTTAAAGAGGCCAGGCTGAATGTGCCTGGGGGACTAATATATTCTATTATGCCCCCAGAAGCTGGCCTCTGGGGAAGCACTTTCAATCAGAAGTGTTGGGGAGAAGGCTGAGTTCCCTGCCCACCCCCTCCAGCCCCACAGTCAGTCAAGGGACTCCCATCAAAGCAGGGCCGGTGGGGGACTTGCTTTTCTTGGTCCCATCTACACAGCTATCACCTGAAACCAATGGAAATCATGCAAGGCAGGAAGGAACCTGAACTCCCTTGGTTCTGGAGCTGTTGGGCCCCAAGTGTTGAAGGTTGGCAAGAGTCCAGAAGATGGAAGAGGGGCTGGGGGCAGAAAGGAGGGACATGCTTACTTGTAGGTAGATTGGGCAGTCTTGGATACAGAAGGAGATGGTCAGTCAGTGTCGATGCTGCCTTGACACTCTTCCCCTGCTTCTCCCACACATTTTTGGCATCTCCCACCTCAGCTAATGTGTGGGCTGACCCTGCTAGCCGTCTAACCCTTTCCCCTGCTTCCATTCCCACCTCAATCTTCCCCCCACCCCCCCGAAGTCGGACTCTTCCAGCCAAGTTCCTCCCCCGAGGACCCTGGATGGGAGAGGGTATCCGGGGTTTCTGTGCAGCCCACGGGTCTCATGTTCCGCGGCCAATCATTCCCAGAACAATGGAAATATTACATGTCACAGATAAGCTAAGGGAGTGAAAAGACTTGGGGAACAAGGGTCAGGTTCTCAAATGTTTAGCAGACCTTTTCAGCTCAGGAATAGGAATTTATATTCTCTGGGTTTCCCCCCAGTGCTTGGGTCAATGCACATGGTCCCCCTTTCCCAGACTCCCCGCCCCCTAGGAGAGGAGGATTACTCTCTGGCAGGACCTGACAGGTAAGATCGAAGGGTAATTGCTCTCCTGCAAGCACTAACATTAGGTGGGTTCAGCCAGCACTATTAGAGGTTTGAGAATCTTTGAACCAGTTCCTGCTGGGAAGGATTGTCTCTGCAGCACTCTAAATACAGGAGACAGGCCACTTCCTTTTTGGGGTGGAATTGAACCTGTCCCATTTGGATGAAGAGGAGAAGAGGAGTCTGGAGAATGGACTATTAGGACCTTCCCAGAATCCTTCACATAATCATAGGCCGAATGATTGGAACTGGAAGCTGTAGGAGTCATAGTATTTACCAAGCACCTTATTTGGGCAAAACACTGTACAAAGTGCTGGAAAAGTACAAATCTGTGAATCAGACCTGATCCTTGGTCTTCAGGGACTCACAATTTAATGATACGAGGGGAAGAGGTGACTGGTCACAGATATATAAGGTAGTGGAGAAGCAGTGTGGCCTAGCGAAAAGAGAGTGGGCCTGGCAGTCAAAGGACCTGTATTTTAGTTCTGACTCAGCCTGTTGCCTGCTGTGTCTTTGGAAAAGTCTCTTCACTTCTCTCTACTTAAGTTTCATCATCTGGGAAATGGGGAATCACTACCTGTTCCCCCTCCTATGCCCACATGAGCCTGAGACTGTGAGGCTCATGTGGGCAGGCACTGTGTCCAATCTTACTATCTTCTATCTACCTTAGCTCACAGAACAGTGCTTGGCACACAGTAGTGCTTAACAAGTATGATCATTATTATTATTAGAGATGATGGTGGTCCTGAAGGAAACAGTCAGGCTGGCTTGCTCTCTGGCTCAGCCCTAGCATTTTACTCAGTTCCACTAGTTTATGACCACCCAGGAAGAGCTACAAAATGCACTTTTCAAAGCTGAAGAGAGAATATCAGACCACCATGGTGTTTGATGACATTTCTTTTGTCATTTCCCCCCTTTCTTAGCTGGTTTCCAGATTCCAGATTTCCTTTGATTTTGTCTTGATTTTTTTTTTCCTAGAGTTCACTATATAGCACTTTTGTTTTCCAGAGCACATTCACATCACTTATCTCATTTTCGCCCTTACAGCATCTCTGTGAAGTAGGGAAAGGCAGATATTACTATGCCCGTTTTACAGATGATGAAGAAACCGAGACATAAAGAGGGTAAATGACTTGCCTGAGGTCGCCCAGCAGGCCAGTGGCAATACAGAGACTTGAACCCAGGCCTGAAACAATGATGTGTGCTGTGGTGAAGTGTGTATTATGTATACTGTGCACCGCAGTATGAAGGGTCTCCCAGTATGATACTTTCCCAAGTGCTTAGTACACTGCTCTGGACACAGTAAGCTCTCAATACAATCACTGGTTGATCATGAGAAGACAATGGAATTTGCTCAGAAAAAAGGATGAATAAGTAGACTCCCCGGACCAGAGACATCAGAGAAACCATGAGACAAAGCTGGAGAAAGTGTTTAAAGAGAGAAGAATGGAGATGTCCCTTTATCATTAAAAAGGAATCCTTAAAGGGAAGGAAGGAATCAAAAATCCTGGGAAATAGGAGTGAATCAAATTCCAGTAGAGTTAGAACATTTCATCTTTCAAGGATAATATTTTATTATCCTGTCAAGAATCCAACAATAAATAGCAATAAAATGAAACAAATCATAGTATTAAAGATCATGGGGTAGTTTAAGAAGCGGTTGGCCATATAATTGTAGACTGAAATGGTTAGAAAACCCCTCATCCCAGAGGAGAGAAAGCTGAACGTGGAAGGATTTCCTAGCTGAGTGACTCTTTTTGGGAATTTTTTATTCATGGAGCTTGTATGGCATATTAAGCAATTTGGTGGTCTAGATGGCAGTTTTTGAAAAAAAAAAAAGCCTGATGGACAAATTATGTCTTTTTTGGTTTATGGTTTTCTCCACAATATTAAAAGGGAATTGATAAAGGGCAGAACTTCTGTAAATACAGATATTCAACAGGTTCAAATTATTATTATTATTATTATCATTGTTATCAAATGGGAAGCTGTTGGTTGCTCACAGAAGCCCTTAGCATGTTTTTTGTTTGTTTGTTTGCCTTTATTTTTTATGCTGCTAGGCACTTACTATGTGCCAGGCACTGTACTAAACACTGGGGTAGATACAAGCAAATCGGGTTGGGCACAGTCCGTGTCCCGCATGAGGCTCACAGTTTCAATCCCCGTTTTACAGGTGAGGTAACTGAGGCACAGAGGAAGTGAAATGGCTTGACCAAGGTCACACAGCAGAAACGTGGCAGGGACAGAATTAGAACCCAGGTCCTTCTGACTCCCAGCCCTGTGCTCGATTCACTAAGCCATGTTGCTTCTCTAACTAGTAACACATGTGGCTGCTTCTGCTATTGAAGGCGGGAATATTGGCGGTACATTTATGCTTTAACAACAGGAGAAAACCACCATGATAATAACGTTGGTATTTGTTAAGCGCAAATACTATGTGCAAAGCACTGTTCTAAGCGCTGGGGGGAGACAAGGTGATCAGGTTGTCCCATGTGGGGCTCACGGTCTTCAAACCCAATTTACAGATGAGGTAACTGAGGCACAGAGAAGTTAAGTGACTTGCCCGAGGTCCCATAGCTGACAGGTGGTGGAGCTGGGATTAGAACCCACGACCTCTGACTCCCAAATCAATCAATCAATCAATCAATCAATCATATTTATTGAGCACTTACTGTGTGCAGAGCACTGTACTAAGCGCTTGGGAAGTACAAGTTGGCAAAATATAGAGACAGTCCCTACCCGGCTCTTTCCACTGAGCCACGCTGCTTCTCTAAGCGGCATGATGTTGTGGCAGGTTCACTTCTCCCACTGTACAAGTACTTTCTCATTTTATTCTTAGGCAGTTATATTCACATGCATACTTTTATTTGTATATTATTTACTTGTACACTCAGTAATTTATTTGACCGTTCAATTCTAGTACATTGGCACTAGATTTATGATGGATTCCTGATAGATCTTTTCCCTCTAGACTGTAAACTCCTGGTGAGCAGGGGACATGACTCCCAACTCTGTTACACTGTAGGAGAAGCAGCGTGGTGTAGTGAAAAGGGAGCAGGCCTGGGAGTCGGAGGATGTGGGTTCTAATCCTGGCTCCACTACTTATCAGCTCTGTGACCCTGGGAAAATTACTTAACTTCTCTGTGCCTCAGTTTCCTCACCTGCAAAATGGGGATTCAATACCTGCTCTCCCTTGTACTGAGATTGGGGGACCTGATTATCTTGCATCCATCCCCATGCTTAATATAATGCTTGGCACACAGTAAGCATTTAATACCACAATTATTGTTAGTATTATTCTCTCAAGGTCTTAGAACAGTGTTCTGCACACGGGAAGCACTCAATAAATACCACTGATTGATTGACCGCTAATTCCTGTTATATTCTTTTCCTTTCTTCTTCTCTCACTCCCCTGCATTAGACTGTCAGCTCCTCGAGGGTAGGGAGCACATGTCTTACTTCTGTTGTCTGTAACTAGCAATTGTGGGTAAAGAGTGCAGTTGTGCTTGGCTGTGTAAAAATAATAATAATGGCATTTATTAACCACTTACTATGTCCAAAGCACTGTTCTAAGCGCTGGGGAGGTTACAAGTTAATCAGGTTGTCCGACAGGGGGCTCACAGTCTTAATCCCCATTTTACAGATGAGGTAACTGAGGCACAGAGAAGTTAAGTGACTTGCCCAAAGTCACACAGCTGACAACTGGCGGAGCTGGGATTTGAACCTATGACCTCTGACTCCAAAGCCCAGGCTCTTTCCACTGAGCCACGCTGCTTCACCTCTGCCCTCCTGCTGCTTATTGCACTCTTGTTTCCCAGTCAGAACATGACTGGCAGGGATGAGGGCAGGTGTATGGTGCTGTGTAAACCATGAATTCTAGAAGTAGCTAACTCCTCTACACAGTAAGCTCCTCCCACGAGATGGTGGGCAGGGAATAAGGCTACCAACTCTGTCATATTGTGCTCTCCCAAGCCCCCAGTAGCACTCAATAAATAATAATAATGTGAGAAGCAGCGTGGCTCAGTGGAAAAGACCCCGGGCTTTGGAATCAGAGGTCATGGGTTCAAATCCGGGCTCCTCCAACCGTCAGCTGTGTGACTTTGGGCAAGTCACTTAACTTCTCTGTGCCTCAGTTACCTCATCTGTAAAATAGGGATTAAAACTTTGAGCCCCCCGTGGGACAACCTGATCACCTTGTAACCTCCCCAGTGCTTAGAACAGTGCTTTGCACATAGTAAGTACTTAATAAATGCCATTAAAAAATAATAATGGCGGTATTTGTTAAGTGCTTACTATGTGTCAAGCACTGTTCTAAGCACTGGGGTAGATAAGAGCTAATCAGGTTGGACACAGACCCTATCGCACATGGGGCTCACACACTTAATCACCATTTTACAGATGAGGCAACTGAGACAAAGAGAAGTGAAGTGACTCGCACAAGGTCACACAGCAGACAAGTGGGGAATTAGAACCCAGGTCCTTCTGACTTCCAGTCCCACAATCTATCCACTAGGCCAACCTGCTTGATATTGATTGATTATAATCTATTCCTCTGTACATCAGTCGATTCTCGGTCCTGGATTCTCAGGATTGAGGCCCATCCACCATGCCTAATGGGATTTACTGGCATCACCCTCCCAAGCACTTACCACCTTGCTTTGGCTCAATAAATTCCATTGAATAAAGTGTTAGAAGTGTCACAGACTATTGAGGAATTTGCTTACTTAAGAGAAGTCAACTCTGTTCCACACTTTCCCTCTAAACACTTGATTGTGGCAAAGAATTGAAAGATGAATATTGTTTTAGGACTCTATAGATTCTGAGGTTGAACTGCTCAGAGTTAGCTGCCCTCAGAGCAGAACCCATAGCTAATGGTTCTGTATTTATTAGAACAAAGACAATGTTTTTGCATCAGGCCAAAGAACCATCCAACATATTAGTCTACAGAAGTATATTTAAGACACTTGGAGGAACAATGTGTCAACTAATGTCCCTATTTTTCCCTCTAAAAGTTCATTATGAGCCTATTATCAATCAACTGATCGATCATATTTATTGAGAACTTACCCTGTACAGAGTACTGTACTAAGCTCTTGGGAGAGCAACATTTTGTGCCCACAAGGACATTACAGTCTAGAGGGGGAGACAGACATTAACGTAAATTACGGATATGTGCATAATGCTGGGTAGCTGAGGGTTGGGTAAATTAAGGGTACAAATCCAAGTGCAAGGGCAATGCAGAAGGGAGAGGGAATAGGGGAATGGAGGGCTTAGTGGGGAAGGCTTCTTGGAGGAGGTGTGATTTTAATCAGACTTTGAAGGTGGGGGAGAATGATGGTCTGTCAGGTATGAAGAAGGAAGGAATTCCAGGGCAGAGGCAGGATGTGGGTAAGGGATTGGTGGCAAGACAGACGAGATCGATGTTCAGTGGCATTAGAGGAGTGCAGTGAGTGTGCAGGGATGTAGAAGAAAATCAGTGAGGTAAGGTAGGAGGGGACAAGGTGATTGAGTGCTTTAAAGCCAAAGGTAGAGAGTTTCTGTTTGATGTGGAGGTAATGGGCATCCACCGAAGGTTCTGAGAAGTGGGGAAACATAGACTTGAACATTATTGAACATTTAACATTACTGAACTTAATTCATCATTTGCCTGACTTCCTGGAAGAGTAAATCTGCATTCTTGGTCGAAAGAGTTGGGAAAATTGAATTCTAGACCTGGCATTTCTGTGTGTGTTCTTGGGTAAACCAATGATCTATTCTGCATTCTGATTTTCACCATCTATAGAATAATAATTCGTCTCCTCATGTGTCTCTTCTCTTCTTAAATGTATGTTGCCAGACACCACCCCCACACCTTTTTATTTGTAGATTGTGAGCCACCCCAGGGACAGAGGCTGTGCCTAATTACCACCCGTGTATTTTCTCCCAGTGCTTAGTACAGTGCTCTGCACACAGTAAGCACTCAATAAGTACTATTACTCTTGTATCTCTTGTGGGGCTGTCATGAAGATAAATAAGATGTAGCATAATGCAAGCTATGCTCAGTTGTGTCAGAACTAGTGGCCTTATCACCCATTTGGGTTAAAACACAGCAGCAGAATTGGGGCAACAGTATCAATATGACAGGTGGTTGGAAGAAACATTTGTATGCAGGTATATGACATCAGACATGGAGCGAGTACCACAACATGAATTTCTTTTCACAGGATTCTACAAGATCACAACCTCCACATTTTAGAATTGGGGGAATTTTTATCATTATTGATAAAATGCCCATCCCTATATTAGTAAGACACTTCAATCAGTAAGGCATTCCATCGATTCGCACATTTGACAGCTCAGAAATTTGATGTACAGACTATCTCCTTCCCCTTCTGTCCCAGCTCTGTTGCTTAACCCACTGTCCTGCGATGCTCATTCATCAACTGTACTTAAAATCAACTTATTCTTCCAGAGGCCAAATAGAGAACCAATCGATCAATCCATGGTATTTTTCGAATGTTTACTTGAGAAAGTACAATACTGCAGAGTTGGTAGATGTTATCCTTGCCCACAAGGAACTAACAGTCTAGAGAGGGAGACAGACATTAAACTTGATTAGGGAGAAGGGAAGCAGTAGAGTATAGAATATTTACATAAGTACTTTGGGGCTAGGGTGAGTATCAAAGAGCTTAAATAATAATGACACAGGGAGGGGAGCTAATGATGATGATGATGGTATTTGTTAAGCACTTACTATGTGTGAAACACTGTTCCAAGAGCTGGGGTTGATACAAGGTAATCAGGTTGTCCTATGTGGGACTCACAGTCTTAATCCCCATTTTACAGATGAGGTAAATGAAGCACAGAGAAGTTAAGTGACTTGCCCAAAATCACACAGCTGGTAAGTGGTGGAGCCGGGATTAGAACCCATGACCTCTGACTCCCAAGCCCACACTCTTTCCACTAAGCCATGCTCCTTCTCTAATACCTGCTAATAATACATGCGATCTCAGGGCTCTTCTCAACTCACTCCATGGAACACGTCTATCAACTCTGTAGTATTCTATTCTCCCAAGCACATGATAATAATAATAATAATTATTATTATTATTATTATAACTATGGTATTTGTTAAGTACTTACTATGTGCCAGGCACTGTTTTTAGCACTGGGTAGATCAAAGATAATCGGGCTGGGCACAGTCCCTGTCCCACACAGGGCTCACAGTCTAAATCCCCATTATACAGATGAGAGAATTGAGGCACAGAGAAGTGCAGTGACTTCTCCAAGGTCACACAGCAGAGAAGTGGCAGAGCCGGGATTAGACTCATGACCTGATTCCCAGGCCCATCCTCTATCCACTACGCCATGCCACGCTCTGCATATATACTATGCGTACAGTACTATATACATATCTATAAATTATTTCTTTATATTAATGTCCGTCTCCCCCTCTAGGCTGTAAGCCTGTTGTGGGCAGGGAACATGTTATATTGTGCCCTCCCAAGCGCTTAGTAGACTGTAAGCTTGTTGTGGGCAGGGAATGTGTCTGTTATATTGTTATATTGTGCTCTCCCAAGTGCTTAATTCAGTGCTCTGCACACAGCAAGCACTCAATAAATATGATTGACTGACTGACTGCTCTGAGCAGAGTAAGTGCTCAGTTAAATATGATTCATTGATGGTGTCTTACCAAGAGACAAGTTTAACTTCTTCACAACCCAGTTTCTCTGTTAATAATAATAATGACATTTATTAAATGCTTACTACGTGCAAAGCACTGTTCTAAGCACTAGGGAGGTTACAAGGTGATCAGGTTGTCCCACGGGGGGCTCACTGTCTTAATCCCCATTTTACAGATGAGGTAACTGAGGCACAGAGAAGTTAAATGACTTGCCCAACATCACACAGCTGACAATTGGCAGAGCTGGGATTTGAACCCATGACCTCTGACTCCAAAGCCCGAGCTCTTTCCACTGAGCCTCGCTGCTTCTCATTATACCTTATACATTATCACAGCTACCTTGATTACTTCTCACGTGAAGTCCTTAGCAACCAGCTGGTTGTATTAACTGGTGTCCTAGGGGGAGTTTCTGTACCACTGGAAAAGAGGAACTAGTTGAGTGAAAAGTGCACTCAAAAGGAGGTAAGAACAGAGTTGCTTTTCAATTATTCATAGCCTGTGAGCCCCATGAGGGGACAGGAGTCCAACCCAATTATCTTGGGTCTCCCTCAGTGTTTAGAACAATGCTTGACACACAATAACTGCTAAACAAATACCATTAAAATTATATCAACCAACCAATGGTATTTATTGAATGCTTATTGTTTGCAGAGCACTGTACTAAGGGCCTGGGAGAGCACAATGCAACAGGGATGGCAGACATGTTCCCTGCCCGCAAGGAGAAGCAGTGTGGCTCAGTGGAACGAGCATGGGCTTTGGAGTCAGAAGTCATGGGTTCAAATCCCTTCTCTGCCAACTGTCAGCTGTGTGACTTTGGGGAAGCCACTTAACTTCTCTGTGCCTGAGCTACTTCATCTGTAAAATGGGGATTAAAACTGTGTGCCCCCTGTGGAACACCTTGATCACCTTGTAACCTCCCCAGAGCTTAGAACAGTGCTTTGCACATAGTAAGCGCTTAACAAATACCATCATTATTATTAATATTAAGGAGCTATGTGACTTCATATCTGTGCTCTTTAGAAAGACCTTTGGAAGTGCCTGGGGTTTCCTTTCATAAAGGGGCTTAGTAAATGAGCAAAGGTTCTTTTCTTATTTTGGGAATGTGTCAGGGCCTCCTCACTGCTCCCAACGAGAATCCAGGTGGATTTACAGACTCTGTATCACTGGATCATGCTCTGTGTCCCTTCCCAGGAAGACTGGATTTCCTAATCATCCACTGTTTCCTCTTCCCATGGCCCTCCACAAGCTGTTCCTCTCTCTTTGGCTCTCTCCCAAGAAGGCAGACCAAGGCACCTTTAATCAAAAGCCCCAACCCCTCTTTATTCCTTGAAAGAGCTATTGGGGCAGCTAAAACCTTTTGGGGATAGGAGCAAGAGTTGCTAAGTTACCCCTGCCATCCTTACGAACGCCATGCCGAAGAGAATGATTTGGGGGCTGTCTCAGCGTTCACTCTTTATTCTTTTTTTTAAATGACATTTGTTAGGGAATTACTATATGCCAGGCTCTGTATTAAGCTCTATGGTAGACAAAAGATGATTAGGTTGGACACAGACCCTGTACCACATGAGGCTCACAATCTTCATCCCCATTTTACAGATGTGAAGCACAGACTTGCCCAAAGTGACACAGCAGGTAAATGGAGGAGCTGGGATTAGAACCCAGGTCATCTGGCTCCCAGGCCCATACTTTAACCACTAAGCTTCACTATTCCACACCAGCTTCAGACCTTGAAAATGCTTCTGTTGCCTGGCTGGAACTGACAACACTGCAGGAAAAGCATGAAAGGGCACAGTGCATATCACACAACCATGGTTAAATGCTTACCAAGTGCCAGACACTGTACTAAGCACTGGCGTAGACACACGGGTACAAGATAATCAGGTGGGATACAGTCCCTGTTCTACATGGGGCTCACATTTTATGGAGGCAGGAGAACAGGTACTGAATCTCTGTTTTACAGATGAGTGAAATTGACTTACGCAAAAGGCAGGCAAGAAATGGAGGAGGCATTAGAACTCTGGTCATCTGGCTCTCAGGCTCATATACTGTCCATTGGCTCATATACTGTCCATTAGCCTATGCTGAATTTAAGTGGTGTTTAAAGAAGAATTGGATTTGTCTTTCAAAGAATTGGGGCCAGAGATGTGCCGTGGCTTCATTTTCCTCAAGTATATTTTCACAGGGTTCCCCAGTTCCATGTTCCTTGATTCTTCTAGCCCCTCCTGGGCTCCAGGAGGCTGGCCAGGCCCACAGAGGGAGTGAGATCCCAGAGCTTGGAGGGCAACATCCCCAGCATCTTGGGGGTGGAGGGGTGAGCACAGCATGGGAGGGTGGACTGGAAGACTAGGACTTAGCTCCCACAGAGGAGGCTGCCGCTAGAGGAGGGAAAATATGTCTCAGGCCATGTGTGATCCCTTCCCTCCTGCCCCATCCCTCCAAACCTTGTCCCAGCTTGGGTAGAGGGTCCCACGTGTGCGCATCCTCTGGCTGTCTGCCATAAAAGCAACACATCATAAAAATAATTGAGTGCAGCACAGAGGAGGGGGGCAGGAGGCGGAGCATATAAAAGGAGTCTGGGCTCTGCAGAGGGGAGGGCAAGGCTTGGGGCCCAGGGCTTCCTCCCCTTCTCAGAGTTGCTAGGGTCTGGACCTGGGCAAAGACCTGGACAGGGGGCTGTGGCCCAGGAGAGGCAGCTGAGAGCTACAGGCTCTAGAGTCCTTAGGCAGGAGAGAGTGAAATGCTTCTTCCTGGCATGAAGGAATGGACAGTTTAACTCTTAATCTCCAGCTTGGCAGAGAGAGAAAGGAACTACAGCTTTTCACTACAGTAAGTTATGTTCTCTCCTTTGCTTCCTCACCAATTTGAACATACCAGGAATGGAAATTGAGAAAGAGAGAGATAGAGAGAGAAGGAGGGAGGGAGCAGAGAGAGTGAGAGTGAGTGTGAGAGAGAGAGAGAGAGAGAGAGAGAGAGAGAGAGAGAGAGAGAGAGAGAGAGAAAGGGAGAGGGACTCTGCCTTTCTTTCAGTAGCTCCAATACTTCAGGAATTTAATGTCTGCGGAGTTCTGTGCTGGGCTGGTGGAGTTCTTAAGGATCCCTTGGCTGTACTGCTTGAACCACTGGGCACAAGGAGGAATAAACACCACTTATAGAAGGAAGATCCATGTGCCTTCAAGATAGACCAAAGAAAATTAGATAGCGTACATTGGATTTTTTGGTCATTTTAGGGGATGGGTTGACAGAGGGTGGAAGATAATAACGATTGGGTATTTGTTAAGCACCTATTATGTGCCAAGCACTGTACTAAGCACTGGAGTACATACAATATATGCAGATCGGATACAGTTCCTGTCCCATATAGACTCTCAATAGAAGGGAGAGCAGGTTTTTGGAGGAGGAAACTGAGGCCCAGAGAATCACTTAAAAATGCTTCACGGTGACTTGCCCAAGGTCACACAACAGACACGTGGCAGAGCCTGGAATAGAACCCAGGTCTTCTCACTCCCCGGACTATGCTTGTTCCACTGGGCCACACTGCTTCTCAGTTCTGTTCACTGTCAGAAAGAAGGCTAATTCTGTCAGTGGTTCCTGCAGGCAGTTACAATGTGGGTTGTGGTCAGGTGGATGTGGACTGAGACACTGGGTCTTTCCCTTTGGGTTTTGTCCCTGAGAATAAACGTGGGGTAGGAGTTCATTTATCTGCAGGGCCACCGGGATGGTCCCTAGAGGGAGGTGCCAGACCCTGGCTACCAGGATACACAAGTAGGCCTTCTTTCTCTTTGTCTCTGAGACAATTGCTTCCCTATCTTAGTTTCTAAGGCCTATCGCTGAACCAATAGGAGTATGTGGTGACAAACTGGAGGGAAGAGACAGTTGGGACAATAGTAAAAAAAAGTTTAGCTAAGCAGTCAAGAAGACATAACCAGATAGAAGCTGGGGATCATTCAGATGATTCCTCTTAGATATAAGAGAACCATCTTCGTTTACATTTATCCCTTGAAATAATGAAGGGTGTGGCTAGGCTATTAGGGATTGACCATCGGTGTTCACAGATTTAGAAACTCATCGAATCCCCACACCAGCAGAAGCAAACAGGCAGGTTTAGTGCCTTTGCCCCCTTTCTGCCAATGAAAGTTCAGCTCAAGTGTTATTTAAAGGGAGAAAATTTAGTTTTGGGTGAGGGGGCAGGACTAGTGTCAGAAGAAAACAACCAGAAACCAAAGAGCATTTTCCTACCCCTGAATTAAGGAAGACACAGATTCAATGGGACACCAGCAACCCCCCCCACCCCCCACCCCCCTCTCTCCCCCAGCTCCTGTGGGGAATACCCGCCTTGGGCTCCAGTGTTAGAGTATTAGCAATTGTTTCAGGATTAACTTGTTGACTCCCATGTTTTTTTCTGCAGCTTGGAGAGCTAGGAAACTACCTGTAGATGTCCCATACCTGCTCCTCTGAGTCAGAGCCTGATGCTATTGTGGGTGATATCTCTTTAAGAAAGTCTTGCTCCTTCACAAATACCATAGTTTTATTTGGAATCCATCCACCTAGAAATTAGGTCTGCGGGGTCCAGAACAGGCTTCCCAGAAGCATTCTGCCGCTTTGCAAACGAGCAAACAGGCAGGCAGAGCTCCTAGCTCCTGCCTCACATTTTAGGGTCCCGTAGGCTATTTGCCATTCTGGGTAGCATCACACCATTCTAATCACACCACCCCGCTGCCCACTATGAAACCCTTGCAGGGAGCCCTCCATCCCTCTTTAGACCTTAAAGTGTGTTCAAAGTGGAACAAAAGTGAACTCTGTGAGTCTTTTCTGCACCTCAGAACCTTTGCGGTGGAGTTACCTTTATTCTCTGTCTCTGTTTGTCTCTGTCTCTCTCTTTTTGGACTTCTTCAACTTCATTCCCATTAGCTCAGGAAAATAGCGTAGCGGTTCAAAAAAAAAAAAAAAACCTCAGTATGAAACCAGGAGGCTTGAAGTGAAGGGGACCCTTTGAGTTTCATTTGCAGCCAGCTAGGTAACAGTGCTGACTGTTCTCCACGGTTCATCCCTTTGGAACTTTTCTCCAATTAATATTGGACCGTCTTCAAAATTGTTTCCGCTTTTGTGGGTCTGTTGTTTTCTTCTTTGTGTTTTTGGACCAAGCCTGATTTTAACATGTGTGTCTGAGTGACTGACTCAGTATTTATACAAGTAATGCCGATAAGTGAACATGTGTTTTCAATGTTTTGGCTTCGTATAAAAAAATTCTCCAAATTGTGATCATTTTGTAAGAGCAGTATGAAATCCAGAACTTATTCTTGTGAGCACAAAGATAATATCTCTGACAACTAAGAGACTGTAACCTCCTAGTGTTCAGGATTGTTTGGAGGCAACCACACACACACACACACACACAACTTTGTTTTTCTAGATGTGACAGGGAAAGAAAAAGGCTTCCTTTTAAAAACAATAACGATTTCCAATCAAAACCCTTTCAGCAGGCTCAGGGATACAGCTGCAGAAACCAGAACTCGTTATGTTGAGGAGCTGGGGTCTGGTCGCTGACCTGCCTGTTGAATTAGCAGCAGCGAAAACCTCACCTCCGCTCCACCCCTCCCCACTAACCATTAGCTCTAAGCAGTTCTGGTTTTGAACCGGACCTCCGGACAACGAAACTTGGGAGGTGAGCCACCAGTTTGTAACTGGTCGGTGCTCTGACATTGCAAGGAGAAGGCAAGAAAGGGCTCAGCTACATCTTGGGTTTGCCAGAACCACTACGGTCCTCTCCTTTTCTCCTGGCAAAGAGCCAGCTAATTATAGCGTTAAACGTTTTCTTTCTCCCTTTCTTTTCGGTTTGGTTTTAAGGGGTGTTGACCTGTATTTAGCTCTACTCAACGGGGCCCTCTCGCCAGGGAAACGATTGGCTAATTGCGCCTGTGACTGACGTTGGGAAATGAGTGTAGCAAGGGACAGCTGGGAGTTGATTGGCTGAGTGGGGGAGAGGAGGGAGGCCGTTCAGAAACCTCTCTCCGACGAGAGTACGGGGCACTCTCGATCCCGCAGCCTCCGGAGTGGGTACTGCACATCCCCAGGCCGGGGAAGATCGGGTGGTGGCCGGCCGTCCCCCAAATCCCGCAACAACCAGCTTGAAAAATCCCTAGATTTTTTTTTTTCCGGGCAGCCAAGTTGAGGACTAGGCAGCAGCTTCCCGGACAGGGTGGGACTGGTGGGCGGGGGTTGGGGGTGGGGGGAGAATGCTTTTTTGCCTTTAGACACTCCCGGAGACAGCCTCAAACTTCGCCCGGACCCTAGGCCAGCGGGGAGAGAGGCCAGTCCAGCACCAAATCCACGCCACTCCGGAGATCAGGATGGGCAGGGAGCGTCGATTGCCGGGCCACCGTTGGCAGGCCGTGTGGGTACTGGTGGCCTGCTTCGTGGCCGGACTCCTGGCCAGCGGCCTGGCCAGCGAGTACGACTATGTGAGCTTCCAGTCGGACATCGGGTCCTACCAGAGTGGGCGATTCTACACCAAGCCCCCGCAGTGCGTGGACATCCCGGCGGACCTGCGGCTGTGCCACAACGTGGGCTACAAGAAGATGGTCCTGCCCAATCTGCTGGAGCACGAAACCATGGCCGAGGTGAAGCAGCAGGCCAGCAGCTGGGTACCGCTTCTCAACAAGAACTGCCACATTGGCACCCAGGTCTTCCTCTGCTCCCTGTTTGCCCCCGTGTGCCTCGACCGACCCATCTACCCGTGCCGCTGGCTCTGCGAGGCCGTGCGGGACTCCTGCGAGCCAGTCATGCAGTTCTTCGGCTTCTACTGGCCGGAGATGCTCAAGTGTGACAAGTTCCCCGAGGGAGACGTCTGCATCGCCATGACCCCCCCCAACGCCACCGAAGCCTCCAAGCCTCAAGGTAATCATCATCATCATAATGATGATAGCGTTTATTAAGTGCTTACTGTGTGCCAAGCACTGTTCTGAACGCTGGGATAGATACGAGGTCATTAGGTTGTCCCCACTTGGGGCTCACAGTCTTGATTCCCATTTTACAGATGAGGGAACGGAGGCACAGAGAAGTTAAGTGACTTGCCCAAAGTCACACAGCTGACAACTGGCAGAGCTGGGATTTGCACCCATGACCTCTGACTCCAAAGCCCGGGCTCTCTCCGCTGAGCCACGCTGCTTCTCTGATGATGGTGTTTGTTAAGCACTTACTGTGTGCCAAGCACTGTTCTGAACGCTGGGATAGATACGAGGTCATTAGGTTGTCCCCACTTGGGGCTCACAGTCTTGATTCCCATTTTACAGATGAGGGAACTGAGGCACAGAGAAGTTAAGTGACTTGCCCAAAGTCACACAGCTGACAACTGCCAGAGCTGGGATTTGCACCCATGACCTCTGACTCCAAAGCCCGGGCTCTCTCCGCTGAGCCACGCTGCTTCTCTGATGATGGTGTTTGTTAAGCGCTTACTGTGTGCCAAGCACTGTTCTGAACGCTGGGATAGATACGAGGTCATTAGGTTGTCCCCACTTGGGGCTCACAGTCTTGATCCCCATTTTACAGATGAGGGAACTGAGGCCCAGAGAAGGGATTAAAACTTGGAGCCCCCCGTGGGACAACCTGATTACCTTGTACCCACCCCAGCGCTTAGAACAGTGCTTTGCACATAGTAAGCGTTTAACAAATACTATTATTATTATTATTTGCCAAAAGCCACACAGCTGAAAAGTGGCGGAGGCCGCATTAGAATCCACCACCTCTGACTCCCAAACCCCGACTCTTTCCGCTAAACCACGCCGGACTCTCCGCCCTCTCTGGTGGGGTGCGGGGGTCCCCAAGATCCCAAGATTGGGGTGAGGGGGTGGGAAAGGTCAAAACCCCCCGTCCAGGGGCTAAGACTGTCACCTTTTTGCTCACCGCCCTTACGAAAGGGAGTAACTAGGCTTTGCGTTGTTAGAGGATTTGAAAGTCCGTGCCATCATTCGTGCTGGCTAGCGGCTAGGCAATGCGCCTTCCTCCTCCTCCTCCTCAATACATTCCATCGTATTTATTGAGCGCTTACTGTGTGTCCAGCACTGTACTAAGCGCTTGGAAAGTACAATTCGGCAACAGGTAGAGACAAACCCTACCCAACAACGGGCTCACAGTCTAGAAGAGGGAGACAGACATCAAAACAAGTAGACAGGCGTCAATACCATCAAAGTAGATAAATAGAATTATCCTCCTCCTTCTCCTCCCCCGTCTGCTACCCCAGCCTGCTCTCGCTCTCTCTCTCTCTCTCTCTCTCTCTCTCTCTCTCTCTCTCTCTCTCTCTCTCTTAAGGTGGTTTTCCCTAGCCCAGGTGCCCAGGATCCTCTCCAGGACCCAATCGGACTTTCTCCTTTGCCCGCATGGAACAAAGTTGGCAATCTGGAAATTGGAGGGCGAGGTCTTCTTGCCCTCGTCGTCGGCAAATGAGGGGCTGAAGTCTCCCGAAGCCGTGAAAAGGGAGGTTGGGGTTCTGAGCTTCAGAACCAAAATTCAGGCAGGGCCAGGGAGTGTCTGTGCATGTGGGCTGGGAGAATACTGGAAACTGCTTTGTTTATTTTCACAGATACAGTGAGGTGGGTTGGAACTCGGCGCTTAGTCATTTAATAGAGTAGCCCCGGGACAGCGTTCGGACTGGCTGTAAATGCATTTAGAAACCGCTGAAACTTTCTTTTTTTTTCTTTTTCTTTCGCTCACGCTCCCTTTTCCTCTCTCATTCTCCCCCCCTCCCCAACCTGCCTCTAAGAAAGAGCCCTGGGGACCAATGTTTTACTGGAAGACGAAAATCCCCACCCATTTTCACCAGTTGTGCCCCCTCCTCCCCCACTACAATTTTATTTTTTTGCGTGTGGGGGGCTAATTCAAGGGAGGAAAAGCAATGCAATATGTCCACTGTCTCGACTAGGGTGTGGATTAGTCCTACGAACTCCGGACTGGTTAAGTCCAGGGCTGCTGAGAACAGATGTGCGGCTGGCCCCTCAGAATTTGCAGACCCTAAAAAGCACGACAGGAAAAGCATTTTAAAAGACACAGAATCGCACCCACAGAGGCGTGAGGGCCCCTGGATTTTAGAGGTTGGGTGTGGAGGGGAACCATAACTTAATTACACTTATTTTTTTTTTCCCCTAATGGGATTTAAGAGAGCCAGTGTTTGTGATGGTAGTGATGTTCTGCGAAACCAGAGCAGGGGCTGGAGGGAAGGACGACGAAGCTCAATGAAGAAGGCTGGGGGCGGCCCCTCTGTACCCCTTTCCCCCCCCACCCACCCCCGCCCCCGTTTCTTCACAGGGCTAACCTGAAGGGAAATCCAGACCTTCGCCAGAGCGGAGCAATTACCTTGAGCAAACAAAGCACTTTATGTTCTGCTGGTGGAACCATCCCCTTCAGTCGAACAGGCTTTTTCCTCTGGAGGGATTTAGTTCCCCCTCGCCTTGCCCTGTGCGGATCCTCCGTCAATTGCCCCTCTTTAGGGCAGGAAGGGGACCCCATTATCTGGGATTTAGGGAACACCGCCCTGTTCGGGGAGTGGGGAGAGGGGATCTGCCACTGCAGAAACAGCTGCATAGGGGAATTTAGAGGGAAAGAGGGGAGAAAAAAAGATGCCTTTATGGTGCCTTTTGCTCAGGAGTGCTGCTGTCACAAATTACCATTTAGTAGCAATCCGTTGACTGTTGCACCACTTATGTATCTCTTCCTCTTCCCATCCCTGCCAGACTCAGGTAAGGAAGACGGCTAAGTTGCCAGAAGAGGCCTTCTGAAAGACATTTTCCCAACTGACCACAGACCCGGCAGGGGCAGCTCCAATCCCTTCAAGCACAGTCCCTTCAAGCAGCTAAGACCCGTGGCAGGTCTGAGCCAGGGCGGGCATGTGAATGGGCTTAGTGACATTGTGATCAGCTCCGGGGGAGCAGGGAGCCTCCTTCGCCTCTAATGAAACCCTGCAGTTAGTGGCAGAAGAGGTGCCTCGCCCAGGATGCGAATATAGCACCTGCGAAGTGAGCACTAATCAAATGTCTATTCACCTTGTAGAAGGCAGAGAAATAACTTCAGGCACCCAGCTATGACCTCACAGCCTTCCAATCTCACCTTGCTGGACACTGCTCCAGCTTTGTCCCGACCCTGAATTTGGGGGTTTGGGCTGACCTATGTTTCCACTTGAACTTGAATACATTGAATAAGCCAGGGCTGATGACCTTTCATACCTGAAAGGGAATCAAGCTGCTCTCTCAGTCAGGCCTGCTGGAGAGGCAGCTCTGCATTTTCAGAGAAAATCCATCTTGAGTCTTTTAGAAACGTAGCTTGAAAATTCCTCTCCCTCCCAAAGTTTTTAAACAGCTTTTGTCGACTCAAGCTTTAAAAATGGGCACATCTTGGTTTGGTTTTACTTATTTTTATAGGTTTTGAGCATATTTTGAACATCCGGAATGATTTTTCACAAGTGTTATGCATAGTCGCCATCCTCCCAGTATTCCTGGGGCTCTTTCTCCTCCGCTTTGTGTGGCTAGCCAGAAGAGACTGTATGTGAGTGTGTGTGTGTGTGTGTGTGTGTGAGGCACCCCCATAAGCCCACATGTCCCTTTTTTAAAAACTAGATTACAGTTGTCAAAGTTCTGCCTTTTAAAACTTCTCTCTCCCTTTCCTGGGACTGCGGTATCCAGGTGGTGGATGATGAGCTCGGACATTTAAAGAGACTTTCTTTTCCTGTCTCTTAAAAAGTGAAAGCTCTTAACTGATCTTCCTGAGTTTCGGATGTACAAGGCTTGACTTCTCGATCACTTGAGTCCTGACCCCGCTGCCTAACTTCCCTTCCCCCCACCTTCTCTAACCTGGAAATTTTAATAAAAATGAAGCCTTTCAGTTTCTTTTTTCTCCCTTAATTTTTTTTATTAGTACCTTAAAATCGGGATTTGGTTCCGCTTCTCAGATGGATGACCTGCTGAATTCCTTCTGCCTCCCCAGCCCGCAGGGCCTCAAGGACACATCAGGAGAGTCACAGATTAATATTACATTACACATTCCTTCTTCTCCCCCTGGACTAAAGCTGCTCCAGAGACGTCCATAAGGAAACAGTCAAAAGGGGGAAAAGCGATGCTGAAAACACACAGAGGTCTCCTACAAACTAACTAGCCTGAGAAGCAATAAACTGACCTTCAAGGTCCAAGCTTAGTTAGAAACGATAAGGAAATTACTCTGCCCTGACTTCTAAATGCTGGTATTGGGTATGCAGCCTTCCAGGCAGAGCAGAGAAGTTGAGTTTATCTAGAGGGGATCCAATATCCTGGAAGGCCTGGCTCTGTACTTTCTTGCCCATTCAGATTAGATTCTTGTGACATTACAATGTGTTGGCTTCTGGCTGTTCACCTAAAACCCTCAAGGGAAAATAAAGAACACTCCTCTCCCTACTAGGATACAGAGTAATAATAGCCCGTTAGATCATGGTGATGTTGACACATGG
Organism: Tachyglossus aculeatus; assembly: GCF_015852505.1. Lineage (NCBI taxonomy): Eukaryota > Metazoa > Chordata > Mammalia > Monotremata > Tachyglossidae > Tachyglossus > Tachyglossus aculeatus. The sequence continues at coordinate 80,049,754 of NC_052070.1, forward strand.
TGATGGTGACTCTCCACTAGAGATGCCCTCTGCCCATCATTTATCCCGTTGGCATAGAGCCAGGAAACAAAAAGTTACCACCTGTCATTGGCTTCTTTGGTAGTGTCTTCTCTCGTCTTATGCTGTCGAGTCGTCTCCAACCCCTAGTGACACTGTGGATGCATCTGTCCCAGAGCGCCCCACCTCTATCTGCAATCATTCTGACAGTGTATCCATAGAGTTTTCTCTAAATCAATTCACCAGTCTTGGGTGTAAAATGAACTTCCACGAGGTGAAAAGTGAATTTCTACAGACTGATGGAAAACTGTGTGTTTCTCTCCTTTTAAAGTACTGATTCTTGCTCTGGAAAGATGTCTGGTCATTCACCAGACTTCGACACATTTTTTGGGTGTGTGTCCCCGAGAGCAATCAAAATGTATGTGTATATGTGTGTACGTGTTGTGTGTAAACCCTACTCTAGAATACACTACTCACTGGAGTTTACTGTGGACTATCTCTACTTGGCTGGGCTAGAATCATGTAGAGAACAAGGACGAGATTACGTGGTACCAGGCAAACACTGTTGCTGGTGTGGTGCTGGGGCTCACTAGACAGAGGATGGAGGTACTGAGTGGGAATTATGCTCTCTTTGCATTTGGACTCGGTTCGGTGAGCTGCACAATTCCTCACATTCATTGCGATCCCAGCTCTGAGTTTGGGAAGCCTGTTTTTTTATCTAGTAGGAGTAATCGCTGTTTTGAACATCATCCTAGAGAATTGATCATAACAACGTTCCTCTTCCTCCCCAGCCCACCAAACCAGCCCCTATTCCCCCTCTTTTTGAAGTTTGCCACCGATCGGTCCCCCAACCTAGGCTCCCTAGGTCCCTAGTGGCTGCACAGTTGCCCACCAATGGGTATGAGTCAGAACGATTTGGAGGTACAATAATAATAATAATGGCACTTGTTAAGCACTTACAATGTGTCAAGCACTGTTCTAAGCACTGGGGTAGATACAAGTTAACCAGGTTGGACACCTTCCCTGTCCCTCATGGGGCTCACACTCTTAATTCCCATTTTACAGATGAGGTAACAGGTACAGAGAAGTGAAGTGACTAAGCCATGCTGCTTCTACGGCAGTCTTCATGAATGGTCGAGGGACCGTGTTTTGTTTCTTCCAAAATTGTTCTGTATATTGGCCAGTGGGTGCCCTTCTCATCCCTGGACTTCCACCACCAGAGGGATGATCCCCTTTTCTTGCCCCGTCTCTGCTGCAGCATCCTAACATCGAGGGGCCCAGCCTAGTTCAGGCCCGGAAGATCACCCTAACAATCCTTAGCACTTCCCCAGCACTCCTCATCTTCAAAGCACTTTGCAGGCACTCACTAATTAAAGTACGATGTCTCCCCCCACCAATTTCTTCTCTTCCATTTGGCAGCTCTTCCCCTTTGCTGCTCCCCACCCCCGACTCCCACTTCCTTCCTGCTCTGTCAGAGACCCTCACTGTAAACCTTGCCCTTTAAGGGGTCGGGATGCGTAGGGCTGGGGTTGGGGAATTGCCACTGGATTCTTTTCAGTCGAGCGTGGGTTTGGGGCAACCCCTGGATGCTGGGTTTGGTTCAGTTGGCTTGACCGTGAGTTGGGGCTTGAGGTGGCCAGAGAGAGAGGAAAAGAATCATATGAGACTAAATAAAACTAAACTAATTGCAGTTAGACAAAGTCCTCATTGTGGAAACAATACTGACAATTACCCAACTAGCAAGGGAGAAGCAGCATGGCCTAATGGAAAGAGCACAGACCTTGGAGTCAGAGGACCTGGGTTCTAGTAGAAGCAGCGTGACTTGGTGGAAAAGAGCACGGGCTTTGGAGTCAGAGGTCATGGGTTCAAATCCCAGCTCTGCCAAGTGTCAGCAGTGTGACTTTGGGCAAGTCACTTAACTTCTCTGGGCCTCAGTTACCTCATCTGTAAAATGGGGATGAAGACTATGAGCCCCACGTGGGGCAACCTGATCACCTTGTAACATCCCCAGTGCTTAGAATAGTGCTTTGCACATAGTAAGCGCTTAATAAATGCCATCATTATTACTACCAGCTTTACCACTTGTCTGCTGTGTGACCTTGTGCAAGACAGTTCACTTCTCTGTGCCTCAGTTCCCTCAGCTGCCAAAGGGGAATTCAATATCTGTTCTCCCTCCTACTTAGGCTGTGACCCCTGTACTGGACCTGGTTATCTTGTAGCTACCTCCAGCACTTAGTGGAGTGCTTGTCACACCATAAGTGCTTAAGAAATGCCACAGTTGTTATTAGTGAGGCAAACGTTTTGCTTCCTTCGATTCTTTAGAAACCCCAGTAATTACCCACCTCTCACTGCATCAAGAGAAGCTCCTTACCATTGGCATTAAGTCCCTTAGTCAGTTCTTTGTTTCTAACCTATCTGCTCTCTTCACCTCCCACACCTTGATCTCACTCTTTGCCCCTGCCACTCTTATCAACTTTCCTACTAAGTGTATCTTGCTCTCGATTCTCTCACTTCAGACCCCTAGCTCATTCCCCTGCTAATCTTCCAGGCCACAACTCTCCTCAACTTTAAACCTCTTCTTGAAATCCCACCTCCTTCAGGATGCCTTCCCCGATTAAATAGCACCCACCCTTAGGACCTGATTACTTTAATCCTCCCCTCAGCACTTTTTATTTATTTATTTTTAATGGTATTTGTTAAACATTTACTATGTACCAGGCGCTGTACTAAGAGCTGGGGTACATACAAGCTACAGCATGAGTCTGGAAGTCAGAAGGACCTGGGTTCTAATCCCGGCTCTGCCACCTGTCTGCTGTGTGACCTTGAGCAAGGCACTTCACTTCTCTGGGCCTCAATTACCTCATCTGTAATATGGGGATTAAGATTGTGAGCCACATGTGAGATATGGACTGTGTCTGCCTGATTATTTTGTATCTGCCCCAGTGCTTAGTACAGTTCATGGCACAAAGTAAGCGCCTAACAAATACCATTAAAAAAAAAGAAAGGAAAAAGATCTCGTTGGACACAGTCCCAGTCCCACATAGGGCTCACAGTCTTAATCCCCATTTTGCAGATGAGGTAACTGAGGCACAGAGAAGTTAAGTGACTTGCCCAAGCTCACACAGCAGACAGGTGACAGAGCCCTGATTAGAACCCAGGTCCTCTGACTCAGAGACCAGGGATCTTTTCACTAGGCCATGTTGCTTCTCATACACTTGCATTCATGAAAAGATGTATACTTTATACTTTTAATCATGAATAGCTGTATATTTATATTTTTAATCTGTTCATTCAGTAATTTGTTTGACCATTTCATTCTGATGTGCTTGCATTGTTTCCAGTTGTATCCTTGCTCTTCCTCTGATTATCCCTATCTTTCTGTCTATTAGTCTTTCTTCCCCATTTGTTTATGTACTTCTTGGGGTTGGTGATAGTAAATCTGGCTACTCTTGTACTCTCCTAAGAACTTAATTCAGTGCCTAGCACTCAGGAGGTACTCAGTAAGTGTGACTGATTTTTCCTTTGTTTCCTGCAGTGCTCATTTAGATGGTGTTTGGATGGACCAGTTAATCTCTGGCCTACAGCTGAGGAGAGTCACCTTAGCCTCATAAGGCTTCTTTCAAGCCCATACCTGGCCAACAGTACCCACTGTCTTCCTCCAAAGGCCCAAGTTCTCCAAATGATAGGGGACTCCATCAGGGGCCTTGGTGTCTGACCTGTTCTCTTCTCCTGCAGGAACTGCGGTGTGTCCTCCGTGTGACAACGAGATGAAATCTGAAGCCATCATAGAACATCTCTGTGCGAGTGAATTCGGTAAGGACGTGTTCAGTCCGCTTCCAGTTAACCTCCTAGGTTCCTTTCTACAGTCTTCTAGGCTGTAAGCTCATTGGGGGCAGGGAATGTGTCTATTATATATGATACTCTCCCAAGCGCTTAGTATGGTGCTCTGTACACAGTAAGCGCTCAACAAATACAACTGACTGACTTTTGATACAGAGCAGGACGGGGCTTCTCTTGGTGTGGGCAGGGGAACAGGCCGGGCTTCCTCTGATTCAGGTCACCCTTAATATTAAAAGTAATAATAATAATTATTATTATTCTTATAGTATTTAAGGGCCAGGTACAGTACTAAGCACTGGGGTAATTACAAGCAAATCGGGTTGGGCATAGTCCCTGACCTACATAGGGCTCCCAGTCTCAAACCTATTTTACAGATGAGGTAACTGAGGCACAGAAAAGTGATGTGATTTGCCCAAGGTCACGCAGCAGAGAAATGGTGGTGGCAGGATTGGAACCCATGATCTTCTGACTCACAGGCCTGTGTTCTATTCACTACACTATGCTGCTTCACACTTTTCTCCAGAATGGCCATCGGGCAGGTTTGCTGATGGGTCAGGAGATGCCATGGTGTAGGGGTCGCCAAATTTTTCTCACCAGGCACCCAGGAACAGGGGCAGTTCAGAATCTCCCCTGTCGTCTTCACTCAGCCAATCAATCAGGGTATGTACTTATTACTTACTGTGTGCAGAGCACTGTACTAAGCATTAGGAAGAGTACAACAGGCTTGGTACAACAGAGTACAACAGACTTCCCTGACCACAAAGAGCTAGCAGTCTAGAGGGGGAGTCCGATAATAATATAAATAAATGATAGAGATATATAAGTTCTATGGGGTTGAGAGTGGGGTGAATACCACTTGCCTGAAGGGTACAGTTCCAAGTGCAATCTCTTGGGAACCTTCTGGAAGCTACAGACCTAGCATCCCTCTCACCTCATTCTTGAGAGACCGGCTGGTAATTCCAAGGCCTTCCCATCTGTGTATTCTTTCCCAACATTTAATGATGATAATGACGATAATGGTAATAAAAATGTGTCATACTTTATTAACTGCTTAGTCTGTCAAGCACTGAACTAAGCCTTGGGGTAGATACAAGATCATAGGGACCCACACGGGGCTCACAGTCTGAGTAGGGGAGAGAAGAGGTATTAAACCCCCATTTTATAGATGAGGGAACAGACGCACAGAGACCTTACGTGACTTGCCCAAGGTCACATAGCACACAAGTGACAGAGCTGGGATTAGGATCCAAATCCTCTCACTCCCAGGCCCATGCTCTATCCACTAGACCAAACTGCTTCTCACTACCACTACCATTATTACTACTAGTACTACTATTACTACCACTTCTACTACAACTTCCATTACTACTACTAATAATAATGATGGTATTTAGCACTTACTATGTGCCAAGCACTGTTCTAAGTGCTGGGGTAGATACAAGGTAATCAGGATGTCCCACATGGGGCTCACGGGCTTTATCCCCATTTTATGGATGAGATAACTGAGGCACAGAGAAGTTAAGCGACTTGCCCAAAGTCATACGGCTGACAAGTGGCAGAGGTGGGATTAGAACCCACGACCTCTGACTTCCAAGCCCGTGCTCTTTCCACGAAGCCACGCTGCTACAATTACTACTACCATTACTACTGCTATCACTACTACCATTACTAATCAATCAATCAATCATATTTACTGAGTGCTTACTGTGTGCAGAGCACTGTACGAAGTGCTTGGGAAGTACAAGTTGGCAACACATAGAGACAGTCCCTACCCAACAGTGGGCTCACAGTCTAGAAGGGGGAGACAGAGAACAAAACCAAACACATTAACAAAATAAAATAAATAGAATAGATATGTACAAGTAAAATAAATAGAGTAATAAATATGTACAAACATATATACAGGTGCTGTGGGGAAGGGCAGGAGGTAAGACGGGGGAGATGGAGAGGGGGACGAGGGGGAGAGGAAGGAGGGGGCTCAGTGTGGGAAGGCCTCCTGGAGGAGGTGAGCTCTTAGTAGGGCCTTGAAGGGAGGAAGAGGACCATCCCCATTTTACAGGGGAGGGAACCGAGGCCTCCCCCGTCCCCAGCTCACTACTACAACTACTATTACTGCTACAACTACTATTACTACTACTATTGCCACTTCAACTATTACTATTATTGCTACTATTACTACTACTGCTTCAACACTGGGCCCTGTGGGAAGGCCTACAAGGTTGGCCACGTCCCACCCTGAACCGCGGTAATCACAGACTCTGGTAACACGGAATTAGGGTTTCAATCACCACCGGACGATTCAGGGAACCTCTCTGGAAATCCTACGACCGGTTGGTCTGGTGGTTTCTAAGTCTGCCTCCGGGTGTCAGTGTTACTCCACTCGGAGACAACCGCAGCCAGAAAGGAGGCTCCCCATCATCATCATCATCATCATCATCAATCGTATTTATTGAGCGCTTACTGTGTGCACAGCACTGTACTAAGAGCTTGGGAAGTACAAATTGGCAACAGATAGAGACAGTCCCTACCCAACAGTGGGCTCACAGTCTAAAAGGGGGAGACAAAACCGAACATACTAACAAAATAAAATCAATAGAATAGATATGTACAAGCAAAATAAATATAGAGTAATAAATATGTACAAACATATATACATATATACAGGTGCTGTGGGGAAGGGAAGGAGGTAAGATGGGAGGGATGGAGAGGGGGATGAGGGGGAGAGGAAGGAAGGGGCTCAGTCTAGGAAGGCCTCCTGGAGGAGGTGAGATCTCAGTAGGGCCTTGAAGGGAGGAAGAGAGGAGGGAGGGAGAAGGCCGCTCAACCCAGTTGGTGGAAAGGGAGATCCTATGTTGGGAGGGGACAAGAACCGGGGTGGAAGAGGAGAAAGGTGAGTCTCTCGGTTAGCTATTGCCTGGCCAATCTTTTTCTGGGATGTTGAGAAGCAGTGGGGCCTATTGGAAAAGATCATGCATCCAAGAGTCAGGAAACCTGGGTTCCCATCCCAGCTCTTCTGCTTGCCTGCTCTGAGGCTTTTCTATGTCTCAGTTTCCTCATTTGTAAAATGGGCAATAAATTATCTGTTATTTCTCCCGCGTACACTGTCTCAAAATGGACAGGAGCTGTATTTGTTCTGCTTATTAGGTCAGCCTTTAGTTCAGTGTTTGGCATATAGTGAATGCTTAACAGATACCACAGTTGTCAGTAGTATTATTTATGCTGTTCTGGGTTATCTATTTCCAGAGGCCAGGGGTGAAGGGGGAGACTGACTTGCGGTGATTAAGCGCTTAGTACAGTGCTCTGCACACAGTAAGCGCTCAATAAATACGATTGATGATTGATGATGATGATAATAACAATAATAATAATGCATGTGGTATTTGTTAAATACCTACTATGTGCCAAGCGCTAGGATAGATACCATCCAAACAGATCAGACACTGTCCCACAGGAGGCTCATGGTCTAAGGGGGATAGGAAGAACACCTGAGGTAACTGAGGCAGAGAAAAGTTAAGTGTCTTGCTCCAGGACACCCAGCAGGCAAGTTTTGGAGCCAGAATTAGGTCTCCTGACTCCCAGTCCTGTGTCCTCTCCACTAGAGAAGCAGAGTGACTCAATGGAAAGAGCACGGGCTTTGGAGTCAGAGGTCATGGGTTCAAACCCCGGCTCTGCCAATTGTCAGCTGTGTGACTTTGGGCAAATCACTTCACTTCTCTGGGTCTCAGTTACCTCATCTGTCAAATGGGGATTAAGATGGTGAGCCCCCTGTGGGACAACCTGATCACCTTGTAACCTCCCCAGTGCTTAGAACAGTGCTTTGCACATAATAAGCTCTTAACAAATGCCATTATTATTATTATTAGGCCTCACTGCCTCTTCTTTGGCTTTCTGAAGTCCCTTTTCCCTCTGTGAATCTATGGCTCCCTTCCTCCCACCTCCAGAAGCATCCCCCGACCTCCTCCCCAGGAATCATGGGGCCTGGGATGATGCAAAACTCAGCACTCAGTGCATTTGTCAAGGACCCTGAGTCATTTCTGTACTGGGCTGCCCGTCAGGGAGCGAGCAAGAATGTCCACTCCCATGCCTAACAGATTTTTGTCCCTGAGCAGGATAGACCCTGTCCTGCATCTTCACTAATCACTGATGGGATCCACCCACTGTCCCCAAGGGTCCAGCTGTTCCACTCTGGAGCCCTGTCTCTTCTTTCCTGGATATAGTGAGGAGACACAAGATAAAGACAACCTTGACTGCTGCCTGTGGGGAATGAAACACAAAGTCTTATGCTTGCACCTTAGGAAAAATGATGATAATGATGATTATGGTATTTATTAAACACTTACTATGTGTCAAGCACTGTTCTAAGCACTGGGGTAGATACAAGTTGATTAGATTGGACATGGTCCCTGTCCCACATGGGGCTCACAGTCTCTGTAGGAGAGAGAACAGGTATAAAATCGACATTTTACAAATGAGGAAACTGAGGCACAGAGAAGTTAAGTGAAATGCCCAAGGTCCACAGCAGGCAAATGGCAGAGCTGGGATTAGAACCCAGGTCCTCTGACTCCCAGGGCCCTGCTCTTTCTATTAGGCTACACCGCTTCTCATGCACCATTGTCTTGCAATCAACATCGGCATCAAAGTCCAGTGAGGCAGCTAATCAATTTGTGACTTGTCCCATTCAGGCCTGGAACAGAGTTCCATCCCCAGAGGCCACAGGGTCCTGGAAATCTTAGTCAACCTCCATCCTCTAATACAGCAAAACCCAGTCCTCCCAGTTCCCATAGAGGTGGAAACCTTACCCAGCTGAGTGGACTAGCTCAAGAATGAATTATGAGGTGCTCTGTGCTTGGACTTGGTGTAGAGTTGGAAGCTGGGAAGACACAAAGGTAGGTTTGTGTAATGACCACTTGTCTACTTCCAACTCTCTCCAGTTCCGAGGACAAGGCCAAGAGAAATGATACATGAAGCTCTGGGAAATCTCTCAGGTGCTGGAGATGTGGGAAGGGAAGAGCTCAATCTTCAAACAGTGAGGGCTTCTGTTTCTGAGGGGTACTGGGCACTTTATATCTTAAGTCTCAAGTGTTCCATTTTCTATGAAATTGGGCAGCAGCCTCCATGGGAAGCTCAAATTCCAATTTTTTTTCATTTGAAATTTTCCTCTTTATTATTCTTCGTGATTAGCACCTGAATGTAGTGTGCAGATTCTTGAGGATAACCCTGCTATATCTGCCTGATAAATTACTGCAAATGTAAAGCAGTAGAGTTCGCCTGGTCTGATTATTTGCTTCGAGCACAGAGTCTGACTGCTCCATGAAGTGATGAGGCCCTCTTCTGAATAAACCCTCAGTCTACAGATGACAGGGGCTTGGAGCCAAAGATGGCTTTAAGATGGAGGGTTACTTTAGAAAATGAGTATCAAAAACTCCACTTAAGCACCTTGACTCTCTACCTAAGAAATGACAACCAGATGTATCCTGACACATTGTTTCAGGTGAAAAATCTCAGTAAGACAGGAGAGATGAGGGATGCCATGTTAAGATTTCATCTTTGCTCTGAGATTGCTCCCTATATTTCCAAAAAAGCTTGTCAATTCAAATGCCTCTTGATACTCGGGACAGTGGGCTTTCTGACATGCAGTATCAGAAAAGGAAACTCTCCCAGGACTCTTGTTGTCTCACTTGGTGCTTCGGGAAAAGCCAGCAGCCTCTGCTCAGAGGATGAGACTAGGCACATTCTGAACTTCCAGTCTGTGTAGCTGAGGGGGTCCAGATTCATCGGATTTCTAAGTTACCATGGAGAAATTCAGATTCTCATTCTCCCCTTTCTCATTCTCCCCTTTGAGGAAAACCAGATTCTAGAATTGTCTTTCAGGATTTATACAATATCCTCTTAATTTTCAAAATGCTTTCTAGTTACTAATTAGCTAATCCTTCCCACACCCCCGGGAGGATAGGATTGTTAACCCTTCTTAATTCTTCACTTCCTTAATCTGAAGAAAAGGGATCAAGCAATTTGGGGAGGAAACCCCATGAATGGGGGAAGAGGGAGGGGGGATTAGAACTCAGAGAGCATTCTTGTCTCTCATCTTCAGCCCAGAAAGCTCTGTTGCCTTTATGTCTGTATTTTGTTTGGGACCCACCCACGTGGAATTGGCATCCTCCTGCCTGCCAAGCCTGTCTCCCGTCACTAATTCTGAAACGCCAAGGCCTGTGCAGTAACTAGATGAGCTGGAGGCAACCCAGGAGAATGGGTAAAAGTGCTGAGTTTCTTTTCTTCAAGAATCTGCCAAAATTTATCCAGTAGAATGAAATGGTGGAAGGGGGCATGGGATGTGTATGTGTGTGTGTAAAGGGAGGGGAGGGGGGAAGGGGGCCTGCCTGCCTGCCTTTTCATAGACTCTGAAGGGTTTAATGCCACAGGGCTTTGGAGTCTGTGGGAGACTCAGGATACTACCATTAGCACTGAGCCTTCCCACACTAATGTGTTGTTAATGGCAGAAATTGGTATTCCCGTTCTATAGGAATTAGAAACAAGCCCAGGTATTGTAGCCAGTCTGGACTTTAGAGGTTGGGTGATGAATCAGACAGGACCGCAACTCTGGGTGAAAGGGGCCATTCTCTTTCTGGGATCTGAGAAGGGGAGAGGGTCTTTTTGGGTTGGGGTGATGAAAATGACTTTGTGTAAGCCCTCCGTGACTGGGAAAAATGAGACATTAATCTCCTCCCAGGCACAAGAACAAGCAAAAAGCAGATCCAACTGATACTGTATTCTGGTCTTCTACCTGCAGCATAAACTACTGTTCCTCTTTTAAGCCACCACAGAGTAGTAAAAATGATTATTTTTTTTCTTTTCTGGGGCCAAGCTGGCCACCAAAACACAACCCCGCTGGAAATCTGCCACCTAACTGCACCGTGGCTAGCAGAGGAGAACAACGGTGTGCTGATTAGAGGGAAGACCCAAGCACGCCCATGACAGGGGAGGGAGGAAACCAGTTGGTGGCTTTTTCCCGTAAAACTCAGCTTTACCCATCCTTGGCTTCCACAATGATGAATAACTTTCCTGGAACTCCAGAAAGCCACCTAGCACAGTGTCCATTCCTTCAGGCTGAACTGGCATGGTTGGCCCTCTGTCAGACATCCTCAGCCCTGTAGGCCTGCTGCCTCTGTAGCCAGGCATCCCCAGTTCATTACTTTCCCTCCCAGCAACACACTGCCCACCCTCCTGCAGGTCTGATTAGCCACACATCCTTATTTCCAAGCACATTTCTTTTTTCCCCAACAGGGAAAAACATCAGCAGGAACACCTGTGTGTGTCCACTGTTCAGGAATGGGGCCGGATCAGCCTGGATCAAGTAACAGATGTTGGAAGCCAAATGTTGGACTTTGAATCCAACATGGCAGCCTGCCTGCCCACCTGCTGGGGTGCCCTGGATGGGTTTATTTTTTCTAAATTTTTTTTTTCCTTTTCGGTTGTGAGGTAAAGCTGCGAAGGTTGTAGTAACACACGAGTGGTTCTCTCTGGCCTCTCGGCATCTTTTGAGGCACCCAAATCTGAGCACCAAGAGACAAGAATCCAGTTTTCCCACCATAGTGGTCCAGCTGCTAATAGCTGAATGCTCAACAGCCATCTTTCCTCCAGGTTAGTTTATTCCAAGCAATGATGATATAATTTGTAATTCCTTTGAGGTCAGGATCCTTTTCCTTAGGCCATTAACTCCTGCCTGTTCTGTGCTCCAGGATCTGTAAACACCCTTATGCCTCTCTGGCAGAAAAAATAAACTTGCATAATGATGTACCTTTTCCAAAACATTTCACAGCTACCACTTGTTCTGCTTCTCTGGCTTTTCTGGGCTTGAGATTTCAGTCTGAAAGTTTATTTTCTCTCTCTATGGACAAAGGGTATCTTTGCTCTCTAGGAGGAATGTTTTCTAAACTCCCTGCACCTTACCTCCATGCAGTTTTGCATTTCTGACTCTCCTCTCCTTCAAGGTGCTTGGCTACTCTCTAAGTTGGTAGCTCCTCACCCTACTTAAACTCAGGTTTATCTTGCTTGCGGTGGGTGGGACCCAAGAGTCATGGCCTGTAACTTTCCCTCCAAAAAATAAGAGCCCCTTGACTACCAGCCCAGTAATTCAACATGACACTCAAGGGATTCCCCCCCTTCCCACCACAGTAAAGGATGGCAGGAAAATGGGGCAAGCAGATATAATTTCCAAAGAATAAGAGAGGTTTGTACTGAGTTAATATGGACTGCTTGTTTAAGCCCAAGGACTATTCCAAGTACTCACTCGGGGTGTGTGTGGGTGTATATGTTTGTATTTTGAGGAAAAAGCGTATCATCTAGAAATCTAGTTTAGTCAAAGTAAAATTAAATAGACATGGGAGAATGAGCTGTTACCCTGGAGTGGAGTTGGCAGACTGGAAACAACTGGTTTTTATTGTTAGTGAAGATCTCCAAACTATATATCACATCCACAGATATTTGACTGCTTGGAATGAGTCGTTATAGCATTTTGTGGGAAAACATGGGGCTATTTATTTGTTAAGTGAAATGGAAGTTTAAACCATACACTCGCAGTCAATGTCCTGCCCTAAATATTCTTCACATGCAGTGGGCCAGGTTACACAATGCACAAGTGCGAGGCCAAACCAGAACTATTCAGGCCCTCAGTGCTGGCGGGGACAAGTTCATGAAATTAATTTGCCTACCTCTCTGTGTCGCACATTGCAGACTTCCAGGATGGAAATTGAAACAGGTTGCCCTGGCCAGAGCCTCTCTTGGGAAGGCCCCAAACTCTCTGGATGCTACAGTTTGTGCCCAGATCTCAGAATCCACTCTGGAACTCTCTTTGTTCCCTGACACATGGGGGTGTCCATGAAAAAGGGATCGGGTGGGTAGGGACTGTATCTACTGACTGTTGTATTGTACTCTCCCAAACACTTAGCATAGTGCTCTGCACACAGTAAGTGCTCAATAAATACGATTGATTGATTGGTGAGCTGGTTGGCTAAGATGTGGAGACGTTAAACTTTCTCCCCTTATTATATTAGAAGCAACGTGGCCTAGCACATTGTATCTATCCCAACACTTAGCCTGGTGCTTGACACATAGGCCTGTAACAAGTACGTTATCATTATTATTATTATTATCATTGCCATTATTATTTCTGATGGGTCTGACCTAACCTCTCCCTGAATTTCTCTTGTGGCTATTATTGTAATATCTAAGTACTTTAGTAGTGAGCCATTGTTAACGTCAAACACCTCCAAAGGCTTTCCTGAGGGCTCCTGGCTAATTTCAATCTGTAGCCATGGTCAGATGGGCTGGAGGCCAACTGCAGGGATCAGGTGCTGATATTCTGGGTTTTGGACTCCCGGCTGGGACGCTTGCCTTTTAGCTTGGATTGGACAGGCAGCTGCCAAGTGAACAGACGCCACAAGATCCTCTTGGTTGTGAGTCTCCCTTTCCCCTACTCGAGTTTCTTGGTATGTCAGGGTTGTGGGAGGGTGGAGAAATAATTTAAATGCTTGGACCTTTTTTGGTTTCTTACATCCCAACTCTGGGATATACATTTCATTCCAAATATTTTGCCATTCTGGATGAGCCTCCCAACATGTCTACCAACTCTGGTGTGTTGTACTCTCCCAAGTGCTTAGTACAGTGGTCTGCACACAATAAGCCCTTAATAAATGATTGAGCCCATCAAAATGCATCCTCATCTCCAAAACAATGGCATGAATAATAATGGTAATAATAATTGTGGTATTAATAATAATAATAATAATAATAATAATAATGGTGAGTGCTTACTATGTGCACTGTTCTAAGCACTGGGCACTGTTCTAAGCACTGGATTTGTTAAACCCTTACTATATGCCAAACACAATACCAAGTGCTGGAGTAGATACAAGATAATCAGGTCCCACATGGGGCTCACAGACTAAGTAAGAGGGAGGTATTAAATTCCCATTTTACACAGTTGAGAAAACAGAGGCAAAGAGAAGCTGAATGACTTGCCCAAGGTCGCACAGCAGACAAGTGGCAGAGCCGGGATTAGAACCCAGGTCCTCTGACTCCTAGGCCCCCGCTCTTTCCAATAGGGCATCCTTGCTTCTCTTGGCTCTCTACTCCCCCCGGTTTCTCTTTGCATCATTCTCCCTTCTTATTTTGCTCTCAACTGGCACAGGCATTCTCTCAGTTGCTTCATAAGCTCTCCTCACACAAAAAAAAATCTTAAGGGCAAGAGTTGATTAAACTCTTTAACATTTCTGGTGTCTTCTCTCCCATCAGAGTTCCCCCTATCCACCACCTCCCTGATCTGGAATTTTTCTCACCCATTATTTCCATTTTGGTTTCATCCCAGTAGATATGTTAGACATTTACCTAATGTCTTTTGTAACCCCCTGCAATAAGGTGCGTGAAGTAGTAAATGGGCTTCAAGACCCTGCCTAGATTCCTGCCAATTTTGCAGAAATTGTCATAGTAAATCCAATCTCCAGCTTTACAGAAGGAGAAAGGAACGGCGTGTCAATGTGCTTTGGACTTTCCCTGTCCCAACCTGCTCTGAACAGCCAATTAAAGAAGCATTAGCTCTTGGAAAGCTTCTCAAAGGGCTATAGATTGCTCTTGAAATCTTTGTTTAGTCTTTCAGGAATACTGTCACATGGATGATTTATCAAAGAAAGCTGTTTATCTGGCAGTAAAATAAACTCCGGGGCTGTTCAGACTAAGATTTCCCGTGAATTTCTACCAAGGTAAACACTGGTAACTGGCAGGTTACAAATTCCGTGTGAAAGCCAGACTCATACAATAAATATTTAAACTAAAGCTTTGCTGTGTAAGAGGAGGCTGTCACTGGAGCTGTCACTCTGCTATGCTCTGAAGGACCCTGACATCATGTCGGCTGGTTTGCTTATCTCTAATTATGGGGGCGGATAAGGAAGGCCAGTTCAGGGGCTCAGATGTGTGGGTTTGAGCCTCGCTGCCGTTTTTCCGGGTTTTATTCATTCATTCAATTGTATTTATTGAGTGGGTTTGAGAACCACTTGGTGCTGGCAAACTGAGACTTCCTGGTTCAGAGAGAAAAGGCTCAGCGGGACTCCCTGGGCATCCAACAAATTTCCTCATGATGAATTCTGGGGGAAATGAACCAGAAACGGGCAGCTCGGGTTTCCCTCCACATTTATTCCTTTCCTGAGAAGGGGAGGTTGCCCTCTCTGGGGAAGGGGCAGCAAGGGACTGTGAGCTCATTGTGGGAATGTGCCCATTTTTTGTTGTTTTGTACTCTCCCAAGCTCTTAGTACAGTGCTTTGCATACAGTAAGTGCTCAATAAATACGATTGAATGAATGAAAAGGGAGTGAGAGCATCTCGGTTTTGAGCTTGGTCAGACTTCATCCTACTTGTGGAAATTGCTGGAGGTGCCATCCTAGAACTCTGAGCCTGCCTAGCTATGGCCATTCAGACCCTCCAAGCAAACCCAGGCAGAAATTTCAATTAGAACAAGAGCGAGCTTTCATACTTCCCCCCGTGGGGCCGGCAATCAGTGAGAACAAGACGGCTTTAAAAGAATGAATATGCACGTCTTCCTAGCAGGAAGACTGGTGCAGTTATTATCCCCATTGTCTTGATTTGAAGGGTGTGGAGCTGGGGTGTGGGAGCGAGGGGTACGTAGAAGGGGAGAACTAGGGCAGGGATTGAGCAACCGGATTGTTTTCAACCACATTTTTGTGGCAGGACTCAGATTCAAACTCAGCTCCCCTTTATCCCAGTTCAAGTTTCTATCCATTCAATTAGCATTTTCTTAAGTGGAATCTAGGCACCCTCAAAGGCCTGCCATAACTTGCATGGGGGTCTTCAGAAACAGAAGCAACCGGGAGAGGAGAGGGATCAAAGGGCGTATTACTCAATCACATTTATTGAATGCTTATTGTGTGCAGAACACTGTACTGAGTGCTTGGGAGGGTTCAATATAACAGAGTTGGTAGGCCTGTTCCCTGATTTTCTGAAGGGAAATGAGGCAGAAATCAAGTTATTTGTGGCCAGATGCTTGAACATGTTTCAAGCGCTTAAGAAATATTTGCTGGCTTGGTCTGAAAGGTGGGTAAAGTATGAAATCACAATTTGGATTGTGTGATGGCAGTGGAACAGGAAAATAGAAAGTTGTCCAAAAGAGCTCTTGGAAATAAAACTAGAAACAACTGCTGAAGAACGTAGGATAATCAGAGATATTCAATTAACAGAGACGCTTACACTATTACTCCTTTTTTTAAAAAAAAAAATGTTACCTCATGTCTGTGGACAAATTCTCTGTTCCCAGGACTTTTCTCTAAAGGAAGTGCTCCTTTCCTTTGTGATTCCTATGGAAAAAGCAACCGGACTCCCAGGTCCAAGAGGGGTAATAGTACTGTATTAAGTTCTGGGGTAGATAAACAGTATTCAGACAACACAGTCCATGTCCCACATGGGGCTCACAGTCTTAATTTTCATTTTACAAATGAGGTAACTGAGATGCACAAAAGTTAAGTGACTTGGCCTTGGTCACACAGCAGACCAGTGGCAGAGCTGGGATGACCTCCAACTCCCAGGCCCTTACTTTTTCCAGTAGGTCATGCTGCTTACCATTTCTTATGCCCTTGTAATATGTTCACGCATCTGTAAAATGGGGATTAAATACCTCTTCTCCCTCTCACTTAGTCTGTGAGCCCCATGAGGGATAGGGACTGTGTCCAACCTGACTGTCTTATATCTTCCCCAGTGCTTAGTGCACTGCTTGGCATATACAAACTGCTAACAAATACCAAATCAGCAACTTCTACCAGGGATGGTGTAATCAAATTGCTTGTAGGAAGAAAGGGACCAAATAAAGTGGGTGAAGCAGTGTGGTCTAATGGAAAGATCACAGATCTGGGTCACAGATCACATGCTGGGAAACAGCGTGGCTCAATGGAAAGAGCATGGGCTTTGGAGTCAGAGGTCATGGGTTCAAATCCCAGCTCCGCCAACTGTCAGCTGTGTGACTTTGGGCAAGTCACTTAACTTCTCTGTGCCTCAGTTACCTCATCTGTAAAATGGGGATTAAAACTGTGAGCCCCCCATGGGACAACCTGATCACCTTGTAAGCTCCCCAGTGCTTAGAACAGTACTTTGCACATAGTAAGTGCTTAACAAATACCATTATTATTATTATTATTATTATTCTAATCCCACGTCTGCCACTTACCTGATGTGTGACAGTGGACAAGTCACTTAACTTCTCTGTGCCTCTGTTTTCTCATTTGTAAAATTGGGTTTCAATACCTGTTCTCCCTTATTCTGAGACTACAAGCCCCAGGTGGGACAGGGAGTGTGTCTGATGTGATTATTTTGTATAGCCCTTAGTAGAGTGTTTGGCACATACTAAACACCTAACAAAAACCACAGTTATGGTCATTATTAAGGTGGGAATGAGGAGAAAGCTTTCAAAACTCTGAGGCAGCACCGCCCAAGGTGGAGAAGGCAGAGAGTTCCAACTGTTGCTTGAGGAAGCTAAATGAACATAGTCTTAGGATAAACTTTCTGAAGTGAATGGAAGTAGCTTGGGTGAGTTTGCTCTGTGTTAGTTCAGGTGATTTACTTACCAGTCACGAGCTAGGAGACAAATAGCCTCAGGCGGACCCTGCAAGAAGCCCCAGCTTAAAGATCTCTTGGTGGTTTCTGGATTAGTTTTCCCCAGAGAGGTCGTAGAGGAAGAGGATCTTCTCACTCTTCCCAGCTACTGGGAGAGTGGGGAGTCCCCTGGGAAGAGGAAAATTTACATCCCTGCCACCAGTTCTAAACTGCTTCTGTTTGCCATATGCCTCCTGGATCCACCTCAGTTGTTTCATGATGGATTTCCTGAATCACGGCCAGTGGTTTCTGGGTGGTATAAAGGAGTCCTCTCTGCCAGCCACTGTCCAGTTCCAGAACTGCAGATTGAAAGGGAGAGATATTACCTTCTGCCACAAAACTGCTTCTGAAACACTAAAACGATCTATTGCCCCTCTTGGACCTGGGAGTCCAGTTGCTTTTTCCATAAGGATCACAAAGGAAAGGAGCACTTCCTTTAGAGAAAAGTCCTGGGAAGACAGAATTTGTCCACAGACCCAAGGTAATAAGTAATATGGGCCTTGCCATAGTAGCTAACAGCTGTTTTAACCTGGTCCATAAACTGCTCACGTTCTTTACATGAAGTGAAGATTTATCCAAATCCACGTCCTCTGTTGACAGGTTCCCAGGAATGCCCTGCTCCACTGTGGTGTCCACATCACTTCTCATCACACCTACTCTTTTGTGGGCAGGGAACCTGTCTACTAACTCTGTTATATTTTACTCTCCCAAGAGCTTAGTACTGTGCTCCGCACAGAGTAAGCACTCAATAAATACCATTTATTGTTTATGAAGCCAAGCCTCACAACACCTCTCTCAGGAAGGAAACAATCAATCAATCATATTTATTGAGCGCTTACTAAGCACTTGGGAGAGTACCATATAGCAGAGTTGGTTGACACGTTCCCTGCCTACAATGAGCTTACAAACTAAAGGAGGTATTATTGCCATTACTGACAGATGTAAAAGTCAAGCCTCGGGGGCCAGCGGCTTTGCCAGAGAAAGAATCCAGGACTTTTGATTTACTGGCCACAGTCCTTCTTTCTGGATCATTTTGTCATCACTTCTGGTCCTGCGCTAAATCTGAATGAGTCACTCTGGTATTTTCAACTGAATAAAGCAAGGGGGTTTTAATGCTCTGATCATAGCACTGGGAGCTTTGTGTTGCTTTATGGCCGAGACCTTAAACTAGCATATATGAGTGCCTGCCTGTGTCTGAATCTGGGGTTTGAGGAGTGGCAGCAGGGGCAGGCCTGCTGCACTTCATTGTGAATTGGCAGGGAAGTGGTTGTAGAAAGGGAGGTGTTGAGTTGTGAAACAAAGCTTTTTACCTCCTTCCCCTCCCCACAGCACCTGTATATATGCTTGTACATATTTATTACTCTATTTTACTTGTACATATTTACTATTCTATTTATTTTATTTTGTTAATATGTTTTGTTTTGTTGTCCGTCTCCCCCTTCTAGACTGTGAGCCCGCTGTTGGGTAGGGACCGTCTCTATATGTTGCCAACTTGTACTTCCCAAGTGCTTAGTACAGTGCTCTGCACACAGTAAGTGCTCAATAAATACTATTGAATGAATGAATGACCACTGGTCATTTGTTTTTTTCACAGGAGTTAGTGTGTTAGGAATGGTATCTTTTACCTCCAGAGTCCATTACATTCTGCCTTTCTGGAGTCTTTTTGGCAGTAAAAATGTAGTGTGGCCTAGTGGACAGAGCACAGGCCTAGAAGCCAGAAGGATCTGTGTTCCAAACCCAGCTTCTCCACTTGTCTGCTGTGTGGCCCTGGTCAAGTAAAATCTGTAAAATGGGGATTAAGACTGCGAGGCCCCATGTGGGACACGGACTGTGTCTAACTCTGTTTCAGAGAAGCAGTGTGGGCTAATGGATAGAGCACGAGTCTGGGAGGTAGAAAGACCTGGATTCTAATCCTGGCCCTGCCACTTGTTTGCTATGTGACCTTGGGCAAGTCACTTCACTTCCCTGTGCCTCAGTTATCTCATCTGTAAAGTGGGGATTAAGACTGTGAGCTCCAAGGCTCTAAGCCCGATGTGGGCAGGGATTTTCTCTCTTATTGCTGAATTGTCCTTTCCAAGCACTTAGTACAGTGCTCTGCACACAGTAAGCACTCAATAAATACGATCAAATGAATGAGTGAATATGGGATAGGGACTGTGTCCAACCTGATTACCTTGTATCTATCCCAGCGCTTAAATGCCTTGCGCATAGTAAGCGCTCAACAGATACCACAAAAAACAAACAAAAAAACATTATTAGTTTGCATCTACCTCAGTGCTTAATACAGGGCCCGGAACATCATAAGCGCTTAATAAATACCATTAAAAATGTCACCCTTGTCCTTCTTTCCTTTGGAGAATGTTCTATCATATAGGAGCCTGCCCTGTTGCCAGTAGTTATGGGGACCAGCATCCAGTCAGAGCATTAAGATGATTTGGGATTCTGTGGGAGGCAGAGACCTAATTTGGGGGAACAGTGTGAATTTCTGGGCCACACGGCTGCCTAGCAGCCCAGGAGCTAAACTATAAGCCCAATTTTGCCACTGGCCTTGCTGAATGTAAGGTAGGCTCTGCTTCCCATGCAAGGAAAGGGAGCAGAGATGGACGCCGTGGAAGCAGATAGTGAGAGTTGGAAGAATAAAATATTTAAGGGTGAATAATAATCCATATGGTATAAAATACTTAATATGTGCCAAGCACTGAGGGTAGATGCGAGAGAAGCATCCTGCCTAGTGTTAAGAGCACAAGCCTGGGAGTCAGAAGATCTGGGGTCTAACGCTGACTCTGCTAGTTGCCTGCCATGTGACCTTGGACAAGTGCTTCACTCCTCTGTGCCTGTTTCATCTGTAGAATAGGAATTCACTACCTTTTATCCCTCCTACTTGGTCTCTGAGCCCCATGGGGGACAGGCATTACGACTGACAATTATCTTGTACCAACCCCGGAGCTTAGGCCAGGACTTGGCACATAGTGAGCGCTTAACAAATACCATAACTATTATTCAGATCAGGCACAAAGAGGCAAGGAAAGCAGGCATCATATCTCCAAGTATATCCAGATGAGAAAACTGAGTGCTAGAGAGATTGAGTGACTTGCCCAAAGTCATGCAGCAGGCCAGCAGCAGAGCCCGGTCAGGCCAGGCTGCCCTGAAATGGAAGGTTGAAGTCATTCCCTGGGTTTCCCGCACTGTGAACAAGTGAAACGTGGGGCCCGACATTTCCCCCTGACTCCGGGCCCCCCGCTAGCTTTGGAAGCTTGTCTTTGCCCACGGGGGGACCACTGACTGGACCACCCTCTTCCACTCAGGCTGTATGCACCCCAGGAGCCCCGGGAACCGATTCCCGGGCCTGTTTCTTCTGGTTATTGTGTTTATTGTTCCTAGCCATCTCTGGAGTTTCAGAGTAGAACCTGCTGAGTGTGGAAGTCTCGCTGCACTAGAGAGGGAGTAAAATCAATACGAGCTATTTACTTTTCCCTGTGACTGACAGGGCCTCGCCTTCAGCCTTCTTCTCTTACAGCCTTAATGTGTCTTCTGGCAGGTTTCCTTGTTTTGAGAGATTAGTCAAAGGAAAGAAGAGTCAGCCTTAAGAAAGAGAGGAGTTTTCTTTCTTTTTTTCCTCTCACTCCCCTATCTCCCTTTCTGATAGAGATTGAGACCTCTTGCATGTCCTGGGAAGCTGGTCCAAACGAAAGGTCTTGTCCCCCTCCCAAGCTCATCTGCACCATAAGCCCTTTGGACTGGGCTAAAGGGAAGGGGTCATGAGGGTAATATTGGGAAGCTGCTTGCAAATCTGTGATTTTCTTAGACTGGAACTGAGCCGAACGGGAAGGCATTAAATCACATCAAGAGGCATTGACATCACATGACTTTTCAAGGAGCAGAACCTGGAGGGTGCTTGAGTGGTCCAAGGAATGGTAGCTATTGTCTTGGGGACTGGACTGGGAGATTGATGGATGATCCAGGGGCATAAATAAATTTCCTGGAAATGTGAAAAGCTTTCAGGGTGTCTCACCTGTTCCATGTGTGCTGACATGTCCTCCTTGCTCTGGGTACCCACCTCACCCAAAAATGCCTGTTGCAAGAAAACACCCCACTGATGCCCCTAGGCCAAACCCTAGAGAGCTGGGCTGGGACAAAGAAGCAGGCTTAGATGATCTGCCAAACCTGGCCCTATGGGGGTGAGGAAAAAATCTCTGCTGCCTTGGGCAGTGCTTCCAAGGTTTGTTTCTTCCTCACGAGCCTCAGCCCTAGGAGGAACAACTTTATCAATGTCCCTGTTGTCATATTTACCTCAACCAAGTGTTTTACATGAAGTGATTGATCCAGCTTTGAGCTGTTCAGGCACCAAAAGGAGCCCATCTTTCTGATGGTTGGCATATTGGCCAGCTCTAGTTGAGGGAGAGTATAGGCGTGTGTGTGTGTGTGTGTGTGTGTGTGTGTGTGTGTGTGTGTGTGTGTACACTGAGAGCCCACAAGTTTCCAGAAAGGTGAGTAGACTCATCAGAGCCCTGGAGGTCCTGTTTGGGGCAGGGTGCAGGTGAGAGAACACATAAAGAAGAAAAGAGCATCTGGAAGGGAAAAAGGGAAGATGATGCAAAAGGTTAGCTTTGAAGATGATGAGCCACTGCAAATGGATGCTACTGCCACTGCTGATAGTAGCATTTGTTAAGCGCTTACCATGTGCTAGGCACTGTATTCATTCATTCATTCAATTGTATTTATTGAGCGCTTACTGTTTGCAGAGCACTTTACTGTTTGGGAGAGTACAGTATAACGATAAGCAGGCACATTCCCTGCCCTCAGTGTGCTTACAGTCTGGAGGCCAGGGGAGACAGACATTAATACAAATAAATAAATTACAGATATATATATATATATATATATATATATATATATATATATATATATATATGTAAGTGCAGTGGGGCTGGGGGCCAGGGGGAGAGCAAAATGAGCAAGTCAGGGCAACACAGAAGAGAGTGGGCAAAGAGAAAAAGGGTACTTAGGGAAGGCCTCTTGGAGGAGATGTGCCTTCAATAAGGCTTTGAGGGGGAAGAGTAATTGTCAGATTTGAGGAGGGAAGGCATTCCAGGCCAGAGGCAGGACATGGGTGAGGATTTGATGGTGAGATAGGCAAGACTGAGGCACAGTGAGAAGATTAGCATTAGAAGAGAGTTGTAATAGGAGAGTAGCGAGGTGAGGTAGGAGGGGGCATGGTGATTGAGTGCTTTAATGCCAAAGGTGAGGAGTTCTTGTTTGATGTGGAAGTGCATGGGCAACCACTGGAGTTTTTTGAGAGGGGTGGGGTGATATGTCCTGAACGGTTTTGTGGAAAAAGATCCAGGCAGCAGAGTGAAGTATGGACTGGATTGGGGAGAGACAGGAGGCTGGGAGGTCAGCAAGGAGGCTGATGCAGTAATCCAGGCAGAATAGGATGAGTGAGTGTATTAACATGGTAGCAGTTTGGATGCAGAGGAAAGGGCAGATTTTAGCAAAGTTGTGAAGGTGGGACCGACGGGATTTAGTGATGGATTGAATATGTGAGTTGAATGAGAGAGAAGAGTCAAGGATAATGCCAACGTTACAGGCTTGTGAGACAGAAAAGGGGTGGTGCCCTCTAAAGTGATGGGAAAGTCATGGGGAGGACAGAGACGCTGTACTAAGTGCTGGGGTAGAATCTAGGGAATCAAATTGGACATAGTCCCTGTCATAAATGGGCTCATGGCCTTAATCCCCATTTTACAGTTGAGGTAACGGAGGCACAGAGAAGTGAAGTGACTTCACCAAGGTCACACAGCAGACAAGGGGCAGAGCCAAGATTAGAACCCTGATCCTTCTGACTCCCAAGCCTGTGCTCTGTATCCTGTAGAATATGCTGCTTCTCTGCTGTCCCTGCCCAAAGGGAAGAGCAAAAACATGCACATACTGCTGCTTGCATCTTGGGAGTGCTGAGCAGAGGGCCTCTCCCTTTGGAAAGTGATCCCAAACAAATCCGCATGGAAGAGACAGCTAGATGTTCTTCAAGGCCCAGCCACTGGGCATTGGTTGTAGTCTTTGCCTGCTGCAGATAGTCTGTTCCCTGATACAGGTCTCCAGGACTCTTAGAAGAGGAAAACTGTATTTTCTGGAGAAGGCCAACTAACTCTTAACACTTGCAAGGGCAAATAATATTATTCCCTCGGTCTTTTGGGGATTAGATACTGGAGCTCCCCAGAAGGGGAACTTTCCTCCAGCCGTCTTCTTTCTTGGCAGTTTTGCCCTTAACCTCACAGGGATTTCAGTTTCTTTTTGTGCTATCTGCCCCCACCTCCGGGACCATTGTCCTTTCTCCCTTTCTCTTTCTTCTGTCACCCTCCATCCTCTTAGATCCTGGCTTCACCAGGATATATCTCCTTTCCCATCTATCCTCTTCCTTCTCCTTCTGCTATTTTGTGACTGACTTCTGACCTCATTCTCTTCCTCCATGATCCCTATTTCTCCGACTGATGCAATACGGAACTCACTTGGTCTATTGCTAAAGGCACCCATAACAAGGCCAAGGGGAAGCTGAAATTGATGAAGCTGATGATTCAACTTTGGCTTTCACTATACCCTGAGTTGAGGGTTCAATCAATCAATCCATCATTGTAATTTATTAAGCACTGGATGCAGAGCCTTGGGAGAGGGCCAAAGAATGAATATACATGTTCCTTACCCTCGAGAAGCTAACTCCTCAGTAGGAACACCACTCACATTCCTGGAACAGTCAATCAATGGTATTTATTGAGCACCTATGGTGTGCAGAGCACTGTACTAAATGTTTGGGAGAGTATAGTTCAGTAGAGTTGGTAGACACGATTCCTGCCCACAAGGAGTTTACAGTCAAATGGGAGTGAAGGCTGGGTCAAGTCATCCCTGAATCTCAGGATTCAATCAGGTAAGGGCATGTGTGTGTGTGTGTGTGTGTGTGTGTGTGTGTGTGTGTGTGTGTGTGTGTGTGTGTGTGTGTGTGTGTGTGTGTTGGACTGGCAGGGGCAGCTACTCTTATCATCCCCATGAATCTTCATATCTCTCCCTCCCCACAAAAGGAAACATTCCCCAGGGCGTGGTGATTGAGAGGATACTTGAGAAGGGATGAGTTCACTTAGGCAGAAAGGTCAGAGAAGGTCATGGCAGAGATAGCATTACCGTCTGTTGCTATCCTTATGGCTTGGGCTTTTCCAAATCTGAGGACTCACCTCTGGGGAAAAGAGGCCCCTTGAAAGCGGAGGTTAAATTAGGTAGGCGCTCAGAGGACAGCCTCTGTGGTAGCAAACTACATGCTTCAGGAGACACACTAACTCTTTCCAGCTACAAGGGAGCCATTCAGTTCAGGGGCTAGAGAGTTTTCAGCTCTCCAAGCACTCGACTCATTTCCAGCTGGGACTTGGCTTTTTCGGCCTTTGTGGGTTTTTCTCTTTATCATGATAAGTGACCTGTGAAAAGTGCTCCAGCCTGGGAGTCAGAGAACATGGGTTCTAATCTCGGCTCTACTACATGTCTGCTGTGTGACACTGGGCAAGTCACTTAACTTCCTCGTTCCTCAGTGACCTCATCTGTAAAATGGGGATAAAGACTGGGAGCCCCATGTGGGACAGGGACTGTTTATGACTTGATTACCTTATAGGTACCCCAGTGTTAAGAACAGTGCTTGGCACATAGTAAGTGTTAACAAATACCACAATTGTTATTATAATTATTATTATTAATTAGGGGGATGTCTGAGGGAGAAGTGAAGAGTGAAAACAGAGAATAGTTGTTACCCAAGAAACAGTGCTATCCCAAGGGTAAAAGGAAAATGTGCCCTCTGTCTGAGAATAGGGAGAATTGATGCAGCTACTCTGCCTGAATAAAGTCTTGCCATTATCTGGAGGATTTGGCACAGCGAATGGAATTCTACATGAGCGATCACCAACTTAAAATAAAGCATCCTAGCTCCTGGCATATCGTACCATCGGTACGGAGCAGAACAAAAATATAGACATCAAGTCTGCTGTTCATCCACTTCAGTAAGCTTTACGGATATAATTTATAACGCCGCAGGCAAGCATTGTGGAAGAAGCCAAAGATAATGCAGGGCCGTAAGACATGTCCAGAACATCTGAGGTGAGAGGAGAGATCAACTCTGCCACCCAAGGAGGGAAATTCATTCATTCACTTCATTCAATCGAATTTGTTGAGCGCTTACTGTGTGCTGAGCACTGTACTAACCAGTGAGTACAGTATTGAGAGAGTACAACAGACCCTTTCCCTGCCTGGGCTAAAATGATCAAAACCGGCTCAAGATTTGTTAGAAATAGTCAAGAGGCTCTCAAAAGGAGGCTAGAAAGGCTTCTGTCCATATGGGGCCATCCAGACCAGGGAGATGCTTTCAAATAGAGATATGCCATTGGAGGTCATGAAGGAATAGACTGCTTGCCTAAATACCGCACCGTGGGAACTACTTTGAGTTCTTTTTAGTGAGGCACAGTAGAAATACAAGATGGCAACTTATTATTTGACTTCCAGCCCAAATGTGAATGCTTTCTCATACGTGGAACTCTGCGTCTACTGTAATGCAACTCTGGTACCTTATCGTGGCTTATTATTGATTGGTGAGAAAATACAAAAGGTTATATCAAGGATTGATTAAGACTCTGGGCCTGAGTTGGGGAAACTTGTGGCTGCGTATGAGAGAACAGAAAACAACAAATTCAAATTATCTTTTATGTTAGTTTTAGGGGGAGAGACAGGTGAACAGATTTCTGTCTCACACAACATCCTACAGAAGAGGGGCAGAAAGAGCAAGTTCTTGAAATTGCAGTGCACACCTAACCTAGAATCATCCCTGCAGGCACCTGGTTTACAGAAGCTTCCAAAGTGATTGGTACCAAGATTGTTCTGTGATAGGCAAAGAAACCTGCTTCACAAGGTTTTCTGCCCTGCCTATCCCCACAGCTGATGAGCAGATAGGCAAGTTTCTGCCTCTCATTAGATTACAGCTAACCCTGGAATCAATAATTCCATCCTGGGATGTGGGGCAGAATTAATATTTGACATGCAAACGGGGTATAGTCCACCTGACTGTAACTAGATATCGGAGCTGCTGTTAACCCTGGGCAAATCAGCAGCCCAGCACTTAGTACAGTGCTCAAGCACTTGGTATAGTGCTTTGCACACAGTAAGCACTCAATAAATATGATTAAATGCGTGAATGGAACCTTCTGGGAATGGAATTCAGGCCCCAGAGTGACCCAAAACTGGTTGCAGTCCTGATATCTAACAAACAAATGGATTAAGTTAAATTGATCCACCATATATCAGGTATAGTCATGGGAAAAACTGAGTCCTAAGTAAAGTTGGAAGGGAACACTTACTTTAATTATTTATCCATCAGCTCTCTCTCTCACTCATCCACTCTCTTCATTCCCCTCAAGGTCACCTTATCACTATGCCTCACTCTCATCTCTCCCACCTCTGACTCCTATCTCGAACTCCCTCCCCTATCAAATTCAGCATGGCCTATGGATAGAGCATGGGCCTAGGAGCCAGAAGGATCCTGGCTCTGCCATTTGTCTGCTGTATGGCCCTGGGCAAGTCACCTAACTTCTCTGTGCCTCAGTTACTTCATCTGGACAATGGGGATTGATACTGTGAGACCCATTTGGGATATAGACTGTGTCCAACTTGATTATCTTGTATCTACCCCAGTGCTTTAGTACAGTGCCTGGAATAATAAGCACTTAACAAATACCTTTAAAAAAAACTCACAAAATCACACTTCTCCAATCTTCAAAACTTTTCTGGAATTCCACCTTCTCCGGGAGGCCTTCCTACATATATTCTTCATCTCCCCAGGTCATGTCCCTCTAACTACTACTTCAGCATTTTTTCACCACTTCTGCTCTCAGCCACATAAAGACCATTTTTTATATATAGACTTGGATACTCTACTCATCCACATATCTATCTTTCTATTCTCTTTTTTGCTCACCATGCTTAATTATTTTATCTGTTTCTCCTACTAGCCTGTAAGCTCCTTAAGATCAGGGATCATGTTTTCTAACTCTATTATTATTATTATTATTATTATTATTATTATTATTATTACTATATTTGTTAATTATTTACTATGTGTTAGGCACTGTTCTAAGACTGGGGTGGTTACAAGTTAATCAGGCTGGACAGAATCCCTGTCCCACATGGAGATCACAGTGTAAGTAGGAGGGAGAACAAGTATTTAATCCCCATTTTGTGGTTGAGAAAATTGAGGCGTAAAGAAGTTAAGTGTGCCCAAGGTCACACAGCAGGCCTCTAATGGGGTCAGAACTAGAATCTAGGTTTTCTGACTCCCAGGACCATGCTCCTTCCGCTAGACCACACTGCTTATATTGTGCTTTGTACAGTATTCTGCACAGAGTAGGTGCTCAGTAACTATTGACTGGTTAATTAACCTCCTTATCTGTAGGCCAGGTTTGTCAGAATTTTGTTTTGCCTATTTCTCTGGCTTTTGAGATGATCTATCAGGTTGCTTTATCACTGGACCAATTGCCCACTGACCATTGCCTTCAGGAAGGTTTTTTTCTGGATGTCTCAGCAGAAGGCTGTCTTTCCTCTTACTCGGCTGCCGCGGCTACTCTAGGCTAGAAACTATCCTGGTGGGAGCATGTTGTTCGGAGGTGTGAATTCCAAGGAGGACAAAAGGGGCTGAGATTTTGAGCATCTGAGTGCTCCACTTCCCAGTTCCCTTCTGGGACTTTATCCCACCTTCTCCTTCCATCTCCAAGACCGGTCAGAGCCTTTCTCTGACTCTGTCACAATGGACTTAAGCTCTCTTGCTGTCTCTGAATTTCAGTCAGTCAGTCGAATATACTGAGTGTTTACTGTATTGTGTGCTCTAATCCCAGCTCTACAATTTATCTGCTGTGTGACATTGGGCAAGTTAATTCACTTCTCTGTGCCTCAGTTTTCTCATCTGTAAAATGGGAATTGACACTGTGAGCTCCACGTGGAATAGGGACTGTGTCCAACCCGATTTGCTTGTATCAACCCCAGCACTTAGTACAGTGCCTGGCACATGGTAAGTGCTTAGCAAATACTACAAGTATTAATTATTATTACTAAACACCTGGGAGGGTAAAATACAACAATAAACAGACACATTCCCTGCTTACTTGTGCAGGTGGCTGACAATTCATCTCAGCAACACCAAAAGGATAACATCCCCTTGTATTTAGACAGTATCCATCTTCCAAAATGATGGAGTGCCCCAGTCACTCACTGAAACAATTTTCCAGAATGATGAATTTTAAGGGATGTTTCCAATCAATAGTATTTACTGAACACCTACCGACTGTGTGTAGAACATTGTAATAAGTGACTGATTGGGCGAGTACAGTAGAGTTAGTAGACATGATCTTTACCCTCAAGGAATTTACAGTCTAGCAAAAGAAATAGTAAAATGAATTTCAGATAGATGGAATTATAATTATGGTATTTAATAATAATTATGGTATTTGAGCACTTACCATGCTAAGCGCTGTTCTAAGCACTAGGGCAAATACAAGTGAGGATCACAGTCTCAGCAGGAGGGAGAACTGGTTTTTAATCCCCATTTCACAGGTGAGGAAACTGCACAGAGATGGGTTTTTTAATAGCATTAATTAAGCACTTACTATGTGCAAAGCACTGTTCTAAGTGCTGGAGAGGTTACACGGTGATCAGGTTGTCCCACGTGGGGCTCACAGTCTTAATCCCCATTTTCCAGATGAGGGAACTGAGGCACAGAGAAGTTAAATGACTTGCCC
Organism: Tachyglossus aculeatus; assembly: GCF_015852505.1. Classification (NCBI taxonomy): domain Eukaryota; kingdom Metazoa; phylum Chordata; class Mammalia; order Monotremata; family Tachyglossidae; genus Tachyglossus; species Tachyglossus aculeatus. Next base: position 80,079,041 of record NC_052070.1, read on the forward strand.
AAAGTCACACAGCTAACAAGTGGCGGAGCCAGGATTTGCACCCATGACCTCTGACTCCAAAGCCCGGGCTCTTTCCACTGAGCCATGCTGCTTCCCTAGGTCAGCCAAGCACGTGGCATAGTGGAATTAGAACCCAGGTCTTCTGAATCCCAAGCCCATGTTCTTTCCACTAGGCCATGCTGCTTCTGAAGAAGGGGATCTGAACTGAGTTAGTTCTTAAGTGACAGGATATGTAAGATATGTACAAAAATACTTCAGGAGGCTGAGAGTATTTTAGTGCTTAAAAGGCACCAGCAGTGCTAAAAGGGCAGTTGGGAAAAATTGGGGAGATTAGAAATTAATTTAATTAATATAATTAATATAAATTAAGCAGGGAAGGCTTCCCTGGGGCAGTAGGATTTCGGAAGGGTTTTGAAGATGAGGAAAGCTGTGGATTGCTGGAGATGAAAGGGGAGGGAGCTTCTAATATTGGGGAGGACATGAACAAGAGGGTGATGGCAAGAGGCTTGAGAGTAAGGCACAATGAGTGAGTTATCTGGAGAAAAATGAGGAGTGTAAGGTGGAGTGTTTGGGAGAAGAGCATGTAAGTAGGAGGGAAAGAGCTGATTGAGTAACTTAAAATCAATGATCAGGAGTTTCTGTTTGATGCAGAGAGGAATGGGCAACTGTTTGAGGTTTTTGAGGAGTGGGACGATGAGTGCAGATTGACAGTTTAGACAAATGATCTGGGCAACAAAGTGGAGTGTGGCCTCAAGAGAGGAGAGACTGGAGGCTGGAGATCAACGAGGAGTCTCATATAACTGGCCACGAAGGAAATGACTAGTATCTGGACCAGCACGGTAACTATTCTGGAGGGAGAGGAATGGGTGGACACAGGAAACGTTGTGGAGGAAAGATGACAGGACTTGCTGACAGACTGAATACGGGGGTAGGAAGAGAAGGAGGCAGCAAGGATATTACCAAAGTTTCAGGCTTCAGACAGGGAATATTGTCCTCTGTGATGGGAAATCTAGGCTGAGGGGAGGATCTGGAGAGAAGAGATGTTCAATTTTGTATAGACAGTATTGAGCTCTTCATCACTTCAGATACAGAAGTAACTGTCCCAAGGCCATACAAATCAGGAACGGAAACCAGATGATCCAGAGCCCAGCCCACCAGGTCTTGTTGCACTGATTGCTGTAAAGGGTTTTACACATCTGGGTCCTCAAATCGAAGCATTGGTACGGAGGACTTTTATTTCCTTGTAGGAAAACAGTAACCCTGAAAAACAGCTACAAATTGTTGTCCTGATCTTCCAAAAATATCTCGCTTCCTCATTATTTAGAGAGGCTGAGAAAGAAGAGCATTTTCCACTTCTTTCCAAGGTGGAAACTGATACAATCAGACTCAGGTTTGCAGAATTAAGACTTACTGAAGGAAAAGTGTCTATGGGGGAAATGGTCTTGCTAGTTCAGACAGTAAGCACCAGTGAGTCTGACCCTCCATTTTTTTTAAAATGGTATTTGTTAAATGTGTTGTGTTATGTGTCAAGCACTGTTTTAAGAACTGGGGTAGATACAAGTTAATCAGTTCAGACACTGTTCCTTTCCCACATGAGGCTCACAGGCCCCATGAGGAGGAACAGGTATTGAATCCCCGTTTTGGAGTTGAAAAATTTGAGGGACAGAGAAGTAAAGTGACTTGTCCAAGGTCCTACAGCAGGTTAGTAATGGAACTGAGATTAAAGCCCAGGTCCTCTGAGTCCCAGGCCCATCCTTTATCCCCTGGGCTATTCTGCTTCCCTCTAGTGCTGTGTAGACAGCTTTGCAAACCTTGTCAGTGGGAGGGGCTAATGGTTGGCTGTGGCCTAAGGGAAAGTGAGATGTGGTCTATTCAAAGTGGGAAGGACCCAGCTGGTTTATTATCTGTATTTATTTTAGGAATTATCTAATCACTCATTTGTAAGGCCAGAGGAGTTTATCTCACTGTTATGGTGTGAAAGCATATATTTCAGCTGCTCAACTTTTCTCCCCAAATTATATCTGGTGGGAAATGGGGGTGTTCAAAATTCAAGTTGTCTTGTCCATTCCTTGGTTCCAGAAATCTTGTATTAAGCAGGGGCTAAAGTAGGCATTTGAATTCTAGAATTTCACTTTCTTCAGATGGGATGGCAGGGTGCAAATCACATGGTTAGGGAGATCTGTCCCTCACCTCTTCTGCTTCCCCTCCCCTCGTCCCTTCTCTTCCTCCTTTTCTCTTCCCTTCTCCCTTTCCTTCCTTTCCCCCCTTCCCTTCCCCCTCCCCTCTCCCACTCCCTCTTGGCTCCTTATGTTGGAAAAACAGTCCCTATTGGTCATCATCATCATCTCATCAACAATGGTATTTACTGAGCACTTACTGTGTGCAGAGCACTGAACTAATATATAATTTATAGATAAGAACATAAGTGCTTTGGGGTTAAGAATGGGGAGAATATTAAATGCCCAAAGGTCACAGAGCCAAGTGCCTAGGCGATGTAGAAGGGAGAAGGAGCCAGAAAAAAGTAGGCCTAATTGGGGAAGGCCTCTTGGAGGAGATGTGACCTTAATAAAGTTTTGAAGGTGGGGAGAAAGGTGGTCTGGTGCGTATGGAGGGAGAAGGAGTTCTCGGCTAGGGAGAGGATGTGGGAATGGGGTCAGTGGCAAGATAGGTGAGATCAGGGCACAGCTGGCCACAGAGGAGTTAAGTATGTGGACTGGGCTGTAGCAAGAGGTCAGTGATATAAGGTAAGAGGGAGTGAGCTGATTGTGTTTTAAAGCCAGTGGTAAGGAGTTTCTGTTTGATGCATAAGTGGATGGGCAACCTTAGGAACTTCTTGAGGAGTGGAAAGATATGGGCAGAACTTTTTTTTTTTTGAAAAATGATCCATGCAGTGGAGCGTAGTATGGACTGGTTAAGTGCTTGGATCAGCGTGGTAGTAGTTTGGATGGAGAGGAAAGGGTGGAATTAGCAGTGTTGTGAAGGTCGAACCGACAGGATTTGGTGACAGATGAAATTTTTGGGTTGCATGAGAGAGATGAGTTGAGGACAATGCCAAGTTAACAAGGTTGTGAGATTGGGAGGATAGTGGTATTGTCTACAGTCATGGGAAAGACATGGGGAGGACAGGGTTTAGGTGGGAAGATAAGTTGTTCTGTTTGGACATGTTAAATTTGAGGTGTCTGCAGGACATCATGATAGAGATATCCTGAAGGTAGGAGGAAATACAAGACAGCAGAGAAGGAAAGAGTTCAGGGCTGGAGATACAGATTTGGAAATCTTCATCATAGTCGAAGCCATGGGAAAAGTGAGTTTTCCAAGGGATTGGGTGTAGATGGAGAATTGAAGGGGACCCAGATCTGAGCCATGAGGGACCCCCCCACTGCGAGATGGTAGGAGGTAGAGGAGGTTCTAGCAAAAGAGAATAAGAAGGAGCAGCCAGGAAGATAGGAGGAGAACCATGAGAGAATGGTGTCAGAGAACGATGACCTTACCGAACTAGTGCTGTTAGTTCACCAACTGACAATTTTTTCCCCAGGCTAAAGTAACCAGAGCAAGGGAGCTGGCTTGGATTTTAATAAAAATACAAGAAACTATGAGTTCTCATCTTTACACCCTATTCATTCTAAGTCAAGTTCCTAGATGTCCCTCTTGCCATCTATCAGTAGGATGGGTTTGGGCAGGGGGCATTCAAAGTAGCCTTTTGGGGAGATATGCTCCATAGATTTCCCCCTCAGAAATCTCTTCATCATTGCTTTGAAGATGGGAGAGGATAGGAGTGAGATCTGAGGGAACTTATCAAAGTGTTGGGGTTGTCCCAGATTTTCAGGCTGAGGTGAGTCCAAGATTTTGGATTGGGCCCCTCAGCTGGGAATTGTTCATTCCTAGGTTTCAAGTCAGCGGGACATAAGTCACTATTCCAACCTGAATTTAGCAAATTCACCCGGGAATTAACCTCGTCCTTCCTAGCCCAGCCATCTCTGTTCCCACAGGCTTCATGGACCCTCCCCTGTTGTGGATCGATTTCTGAATTATTTTCTGTGACTCCAGTGTGGTGGACCTCACCGCTGTAGCCACTGCCATCCCCTTGGCCCCTCTCCTAACCAGGAGTCTTCAGTCCCTGGTCTAGAAAATCAGGGGGCCCAAGGTCAGCTAGAGAAAGAGGGGAAGAAGGGGACTTGATAGAACAAACTGGAGGCTCTTTCCCCACTGGACTTCCCTCTTCTGCTAACTCCCATCCCAAATCTTGCAGCCATAATGAGGTCTTTACCAGGGCTGTGATCTCTTGCGTTACATCTGCCAAAGGGGAAATGGTGTGGATTTGGAGTGAAAGGGGAGGGTGTCAGAAGATCATGGGGTGAGGGTGGGGTGCAGAAAGTTGGGGAGTGCAGGGGTGGGGCAGGTTCACTTAAGGTAGCCTGCCTGGAATTGGGTCAATCAATCCTATTTACTAAGTACCTGTTGTGTGCAAAAATAGATTATAATTTTGGAGGCTGCAAAGGCAGTGAAAGCCCATCTTCTGAAGAGTCTCTCCACTAAGGAAAGCAGTGGTTACATAATTAGACCTCAGTCCTTTGGGCCACTAATTTGAGAATTAGTCCCGGGCTTGAGGAAGGAGCACAGGGCCGGGAGTCAGAGGAGCTAGGTTCTATTCCCAGCTCTGGCACTTGTCTGGTGTGTGACCTTTCAACACCTCTGTGCCTCAATTTTCTCATCTGTAAAATGGGGATTAAATGCCTGTTCTCCCTCCCTCTTTAGATTGTGAGTATCCTGTGGGACAAGGGGTGTCTAACCTGATTATCTCCCCCCTTCCATTCACCCAGTGCTTAGTACAGTTCTTGGAACTTGGTAACAGTTTAACAAATACCACATTTATTAATTTTTTTGTTTCAGGATAAACTCTGTTCTGGAACACTTGGGTCCAACTGCACCTGGCTTCAGAATGAGCCTCATGTGATCCTTTGGGGGCAGCTTCCTTATTCATTTAGTTAAATAATCATCATCCAAGATAGATTACTCAAAATATCCCCCAGTAGGAACCAAGAAGCCAAAATAATCTCCTTCAATATTTCTTGGAGGGTCTTGAATATCTTGTGGTTTGTCCATTTCAGTTAGATCTGAGTTGCCCTTTTCTTCTTTCTCCACCGTTCCTCTCCCTGCTTTGGAGACATCTCTCTCACTCAAGACAGTTATTTGCAGGAAAACTTGGGGAAATTGGAAACTGGGTGCTTCTGTGGCAGGAAAAGCTGTTTGTCTTGGCAGCTCAACCTCAAATCTGAAGCCAAGATTCAATCAATCCCAGTGATTGACTTCATTTAAGCTGTTGTATTCTTCTTTCCTCCTGTAGAGCGTATAGGTGTTTATTGTAAAGGAGATATGCCAAAGCCATTACCTTCTGCCGCTCTGATGTTCCCAGATCGCTGCCAGAACGGCTAAGATACGTTTCTTTTAAGTAAAACCACAACACAAGGTGCTTTGCTCTAAATACTTCTTTTTAATTTTGTACCTTAGATTAAGCCCATATGGATTTAGCACACTGCAAAATCAAATGATTAGGCCAACGGACTCTGAATTGCTCATCCGGCATTATGTTTACAAGAAAGGCAGAGTGCAGAATATGTCTTCTAGTCCCACAGGTGTATGCTATCCAAAAAACTATAGCACCTAAAAGAAATAGCTTTGCCCTAGTGGAATTTTCTGTGCCTGTGACGCTTTCTTCATGAAGAGAAAAATCTAAAGTGATTTCCAATCCTAGGCTTCTCACACAGGTCTCCGAAGTCAGTAGATTTGTGAAATGTGATTGTAGTGAAATGAGGTTTGTTTATAGTATTTGTTAAGTGCTTAGTATGTGCTAGGCACTATACTAAGCTCTGGAGTAGGTACAGGATAACCAGTTTGGATGCAGTCTCTGTCCCACATACGGCTCACAGTCTTAATTTCCATTTTATAGATGAGGTAACCAATGCACGAGAAGTTAACCAAGGCACAGAGAAGTGAAGTGACTTTCCCAAAGTCACACAGTAGACAGGTGGCTGAGGCAAGATTAGAACCCAGGTCCTTCTGACTCTCAGGGCAGTGCTCTATGCACTAGACCATGCTGCTTCACTAGCCTCCCACCAGCTCCAGGTGTTGCTAAACAAAATAGCCACAAAGGTGAAGGTGAACTCCATGGTGAAGAGTGCAGCCTTTTCTTTAATAGCATTTATTGTGCACCTACTTATTGAGCCAGAAGCTGCATGGCTTACTAGATAGAACACAGGCCTGGGAGTCGAAGGTCCTGGGCTCTAATCCTGTCTCCACCCCATGTCTGCTTTGTGACCTTAGGCAAGTCATTTCACTTCTCTGGGCCTCAGTTACCTCATCTGTACAATGGGGACTAAGACTGTGAGCCCTATATGGGACAGAACAGTGCTTGGCGCATTGTAAGCGCTTAACAAGTACCATTATTATTATTATTACTGAGTGCAGCAAACAGTACTAAGAGCTTGAGACAATACCCAAAAGCTAGGAGACACCATGGAAGGAGCATGGGCTTGGGAGACAGAGGATGTGGGTTCTAATCCCAGCTCCACCACTTGTCTGCTGTGCGACCTTGGGCAAGTCATTTAACTTTGTGCTTCAGTTACCTCATCTGTAAAATAGAGATGAAGATTGTGAGCCCCACGTGGGACAACCTGATTATCCTGTATCTACCCCAGCACTTAGAACAGTGCTTGGTACATAGTAAGCACTTAATAAATACCATTATTATTATCCCTGTCTTTAGGGAGCTTACAATCTAGTGAAGAGGAAGACACTTAAATTATGGATAAGGATGGTAATAGAGCATATACAATAGAAACATAAGGGCTACATACGTTGCATTAAATTGAGTGCTTAGGTAGTGCAGAAGGGACACCTGGGAGTTAAAAGGTGGGAAGATTAGAGATTATTCTTGAAGCAGATGTGATAGACGGGCTTTGAAGATGAGGAGAACTATGGTCTTTTTGCATATGAAGAAAGAGGGAGTTCTGGGCACCTGGGAGCACATGAGCCAGAGGTCTGCAGCAGGAGAGTTGAGAACAAGGAACAGTGAATAGGTGAGCCTGAAAGGAGTGAAGATTGAGAGTTGGGATGTAGTGGGAGAGAAGAGTAAATAAGTAGGAGGGAAAGAGCTGATTGAGTGTTTTATAGCCAATGGGCAGGATTTCCTCTTGATGTGGAGAGGAATGGGCAACCATTGATGATGATGATGATGATGATGATGATATTTATTAAGTGCTTACTATGTGCAAAGCACTGTTCTAAGTGCTGGGGAGGTTATATGTGCTTACTATGTGCAAAGCTCTGTTCTAAGCGCTGGGGAGGTTACAAGGCGATCAGGTTGTCCCACGGGGGGCTCACAGTCTTAATCCCCATTTCACAGATGAGGTCACTGAGGCACAGAGAAGTTAAGTGACTTGCCCAAAGTCACACAGCTGACAGTTGGCAGAGCCAGGATTTGAACCCCTGACCTCTGACACCAAAGCCCAGGCTCTTTCCACTGAGCCACGCTGCTTCTCAAAGAAATAATAATAATAATGGCATTTATTAAGTGCTTGCTATGTGCAAAGCACTGTTCTAAGTGCTAGGGAGGTTACAAGGTGATCAGGTTGTCCCAAGGGGACAGTCACAGTCTTAATCCCCATTTTCCAGATGAGGGAACTGAGGCCCAGAGAAGTGAAGTGAATTGCCCAAAGTCACACAGCTGACAATTGGTGGAGCCGGGATTTGAACCCATGACCTCTGACTCCAAAGCCCGGGCTCTTTCCACTGGGCCATGCTGCTTCTCCATTGGAAGTTTTTGAGGGAGGAATGAGGAGACATTTGTAAAATGACATTTTAGAAAATGGATCTGGGCAATGGTGTGGAAAGAGCTCAGGCTTTGGAGTCAGAGGTGATGGGTTCAAATTCTGGCTCCACCACTTGTCAGCTGTGTGACTTTGGGCAAGTCACTTAACTTCTCTGTGCCTCAGTTCCCTCATCTGTAAAATGGGGATTAAGACTGTGAGCCCCCCGTGGGACAACCTGATCAACTTGTAACCTCCCCAGCACTTAGAACAGTGCTTTGCACATAGTAAGCACTTAATAAATGCCATTATTATTATTATTATTATGAATATGAATAACTTAGTAATTTATAATCTCTGAAGATGTGTACACAAGTGTTATGGGATTGGGCATAGGGCAACTTGTCAGCTGTGTGACTTTGGGCAAGTCACTTCACTTCTCTGGGCCTCAGTTACCTCATCTGTAAAATGGGGATTAAGACTGAGAGTCCCCCATGGGACAAGCTGATCACTCTGTAACCTCCCCAGTGCTTAGAACAGTGCTTTGCACATAGTAAGTGCTCAATAAATTCCATTGTAAAAATGTCCAAAGATCTGAGAACTGAGTGAATAGACAACGCAGAAGGGAGAGGGAGCCAGGGAAAAGAAGGCTTAAATGGAGAAGGCCTCTTGGAGGAGGTGTGACCTTAATGATCTTTCGAAAGTGGATAGAGTGGTGGTTTGGTGTATATGGAGGGTGAGGCAGTTCCAGGCTGGTGGGAGGACATGGGAAAGGGGTCATCCCCAAGATACATGAGATTGGGGCACAGTGAGTAAACTGGTGCTAAAGGAGCAGTGTGTGTGGATTGGGCTATAGTAGATTAGTGAGGTGAAGTAGTATGGGGCAAGATGACTGAGGGCTTTAAAGCCAATGGTAAGGAGTTTCTTTTAGATGCGGAGGTTCAAAGAGAACCTCCGCATCCACTGGAGGTAGCCATTGGAGGTTCTTGAGGAGTGGGGAGACGTGGACTGAACGTGTTTGTTGAGAAATGATCTGTGCAGTAGAGTGAAGTATGGATTGGAGAGAGGAGAGATAGGAGTTCAGGAGGTCATCAAGGAGGCAGATGCAATAATAATAATAATAATAATAATAATAATAATGGTATTTGTTAAGTGCTTACTATGTTCCAGGTGCTGTACTAAGCACTAGGGTGCATACAAGCAAATCAGGGTGGACACAGTCCATGTCACAGTCTTAATCCCCTTTTTACAGATGAGGTAACTGAGGCATAGGGAAGTTAAGTGACTTGTCCAAAGCCACAGAGCAGACAAGTGGCAGAGCTGGGATTAGAACTCCATGACCTTCTGACTGCCAGGACTGTGCTCACCCATAACATCATGCTGTGTCAAGGATAAGTGCTTGGATCAGCATGGTTGCAGTTTGGATGGAGAGGAACGGGTGAATTTCTCCCCCTTTTAGACTGTGAGCCCACTGTTGGGTAGGGACTGTCTCTATATGTTGCCAACTTGTACTTCCCAAGCGATTAGTACAGTGCTCTGCACACAGTAAGAGCTCAATAAATACGATTGATTGATTGATTGATTTAGCAAGGTTGTGAAGGTAGAACCGACAGGATTTGGTAACAGGTTGAATATGTGGATGGAATGAGAGAGATGAGTTGAGGACAATGCCAAGGTTATGGGCTTCTTTTAGTCTTAGTTCCCTCATCTGCAAAGTGGGGATTCAGTACCTGTTCTCCTTCCTACCTAGACTGTGATCCCCATGCGGAACCTAATTATCTTGTCTCTACCTCAGCACTTAGTACAGTTCTTGGCACATAGTAAGTACTTAAAAAATCAGCGCTTAGAACAGTGCTTTGCACATAGTAAGTGCTTAATAAATGTCATTATTATTATTAAATAATCACAGTTATTATTATTATTATTAAAGCCAGGCTCATGTATGCAAAATGCAGGGTCTACATTTGGAGACCCCCTTATTCAGTTGATGATACTCTGTCAATGATAGCCAAGTCCCATTTGCACAGTTGTTCTTGATGAGTTGCACTTTTTGCTGGCCTTGAATGGTATCTTTTAGATATTACCTTTTAGACTGTGATCCCACTGTTGGGTAGGGATTGTATCTATATGTTGCCAACTTGTACTTCCCAAGTGCTTAGTACAGTGCTCTGCACACAGTAAGCCCTCAATAAATACGATTGATTGATTGGTCTGGAATTGCCTACGCAAGAGACCAAGATGTAGGAATAACTGTGAGCATTAGAAAATGGGCTCCCACTCTGTTTTCTCCCTCTGCCAGTCACCTTGCAAACCCCATTTCCTGGAGGGGATCAATCACCACATTCTAGGATGTGGCTAAATCTAGATACTTCCACTAGATATGTCTGAGATGGTTGATCACCTAGCCTGTTCAAGGTAAGCTTTGTGTTTTCCAAGCAAGCCCTCTTCTTGCCTTTTAATCTGTTGGCCAAGACATTTAGGTTAAGACTTTGCAATTATCAGGAATGTTGGGAATCAGAACAAATGATGCTTAATCAAGATATGTTAGGGAAAATCTAAGGTGTTGATTTGTTGAATTCCTTTAAATATATGGCAACTAAACTCAAAGAAAATCCTACCAAGGACATAAGCTCTTAGTACAGTGCTCTGCATACAGCAAGAGCTCAATAAATACCATTGATTGAGTGACAGATATCAGTACTCACTGTTGCTGTTCTGCATGGAGTAATACGGTATGACTTCTGGCAAGAGGAAACATGCACTGCTGCCATTGGGGTGGCTCAGGACATAGAGGTGGACATAGAGTCTGTTGCTGACTCTTGAGGATGTTCATCTGCTCCCTCTGCCACCATTCCCAAATCTAAGAGAAGCAGCGTGGCCTAGTAGATAGAGCACAGGGTGGAAGTCAGAAGGATCTGTGTTCTAATCCCAGCTCTGCCATGTGTCTGCTGTGTGACCTTGGGCAAATCACTTCACTTCTCTGTGCCTCAGTTACCTCATCTGTAAAACAGGGATTAAGGCTGTGAGCCCCATGTGGAACATGGACTGTGTCCAACTGATTAGCTTATATTTACCCCAGCAGTTAGAACAGTGCTTGGCACAGTAAGCACTTGACAAATACCATATGAAAAAATGGCAACTGGGGAAAGGTTCCAGAGCTCTCTGGATCCTTTCACTGCTGACAAGCTGGAGAGGGAGAATGGGAGCTGGGACTGAAGACCAGCAAAGGGTCAGACTGCTTTGGCTCTCTCTGCTCCCTCTAGCCACCTCAGATACTGCAGTGGGTGTGGTTACAAATGCATACAGAATGTAGAGGAAAGTCCACCTAGGACAGCTAATCACCTATAAAAACAATACTTGCAATCTGCATCCCTAAAATAAACCTCAAAAGATGGAAAGATGTTAGTAATTTTTGGCCATATGTGCTCTCCCCCCCGCAAAAAAGGGAGAGACAAATGGCAAGAAACTATTATTTTAATGTAGAACACATTTCCACCTCCCTCCCCCCTCCCACCCACCCCATGTAAACTAAATTCCTCTACATGGTCATGGCAAAAGAACATTAATTTCTGATTCAAGTTGTGATTAACTCCAAAAGCAACTGAACCAAATGAGAAATATTTTCCATCGAAGCAATCTCCTATGGAGTGCGGTGCTCCAAAGGAAGGTGCGTGAACCGTTGGCTGCTCTGCGCTTCTGCTTGGGTGAGAGCGGTCCGGCTGTGAGGGCCGGATGTCTCGTTCTGCCTGACACGGTCGTCACTGTTGGGGGAGGCTTGTTTCCCAGCTGCAGGCACTTGTGCAGCCGCCTGGAACTTGCCTTCTAGAAACAATTACCAAACAAAACAACTCTCCCCCTCGCCTTCTCCACCCACCTCACCCCCAAATAGTTGAATAAAGATCTCCACCAGTTTTTCTGGTAACCCAGGGACTTATGAAAAAGTAAACCCATTTTTAGGGCCTTGGCGTTCAGCTCTCCACATAGAGGGTTATACAGTCATTTTATTTCACTGGAGTATTTCTCTCCTCCCCACCTGCAAGGTAGGCCTGTCTTTCTCCCCGTGATTTACAAAGGGGAAAACAAAGACAAAAGAAGCTTTCTGACTCAGGGTCCCTGAGGAGGGAGGGGCAGAGCCGGGATCAGAGCCCTGGCTCCCCTTTGCTGCTTAGTTCCTGAGCCTCGCTTCCTCTCTGAGTTTTCCTACCCAAGAGGGTTCTGTGTCGACTTTGGAATTCCGCCCCAAGTAAAGTCTGAGAGGAAGAATTGGAAGGAAATTCTCATCTGACTCATTGTCAATCTCCTAGTCGGAAGTAGGAAAAACAGAAGTTGAGGAGCGGGTTAAACCTAGCAGTGGGAAGTGCAGGTTATTGAAGACTTCGCACAATAGGAAGACCAAAGAGAACCTGGTAGAGGTAAAAGATATCCAGGTTGCTAAGGAGTGATGCTCTGTGGAAGGATGCTCTGGGCCTTGAAGTCAGAAGGACCTGGAGCTAATCCCTCTTGGCTGCTGTGTGACCTTGGGCAAGTCGCTTCACTTCTCTGTGCCTCACTAACATCATCTCTAAAATGGGGATTAAGACTGTGAGCCCCACATGGGGCATGGACTGTGTTCAACCTTGCACATACCCCAGCGCTTAGTACAGTGCCTGGCACATAGTAAGCACTTAACAACTTCCATAATTCCAAATACCTAAGAGAGCAGTTTGACTATTAGTTCAGACTTATGGACCTTTAGTACCCAGGACCTGAAACACAGCTGTTTGGTGTCTAAAAACATATTTCCATCTCTGCCCCAGAAGATATGGGGACAGCGAGTTGTGCAAATTGGAGTGTACAAGCACATAAGGTGATTCTGGTTGGACCCAGGGACAAGGTGGTCAATGCAAAGGTTGTGTCATAGGTGTCTTTGCAGCAATTCCATTCTCCTCCAGCCTGTTAGAGGGTTCAAACAGCTGTGCTGTGGATGTCAGGATACAGTATAAAGCCCTGCATTCGAATCAGCAATTCTCTGCCTGAAGCAGATTTATGCTTTAATCAGAATTTCAGGGAGAGGGACAGAGAAGCACAGGGAAAGAGATGGTGAGAAGGAGAGAGATTGAAAAAAAAGAAACACTTGTTTTATTCTCCTCAGCTTCTGCAGGTACTGTTGTGCATTTAGGGAGTCATGGACGGGGAAACTGAAAATGGTAATCCAGCCTGGCCAGATCCATCCAAATGGGATGGACTAACTAAGGCTTGAACTGGGGAGGATCTGGAGGCCCCATCATCTTTTGTACAGAAACTGGAGAGGAGAAGGAAAATGCACCTGATCTAGAGGGAAGAGAATTGACTGAGCAGAAACCCATTTTACAAACTAATGATCAGTTCAGAGACCTGAATGAACCTGGAGACAGTTATGAGCCTAATTTTGTGTGAGCCAAATCTTTTTTCCAATGAGCCTTCATTTAGATGTTCTGTATTTGGAGACTTGACTTTGGACTGTGTCTTTTTGTTTTGTTTTGTTTTTAACTACAAAAACTCTCCAGTCCAGGCAGGACTAACCAGACTTGGGATCAAAAGCCTTTTCCAAATGGGGAAATCCTTCATATTTCAAACAGCTATTGTCTCCATTGGGCTGAGGGGAGAAACCAGGGACTGCTATAATATCTAGTGAGTTGCTCCAAATACATTAAAATTGGGAGTGCAGACCAGCCTTCTCAGCTAATTTATCCTGCCTGTTCACATCGCCAACATCTGAAGTGTTGGGTTTAAACTCTAATTGAAATGTTTCCTTGTTGGATTATGGGTGGAAGTCTTGCTGTCATTTGAATTGAGTGAGGTAATCAGGCACTGACGAAACTTTCCTACCCAGTAGAGGGCTAAATATTTTCCTATTGCTATCATCTCCTGGGCTGCGTTAAGAAAGTTGAGGTTTTCAGGGTTGGATTATTCAGCACAGGAGAGAAGGGGTGTATGTGCCAGTGAGGATTGGGAATTTTGGGATATTGTGTTCATGTGTGTGGATGAATTCCTTCCTCCCCTGACTGGTTTTCACCCCTCTAGAAAGAAATTTTTATTTCTGCTCTCCTTGTTTACATCAGTCAAACAGAATGCCCAGTGCATTCAGTGCATGCAGTGCTCCTAGTAAAGGGATCTTGTTAGGGCCTAAGGATTCATTCATTCATTCAATCATATTTATTGAGCGCTTACTATGTGCAGAGCACTGTACTAAGCGCTTGGGAAGTACATAGGATTCTACCCAATAAAAATACATTAATGGAGGGTTAACAGAAGGCATAATCTCTTCCAGTGTGTCCCACCTAGGGGTAACCAAACCTACTGTTCTATTAAAAGTGACCCCTTTTAACTGCTTCCATATTGCCTTTCAATTTACTGCAAGGTGGCAGCAAATTGCCCTCTAAATTATCCATCAAAAAGGTTTATTGCAAACTTACAGTGTGCAGAACACTGTACTAAGCCTTTGGGTGAGGGTAATAGAATAAGTACCTATGATCCCTTCCCTCAAGGAGTTTTTTTATGATATTTGCTAAGCACATACTATGTGCCAGGCAATATACTAAGCACTGAAGTAGATACAAGCTAATCAGGTTGGACACAGTCCGTATAATAATAATGATGTACACAAAGTGTTCACAGTCTTAATCCCCATTTTACAGATGAGATAACTGAGGTACAGAGAAGTTAAGTGACTTCCCCAAGGTCACACAGCAGACAAGTGGCAGAGCCAGGATTAGAACCCAGGTCCTCCTGACTGGCCAGCCTGGCCTCTATCCAATAGGCCACGCTGCTTCTCAAGTTTTGAGTTTCTGATCTCATGGTTTTGATTTTGACACCTGTCTACATGTTTTGTTGTCTGTCTCCCCCTTCTAGACTGTGAGCCCATTGCTGGGTAGGGACCTTCTCTATATGTTGCCGACATGTACTTCACAAGTGCTTAGTACAGTGCTCTGCACAGAGTAAGCGCTCAATAAATATGATTGAATGAATGAATGAATGAATGAATGGTGTTTTTGATCCCCCGAAGTTTACAAATGCCAATTTGTGGGTGGGGTATATGCACTGAAACTCAATGTCATCCCTCTGTCCCTCCCTGTGTTTCCCTCTCCCCCTCTAGCTCTGAGGATGAAAATAAAGGAAGTGAAAAAAGAAAATGGAGACAAAAAGATTGTGCCCAAGAAGAAGAAGCCACTGAAGTTGGGCCCCATTAAGAAGAAGGAGCTGAAGAAGCTGGTCCTGTACTTAAAGAATGGAGCGGACTGTCCCTGCCACCAGCTGGACAACCTCAGCAACCACTTCCTCATCATGGGCCGCAAGGTGAAGACCCAGTACTTGCTGACGGCGATCCACAAGTGGGATAAGAAAAATAAGGAGTTCAAAAACTTCATGAAGAAAATGAAAAATCACGAGTGCCCCACGTTTCAGTCGGTCTTCAAATGATCCTCAGCCAGGGTGGAATTTCGGGGTTGGGGTTGGGCGGGGGGAGGGAAGAGGGTTTTAAGGGCGAGGGTGGGGAGGACTTGAGGCAGCCCTGGAAACTTTGGTGGTTCACACATATTGCTCCTTCTGTTACTAGTGGATGTTGTGCCCAAGTTGATTTTGTTTCTTTTTGTGTGTTTATAGCTTCTCTAAGCCTCCACTCCAGCATTCCTCTACCCTCCCCCACCTCCCCAGGCCCCTCAGAGCCACCCCTGTAAAGCCAATATTGAAAGCAGGAGGCGCGGTGTGGGAGGGACCAGGGTGATCACAAAGCCATTTTTTTTTTTGTCCTGAGATGTCAGGAGCACCCTGCGTAAAACTAGGTGCCGATTTATTTATACCAGTTGCATGTCTGTTTAAATGGAGAAACTCTGTCAGCGGTAAGGAGGCTGCAACAGAGGAACAGATAGGAAAGGTGAAATGAGATTATTTCACAAGGTAGACCGCAATAAGAAAAAACAGGCAATACCAAGCGTTGCAACGTTCCTCTCTCCCCGATAGACTGCCGGAGGAGTTAACAGGAGCTAGGTTGGAGGACAAAACCAATTCTAGTTATTTGGCGAACCAAGTGGGTGAGAACATATCTGGGAAATAGGAGGATAATCCTTTCCTGTAGAGAGGAGGTATGCTGTAGGGGCACATAGAAGAGGCAATGCCCTATAATGATAGCATTTTAAAATTAAAACCCAGGAAAACAATTCTTAATAGCCCCTTTCTCCTGCTCCCAATATATATATATATATAAAATAAAACAGTCTTACAAAGCTCCACTCATCCAAGGAAAGGAACAGTTTATATTGGGAGAGAAGTAAAGAAAGGCTGATTATATATATATTTTTTAACAGTCTCTTTGACTCCTTGGGGAAACAGGGCTGTTTATCCCTCTGCCTGGCTGTTATACAAGACCTGCGTAGAGCTGGACAGAAGCGATGGGGACCCAACAAAAATTCTAAGGATTCTTACCATGTCAGTAATGCTGCCACCGGGGACTAGGGAAGGCATCCGTTTTGTATCTAAGAAGGATGGTTGCTAAGAGGATTTCTGGAAGAGACTGAAGGCCACTCTGAAGGTTTCTGTCTGATCGTCTGTCTATGGGTGTGGGGGGGGAACTTTTCTGCATGCCCTCTCATTATTTCTTTGGCTTCAAAAAACCAACAGAAAACAACGTGCTTTAGGTTCCTTGTTTATAACCCAAAAGAGACTCTAAATTAAGCTTGGATTGTCCAGATTTTAAAAGACAAACCCAAATAACCCACCTGGTCCCCTGCCCATTTTTCATTGTTATTTATCTCTGCATAGCAAGTCCTCAGCTAAAATATTCATGTATAAAGCTAAATTAGGAGGGATGAAACTCATCAGGACAAGCGAGTGAAATTTGAAAATTGGACACATCAGTTTTGGTGGGAAGGGAATGTGTCTACCAACTCAGTTTGAATTGTAGTCTCCCAAGCACTTAGTACAGTGCTCTGCACGAAGTAAGCACTCAATAAATACCACTGATGATGATCAATCATCATTTCAAAACCAGTCTCGGTTCAGGACCAAATCCTTAGGAAGCAGTTTTAGACAAGTCAACTTCTACTTCTTCTTTCTATTCTATTTTGTGCAGCCCTGCATGGGGTGGTTAGTTACTGGATTTTGAAAACAAGCTAAATCAGCGAGTGGTTAAGGAAATCCATAATCTTGTAGCTACTGAGCCCTTTGGGAAGATGTCTGTGCCTGGATTCTGTGTCTGTGGTGGGGAGGGGAGTTTGTGTTGCAATTACTGTAGCCCAGGAGGGGAGAAAGAGTCGTTATTTTGAAGAGCTCTGTTCTTAAGATTTCATCTGTCACCCTGGCTACCCCAGTGAAAGAGTCATAGTGTAATTAACCATATATAAAACTAGTGACAGTGTCATCTTAACACTCCTTGTTCCTTTGTTTTACTCTGGGCTTTTTAACAAAGCAGAAGGTTATTAGCAGACCTTATATATTATATTTCAGTTAATATTTTTTCTGACATTTGTACGTACATAGATTAGGAGTATAGTCATTTTTCTTTCCTGCTGTAACTGATCTTCAGAACAAGCCCATGAGAATGAGGTTCTAGGTTTTTAGATTTGGTTGGTGGTACATCACGTTCTGCTCTTTACCCATCTCCTGTTTTGAAATAAGGAAGTCCTTGAGGAGACGTGTATGTGTGATGTGTGGAACTTTTCTTTTTCAAAGGGGTGATATTCTTTAAATGGTTTTGATATAACAGCAGTTTCTGCAGATCTGTGCGAAGGACTGAATGGATATTATGTCTACGAGGAGATTCATAGAAATGAAATTTTAAGAAAGATTTAAATAATAAGAAATGGAAATGTATAAAGCAACAGTCTTCAGTTTGTGAATTGTAGTAGCAAGTTTGGCATTAAGGTGGTGGTCCATAGATTTTTTACTTCTACCATGTATGTTCTGAAGTCTCTTTTCATTTTTTGAAATTTTCGCCACCACCTTGCCCATCCCCAGTACCAATTTCTGAAAAACATGGAGGCCAAAGAAAGGTATTCCAAATAAAGTAATTAGGTCTTTAAGCATTCTGGCATTTTCTGGGTGGGAGCCGGGAGAAAAATGTTCTGAAAGAACAACAGGCATCATTGTTCATTGCTGGTATCACTTTAAGATTCTGGATTGAAGACTTCCAAATAATATGCTGTTACCTCAAGCCAACAGGAGCAAAAGTTGCAAGAGTAAGCTTTCAAGATAATGTACCAAGCGCTCTGGATAAGTAAAGAGTTCTCCAGGACAAATGGTAAGGCCTAGAGGGTCTTCCAAACCATTACAAAAAAGGTACTCTGCACTGTACTGCTAATTTAAAGAGAAAGTGTTCTTGTTCTTTTTGACTTCCGCTTTGGACTGCATGGTGCTGGTAGATGTGCACTGAGATCCCCTCCGAGGCAGAAGCCATCTGGAGCTCTTGCACTTGACCACAGTGGCTCAGGCATAGACATGACAAAAGAATTTTAACTTTTCACTTGACTCTAAATTGTGAATTTCCTGCTTTCAAAAACTGGGAACTGTTTCTTCTCATCAGACACCTAATACCTGTCGGTGTGTTCAGTGCCCTGGGCCATTTCAGTGGATGTCCCTGAAATTCAGCACACACCATATCTACTTTACTGAATTTTGGTTTTAACAGTGCACCTCTGTGTCTTAATGAAGACAGATCCATTCAACAATGCTGTGTTTTCTTTTGTCCGGAGTCCCCATATAGCCTATTTTATATTCCAAGTTTATATGAAAGCTTTGAATACTGTGAAAAATGTCTTACATTCCATTTCATTTCAGTGTTTCTTGTTCTGCATTATTTTACCAGATGTTTTGATGTTATCACTTTTGTTACACATCTTATTCTCATGCTTTTCCTGTCATGTATCAATAATCAGTTAACTAAAATTTGCTCAATTAATCAATGGCAATGTGATTTCTTTTTTCCACCCCCAACTCTTCATATTTTTATAAAGACGTTATTTTCTAATCTCAGTTTTATGGCTTTCAAATGAGGATTGGGTAGTCTGGAACAAGCAAACAACAAGCAACAAGGTTTTCGGGAGCAAAAACCAGAGTGATTGCCCAGTGTGCATTCTCACCATCTACCGCTATTAAACAAACTTTCATCGGCGCTTGCCTCTTGTTTCTCATGATCCCATTCTCAAAGGAGGTTCAACCAAACCTGATCTTTCTGGCCTGCCAGAGTTTCTTTCCCTGGCTTCTTTCTCTTGAGTAATTCCCCTCCCCTTAGTATCTGCACCTAGGGCGGACCGACGCTTGCTACTTTGCCGACTATAGTCGCCTCCACTGTTCAATTTCTCCCTCAAACTATTGATGATTAAATCTAAACAGCTCAAGTTTCCAAAGGATTCTAGGTGCTGCTCTGCCATGAAAGCCAAACTGCTCAGGTTGTTCCAGATTGGATCATCCAACTCTTGCCTGAGGACATCTCCTCAGTCACAGTTGGCTTGCCAGGGCAGCTGTGGGAATAGTCAGTTTCCCAATTACTGGACCATCTCCCAATCTCAGACCTTGGACATGGACTGTGTCCAACCTGATTATCTTGTATCTACCCCTGGGGCTAAGTAATAGCGCCTGCCACATAGTAAGTGCTTAATAAACACCGTTTAAAAGACAAACAAACAAAAATCCTGGACCAACCTTTGAACTCATTCTTCCTGAATGAGAACAACTGATTACTCTCCTAAGTGCTTAGTACACATAGTAAAAACTCAAGAAACACCAATAATGATGATGATGATGATGAAGTAGATGCCCAAGTGCATTGATAAAGTCCCACCCTCAGTCTGGTACTTTTCAGAAGTGATCAATCTAAAGAAAGAGTGAGTGAAACCTCAAGGACCCATTTCCAAAATCTCTGCATACACACAGTGGTTTTATCTAAATTGCCTTGGGCTTTCCACAGAGTGACCCAAAGGCTTTGGTCATCAATACCCCACCACTGATATAGCCACCTCATCCTCCATGGGAATGGTCTCTGTTTGAGGAAATGTGGGTCATGTCCCACATGATTCAGATGGCACGATTTCACAGACAAAATAAGGTCTAGGAACAAGTCTCAATCCTTTTGAATTGAAGTGTTTGCTATTTGTGGGGATGCCTATGTCATCTGCATAAAGCATCAACCTCCAAACCTGTCCTATCAGGTAAATCACCAAATCCCCTCTCTGAGCCATATGGGGTTGGCGGGGGGGAAGGCAAGTTGGGCTGGTGTTTGAATCTTCCTTCCACAAGAGGAAGCTGAGGTCCAGATGTTTGCCCAGGGTGAGAGAAAGGCAAATGGATTTAACATTCCAGGACAGTGGTCTTGCTGTTTTGTTCTGGGAAATACACTGTGTCTGCTCCTCTGAATCTGACCCTCCTCCTCCTTCCTTATGTTAGGTGGTCAGGTTCTGCAGTCCAAAAACATCTCACTCATCCACTGCCAGGGTGGCCAACCAATAACAATTTCAAGGAGAGTCCACAAGAGTGAACTAGAGTTGATTTTGGCCAAAACATGATTTGAATATCTAAATACTGGCTGCTGCCACACTGGGTTTACACTAGGAGGAATCCCAGAGGCAACCCACATTGCCTCACCCAGCTCTGCTTTACCTGCCTCTTCTTGTTTAAAGCAGTGACTGCTTGCATGTGAAGTCCATCATTAGTTTGGAGAATGGCTCCCAGGTGAACACTCATCCTCCCTGCATCCTTCCCATCTAGACTGTGAGCTCGTTATGGATAGGGAACATGTCTGATAATTCTGTTGTAGTTCATGCTCCCAAGCACTTAGTACACTGCTCTGTACATAGCTCAATAAATACCACGGATTGACTGATACTTTCCCAGCACCAGCCCGAGCACCTGCTCTCTGCCCCTTTGTATCTGCCAGTAAACAAATTTGAAAGTCAGTCATTTTTATTCATAGTGTCTGAAAAACCATTCTCAGAAGTTGGCAAGGAGAAGCAACGTGGCCTAGGGGAAAGGGCACAGACCTGGGAGTTGGGAGACCTGGGTTCTAATCCTGACTCTGCCAAATGCTTGCTATGTGACCTTGGGAAGGTCCCTTAACTTCTCTTTGCCTCAGTTTCTTCATCATTAAATCCTCCTCTCTCCAACTTAGACTGTGAGGTGCATGTGGGACAGAGATTGTGTCCAACATGATAAACTTGTTTCTACTCCAATGCTTAGAACATTGCTTGACACAGTAAGTGCTTAACAAATACAATAAAAACATCCAGCCCACTAGAGGTAAATTCACTCTTTGAAATCAGTACTTTCCAGCCTTCTTTGATCCAGGCTACCCCCAATGCAATTATCATGCTCCTCATCTGTCTCCCCTCTTCCTCCATTAGAAGTCATTGCTGGGAGAAGCGAAAGACTGAAGGCCCAGAAACAATCAGAGATGACAGAGGAAGCAGTGTAGCCTAGTGGAAAGAGCCTGGACTTGGGAGTCAGGGGACCTGGGTTCTAATCCCGGGTCTGCCACTTGTGTCAGCTGTGTGACTTTGGGCAAATCACTTCACTTCTCTGTGCCTCAGTTCCCTCATCTGTAAAATGGGGATTAAGACTGTGAGCCCTGTGTGGGACAACCTGTTTACCTTGTATCCCTCCCAGCACTTGGAACAGTACTTGACACATAGTAAGTGCTTAACAAATGCCATCATTATTGTTATTATTATTATTAATCCTGGCTCTTCCCCTTGTCTTCTGTATGACCTTGGGTAAATCACTTCACTTATCTGTGCCTCAGTTCAAATGAAGTTTAAATACCTGTTCTCACTCTAATTTAGATTGTGAACGCCATACAGGACCTGATTATCTTGTATCTACCTCAGCGCTTAGTATATAGTAGGAGCTTAACATACCACAATTATGACAGCTTTCACGAATGCACAACAGTATAAGACCAGTAGCAATCAGAGGCATCTCCAAATCAACCAGTCATTTCTATTTATTGAGTGCTTTCTGCATGCAGAGCACTATACTAAACACAGGAGAATACCATAAAGTTAGTTGATAAAGTCTCTTCTAACAAAAATATTTTGACCCAGTGGAGCTGAGACACACTCCTATGTTTTGCCCAGTTGGGAATCTTTTCAAGACAATACATTTAGTTAACTTGTGGTCGTTAACTTACTTTCAAGAGAAGAGAAGACCAGGGAGTAGAGTCCCTTGTTTACCCCAGATGTATCTGTGGGGTATTTGTATCTGGGGGTAATCCCCAGATATATCTGTGACAGGGATTTTCTGATCCTCTTTGGGTTTTGCTCTGGGACTCATCTCCTGCCAATCTGTGGCAACTTGTATATGATCTACACATAGAAATGAGTAATGCATGAATTTTCTAGCAATGTTCCTTGGTTCTTTTCTCTCTCTCTCTGATTGCTCTTCCCTGCTCCCTCTGATGTTGCTCTCTTGGGCCTTAGCCCAATCCCACCTGAGGTAACCAGTCTTCTGGTCACCTTTGCCTGGCCTTGCTGGACAGGGCTATACAGATAGAGTGGAGTCTGAGGCCCAGGGGTTCCTGAGTAGTTTCCTGAGCCTGGGCAGGACTACTGACAAGGCTGCTTTGCTAGGGAAAAGGAGGGAAAGAGGAGATCAACCCTGTGTCTTCCAGGGGGGCTTTTGCTTCAGAGACTTGAGACTCCTCAGCTCAATAAGGCCTCTGGTTTCTTTACACCAGCAGAAACTGCTTCAACCCTAGAAAGCCCACAGGTGCATCCCTTATCTCCAGAAACCTCAGGGTTGGTTTCCTCCTTCTTCCCTGGAAAAATGCTCTTTCACCTCTGTGGCCACAAGCAAATACATGTATGTATGTGCACTCAAAAACTCAATCACTTTCACAACCACAGCCACATATACACACATTTACGTAGATCAGCAGAGGCCATATACATGCACATGTGAAAAATAAGAAAGAAGGATAGGTTGATGGGGGAATAAAAAAAGGAAAGACAGAGGAAAAAGTGTGAAATGTGCAAATATTTTTTTTCATGGGATTTCTTGAACATTACCTTGTGTCAGGCACTGTACTAAACATTGGAGAATATACAAGCTATTCAGGTTGGATACAGTCTATGTCCCACATGGGGCTCACAGTCTTATCCCTATCTTACAGATGAGGTAACTGAGGCCCAGATAATTTAAGTGACTTGCCCAAAACCACATAGCAGACAAATGGAAGAACCAGGATTAGAATCCAGGTCCTTCTGACTCCCATGCCTGTGCTCTATCCACTAAGCCACATTGCTGGTAGTCTTGAAGAAATCCAAAAATCTGAATGGACTGCCTTCTCACTCAAAGTTTAATGGTGGGAAATGGGGTCTTGAAGTTGGGTTTGGGAGACAGTGTGATGTAGTTGGGGGTAGGGAAGAGAGAGAGAGAGGGAGAGAAAACTAGAACATGTTGGGGAAGAAGGAAGAATAATGAGAGAAAGATTGGTCAGACAGTCAGCCCAGGGATTGCTGCTTCCAATATTATGAAAGGTAAGGTTGTGAGCTCCTTGATGGAAGATTTCCTGTCAGCAGCTTTATGGTATGCACTATTCCAAGTGCTTAGAACAGTGCTCTGCACACAGGAAGCACTCAGTAAATATCACTGATCAATTAATTGTATCACAGGAGAGGAGGTTGGGTGTCACAACATTGTGAGAATGGGAGCAAAGGTGGAGGTGGAGCATGGGGGAACTCAATCAATCACTGGTATTTACTGAGCACTTACTATGTGGCTGAGCACTGTACTAAGTAATTGGGAGAGAACAATACAACAGAGGTGAAGTGGGGGAAGTGGGACATTGGGAGCAGGGAGGGAAAGGAAGAGAGGAGAGGAGAAGAAGAGTTGAGGGAAGGAGGAGGAGAGACGCTCACAGGAGGTGGGGAAAGAGAAATAGGGGAATCCTCACCTGGATGCCCTCTATATAACCCTCACAACAAGCAAACAATGTCAGAGGGATTCTTTTTTCTGCTGCCTCCTCTAATTAGGACATCCTGTCGAGCTTTCCTTCTGTGCTTTCTCAGTTCATCCCCTGGCAACTCTGAGTTCTCTTTCCCCGTGGTGGGCTCCCCCTATTCTCTTTCACTGGGGTTAATGAAGCAAGGTCGGGTGGTAAACTCTGATGCAGTTTCCTTAGAAGTTTTACCTTGACAGCTAAAGTAGGATCAGAAATCTGATGATAGAACTGGGTTTTTCAAGTTCCTTATGTTCGTGTCTGGGCAACTTCAAACTTGAGAGGGGGACCAAAAAAATTTCAAAGTGGGGAGGGGGGAGAAATCCCACCACTTTGATCATCTGACAGCATTAGAAAAGCCCCGGATGGACAGTTTGGCCAGCAGAGGGGTTTTTACTAAAGAATTCATTAGTTATTCATTTCTATCTGCAAGGATAGATAGAAGCTGGCCAGGAGGAGATGGGTCCCAGAGCAAACTCCTAATAGGAGCAGAAAGTTCCTGTCGCCGATACATCTGTGGACTATTTAGATAAGAAGGAGCTGTACTTAATCATGAAGAGCGTTGTTTGCTTGAAAAAAAAAAGAATCTCTTGGAGGTCTTTCCCAGAGAGGGAAGAGAGAAAAAGAGAGAGTGATAGGGAGAAAGACTGGGGAGTGGGGGTGAAGGAGTGGGAGGGAGAAGAGAAAGAGAGGATGGAAGGGGGAGGGGAGAGGAAGGGGGAATGGAAAGGGCAAAAGAAGGAGCGAGTGGGAGAGAAGTGGAGAGAGAGAGCAGGAGGGAGAGAGAGCAATGGAGTGAGAGAGGATGAAGAAGTGGGAGGGGAAAGAGAGGAGGAGGGATGAGGGGAGAGTGGGTGAATGGGGGGGGGGGAGAAGGGAGATGTGAGGGAGAGCAGGGAGAGGGATATTTTTAATGGGAAAATTCCTGCCATGTTCTTTCAATTAAGTCAATCTCCCTATCACCTGAAAAGTTGGGTGGTGTAAGGTTGAGAGAAGGGCACAATAAGATAGGTTCTGACCAAACCCCCATTAACATTCCTGGGACCAGCCATGTCATAAGGTAGGAGGTTGGAATCGGGCTGCTTAGGCTAAGTAATAGATGATGGATGAACTCCAAGGGACGATTGAAACAAATTCTTCACTACAGTGCAGATATAGCGCCCTGTGCCCAGGTACACTCTATATATGTTTGCTAATTACTGGGTGCAGTGGTTGTTTTCTTCATTGAACACCTGCTGTTTGCTCCCAAGTTATCAGGGTGCCTGTTTCTGTCTTAGTGGGTTCCAATAGACCATATCTCCCATGCCTCCTCCACCAGCCCATACAGAAGGACTGAAGCACAGAGAGGGCAAGCATCATTCCTAAGGTCACATAGTATGTGAATGGAAATACTGTGTGGCTACTCAATATCTCTGAATGGATTCTGCATTCTAGACAGTAAATTAGAGAAGCAGCATGGCCTACTGGATAGAACACAGTCCTGGGAGTCAGAAGGACCTGGGTCCTAGTCCCAGCTCCTCCACTTGTCCTCTATGTGATCTTGGTCAAATAATTTAACTTCTCTGTACCTCAGTAAACTCATCTGTAAAATGGGTATTAAGACTGTGAGCCCCATGTGGGACATGGACTATGTCCTACATGATTACCTTGTATTACCCCAGTGCTTAGACCAGTATCTGGCTTAACAAATACCATAAAAAGCTCCCTCTAGACTGTGAGCTTGTTGTGGGCAGGAATGCACCTGTTTGTTGTTATATTGTACTCCCCCAAGTGCTTAATACAGTACTTTGCTCATAGCAAGTGTTCAGTAAATATGACTAAATGAATGAATGAACTGTAAGCTCATTGTGGTCAGGGCACGTGTCTACCAACTATGTTATATTTTACTGTCCCAAACGCTTAATACAGTGCTCTGCATACTCTAAATTCTCAATAATTAATTGATTGATTGATAAGACCTTGGGCCAAGGTCCCGAGGAAATCAATTTTACTAAGTTTTTCTTTAATATATTTGGTAAGCACTTACTATGTGCCAGGCAATATAATAAGTGCTGGGGTTAAAACAAGCTAATCAGGTTAGACACAGTCCATGTCCCACGTGGGGCTCATAGTCTTACTTGCCAATTTACAGATGAAGTAACTGAGGCACAGAGAAGTAGGGTGACTTGCCCAAGGTCACAGCAGACGTGTTCAACTAACTAAAGGTCAACTAGCCCTGTGGCCAAAGAATCTAGGAAACAGTTCATTCAAGAGAAGCCCACTGTCCTCTGGGGTGGCCCCAGCTGCCATGGGACATTTTGATCAATGATGACTGTAAGAAGCACTATCTCTCTGGATGGAGTCAGCACTTACCTCAGGAGAGGGGCATTTTCCTTTAATACTAAACAGAGAGGTCAACTTTGAGCCAAGCAACCAAGAAAGGCTCCATATGGCTGAAACCAGGCCCAGCCCAGCTCCTGAATGAATGAAAGAATCAATCAATCGTATTTATTGAGCACTTACTGTGTGCAGAGCACTGTACTAAGCACTTGGGAAGTGCAAGTTGGCAACATATAGAGACAGTCCCTACCCAACAGTGGGCTCACAGTCTAGAAGGGGGAGACAGAGAACAAAACAGAACATATTAACAAAATAAAATAAATAGAATAGATATGTACAAGTAAAATGAATAGAGTAATAAATATGTACAAACATATATACATATATACAGGTGCTGTGGGGAAGGGAAGGAGGTAAGACGGGGGGGATGGAGAGGGGAACGAGGGGGAGAGGAAGGAGGGGGCTCCTGAAGATGACCCTGGTTTCCTTCTGGGGCCCTGGGGCCCATAAAGAGTTGGTGAGTGGAGGGAAAAGGATGAGGAACCATCTTGACAACAAGGTGTAGATAGTGAATGAATGGAGAAGCAGTGTTGCCTAGTGGAAAGTGCATCGATCTGGGAGTCAGAGGACTTGGGTTCAAATTCCAACTCCGTCTCTTGTCTGCTGTGTGACCTTGTGTAAGTCACTTAACTTCTCTGTGCCTCAGTTACCACATCTATTAAATGGGGATTAAGACTGTGAGACCTGTGTGGGACAAGGACTGTATCCAATCTGGATTGTTTTGTATGTACTGCGGCACTTAGTATAGTGTCTGGAATATGGTAAGTGCTTAACGAGTACCACGTTAAAAAAAAGTCTTCCAAATCTGCTAGTTTTAATTCCATTCCCACCTCTGGTCATTCTTTGTAAGGACATAATAATTGTCATATTTAAGTGTATACTGTGTGCCAGGCACTGTACTAAGCACTGGGTTTATACAAGCAAATTGGATTGGACACTGTCCCTGTCCCACATGGGGCTCATAGTCTCAATCCCCATTTTACAGATGAGGTAACTGAGGCACAGAGAAGTTAAGTGATTTGCCCAAGATCACACAAGAGGGAAGTGGTGGAGCTGGGATTAGAACCCATGACCTTCTTACTCCCAGGCGCAGACTCCTACCACTGTGCCATGCTGCTTCTAGAATAATCACCGATGTCATATACTTAGAAGTTGCCTATTTCCCAGAAATCTCACACCAGCCCAGAGCCAGATCAGAAGGAGTTGGCTGACTCTTTTCTGAGTCATTACTTCCTCTTTCTATTGTGAATGAGAATGTGTCTGGGATAAGTACTTTACTAGGCTTGGGTTTTTCCAATTTACTGTAGGACAAGGAGACAAAGATAACTAATTGACACAAAAAAAGCATATGTTTAAAACACCCACCCCTTCATACACTGAGAGGGAAAAAGTGGCAGTTCATTTCTTTCTTTTTTTTTTTTGAAGAAGCAAGCCTTTAATGTCTTCCTTTGTTGTTATCATTCTATAATCACTGTTATGTGTTCAGATGATTGTGATTGGCATTTGGAATGTTTGTCCTAGTGTAATTGCTTGTTTCCTACTGAAATTTTTGTGTCAGGCGGTCTTATTGTCCTCATTATCTCTTGCCTAATACACTGCCTGTCAGGGGGAACAAATCCACCTGGGTAGGTATTGATCAACAGAGAATCAGTTTCCCCTCTCCGGCAGGGGCTGGGCCTGGTTTCAATGAGAAAGGATCCCATTTAATGGTAGTTCTGAAGCCCTTACTATTTGCTAGGCACTGTTAGTAAGCCCTGGGGTAGATTAAGCAGCATGGCTAAGTGGAAAGAGCACAGGCTTCAGAATCAGAGATCGTGGGTTCTAATCCTTGCTCCTCCACTTGTCTGCTGTGTGACCTTGGGCAGGTCACTTAACTTCTCTGGGCCTCAGTTCCCTCATCTGTTAAATGGGGATTAAGACTGTGAGCCCCACATGGGACAACCTGATTACCTTGTATCTACCTCAGTGCTTAGAACAGTGCATGGCACTTAACAAATACTGTCATTCATTCAATCGTACTTATTGCGTGCTTACTGTGTGCAGAGCACTGTACTAAGCACTTGGGAAGTACAAATTGGCAACATATAGAGACAGTCCCTACCCAACATTATTATTCTTACTACAAGCTATTCAGGTTGGACACAGTCCAGGTCCCCATGCGGCTCATAGTCCTATTCCCCATTTTACAGGTGAAGTAACTGAGGCACAGAGACGTGAAGTGGCTTACCCAAGGTCACACAACAGACTAGTGGCCGAACCAGGATTAGAACCCAGGTCCTTCTGACTCCCAGGCTCTTGCTGTATCCACTAGGACCCGCTGCTTCTCTTGATTGTTTTTTTGCTTGGTGCAAAGGAAATGGCCAGGCCTCAGAGTCACAGAGGGCTTCCTGGGTTTACCCAGTTCACAAAATGCTTCCAGAAGGATTCAGATCCAGCCCAATTTTGTCATCTGGTATGCCCCCTATATTTTGAACTCGTATGTATTTTGAAGGACTGTAAATCTGTGTTTCCAGATTCATTGACATTTAACCTGTCAGAATGATAATTTGCAAAGAAGACACTCGTGGTCTGCAAAAGCCCCAGGAACCCCCTTTTCTGAGCCTGCTTAGGGGAACTAACCCTGTTCTTGAACTGGAAAGTTGTTTTCTGCCAAGAAAGAACCTTGGCCCTTGGAAAGGGCAGCAGCCCCAGGACCTGTGGAGTCTTTGTGGGGGCCACCCTGGGAAGAACCGGCTCTCCTTGGGCTTAATCAGAACCAGCTGGACTTTCTTCTGGTCCAATAACTAACCAGCAGGCATTTAAGTATTTGA
Source organism: Tachyglossus aculeatus (assembly GCF_015852505.1). Taxonomy (NCBI): domain Eukaryota; kingdom Metazoa; phylum Chordata; class Mammalia; order Monotremata; family Tachyglossidae; genus Tachyglossus; species Tachyglossus aculeatus. The sequence goes on from NC_052070.1 coordinate 80,107,975, forward strand.
ACTTGACCTGAGCTGGCAAAGAGCCAGCAGCGTAAGTAAATGTTACATACCACCTTACCGGATTGAACCGATCCCTAATAGGGAGAGTGTTGGCAATGTTAATGCTTCATATTTGGTCTCAGGCCCTTTATTTGGGACTCTCTTGGGTCCTTTGTGATGAATAGCATTCAGCCCGCTTTGTTGGATCTCACAAATGCACAGGGATGTGGTCTTAGGGGCCCATGTTTTATCCACTGTGCCATACAAGAAGGGGGGTACCAGTTGGGTTGGGAAAAAGAGAGATACTGGGCACCATTTACATTGCTAACCTGAGTACTGATGTTACATGATCCACAGATTCCTGGAGAGCTTCACAGGCTTCCTTCCAAACCCCTCATTAGGAGAGTTTGCTCTGCCACTCTGCTGCGTGAACTTAGGTAAGTCACTTAACTTCTGGGTGGATACAAGCAAATAGGGTTGGACACAGTCCCTGTCCCAGATGGGGCTCACAGTTTTAGTCACCATTTTACAGATGAGGGAACTGAGGCACAAAGATGTGAAGTAACTTGCCCAAGGTTGCACAGCAGCAATAGAGATGCCTCAACTCTCCTCTGCAGCCCATCAGCAATCTGCTTCACAAGTACCTTTGATTAAACTCAATTGAGTTCTCCCGTCATGGAAGTAAAATGGAGACTCCAGTCCAGTGAACTTGTATATGAGATAGGCTGGGGCTATTTCACAGGCGGTGTCCATCAAATGTTGACATTTAAATGAATTTAGGGAGATGTGGTTTTACAGTATTTTTATGGCAAAGGATTCAGGGTCTGACACTAAATCAAAATTATAGCACCTACTAGAACAAGGAATTCAGAGTCCTGGCTCATTGCTTTGATGTGCTTTAAGCTTCTTAGCTTTCTTCCTGTTTCTGAACAATTAAGCATCAGCATCTGATATCATTCGTATAGGGAATTGTTTTTCACTATAACTCACATGGCCTCGTGGATAGAATACAGGCCTGGGAGTCAGAGACCTGGGATCTAATTCCATCTCCCCCACTTGTCTGCTGTGTGACCTTGGGCAAGTCCCTTCACTTCTCTGTGCCTAAATTCCTTCATCTGTAAAATGCGGATTAAGACTGTGAGTTCCGTGTGGGACAGGGACTGTGTTCAACCTGATTGCCTTGTATCTACCCCAATGCTTAGAACAGTGCCTGGCATATAGTAACCACTGAAGAGATACCCTAAAAAATTATCTCCACCTCTTCTGTCCCAAATGATTATTTCCAGGGCAACAGATCATGTACTGAGCTCCCTGAATCAAAAAAGGTGAGTCACAGAGTCATCGAGACTCAGAGTCACAGAGAAGCAGCATGGCTCAGTGGAAAGAGCCCGGGCTTTGGAGTCAGAAGTCATGGGTTCAAATTCTGACTCCGCCACTTGTCAGCTGGGTAACTTTGGGCAAGTCACTTAACTTCTCTGGGCCTCAGTTCCCTCATCTGTAAAATGGGGATTAAGACTGTGAGCCCCCCATGGGACAACCTGATCACCTTGTATCTCCCCAGCGCTTAGAACAGTGCTTTGCACATAGTAAGCGCTTAACAAATGCCATTATTATTATTATTATTATTATTATCTTGGCATTGAAGACCGAGGAAACTAGCCTCAATGAGAAATAAACACGTCTACCAAATTCATACAGACTTGGTTTTGGAAGGTTCGTTTTCAAAGTACCAACTAGACAACTAATCTGGAAGCCTATAGTGAGAATACTAATATTATTATTGCATTGGTTAATCACTCACTCTGGGCCAAGCACTCTACTAAGCACTAGGGTAGATAGAGGATATTCAGGCTGGACACAGTCTAGGTGGAGGGAATAGGATTTAATCCTCATTTTACAGATGATGAAACTGAGGCTCAGAGAAGTAAAGTGATTTTAACAAGGTCGCACAGAAAACAAGTGGCAGAGCCGGGATTAGAACCCAGTGCCTCTGACTCATAGGCCCATGCTCCTAGCCCATGGCCACATTGTTTTTGTTAGCACCTGCTTCTGTTAGCGCTTCCTATGTTATCTCGTAGGCCTATCCCTGAGCTTAGAGCAGTGGCTTTGCATGTGATAAAGCTGAAAGCTCTGATTCTTTCACCCAGTGCCTTCAGTGGCAGGTAGTGGCAGGTAATTGACAGGCCAAGATGGAAGCCCAGGGAAGGGCACATTCCCAGATTTCTGGATATTTTGGGGGTTTGGGGTTTTTTATGGTATTTGTTAAGTGCTTACTCTCTGGCACACACTGTACTAAGTGCTGGGGTAGATACATGGGATAGGGAAGCAGCATGGCCTAGTAGAAAGGGTACGTGCCTGTAAATCAGAGGATCTGGGTTCTAATCCAGCGTGGCTCAGTGGAAAGAGAACAGGTTTTGGAGTCAGAGGTCATGGGTTCAAATCCCAGCTCCACCAACTGTCAGCTGTGTGACTTTGGGCAAGTCACTTAACTTCTCTGTGCCTGAATTATCTCATCTGTAAAATGGGGATTGAAACTGTGAGCCTTCCGTGGGACAACCTGATCACCTTGTAACCTCCGCAGCACTTAGAACAGTGCTTTGCACATAGTAAGTGTTTAACAAATACCATTATTATTATTATAAATCTTGATTCTGCCTCTTGCCTGCTGTGTGTCCTTGGGTGAATCACTTAACTTCTCTGGGCCTCATTTCCCTCATCTGCAGAATGGGGATCCAATACCCATTCTCCCTCCTACTGCGACTATAAGCCCCATGTAGGACCTGATTATCTTGTATCTACCCCAGTGTTTAGTACAGTTCTTGACACATAGTAACCACTTAACGAATGCTATAATTATTATGCAATCTAATCAGGCTGGAGACAGTCCATGTCCCACATGAGGCTCAAAATCTCTATCCCCATTTTACAGATGTACTGAGGTACTGAGGCACCGAGAAGTGAAGTGAATTGCCCAGGGTCACACACCAGATGAAGAGGCGAGCTGGGATTAGAACCCAGATTCTGACTCCCAGTCACATGCTTTATCCACTAGGCCATGCTGCTTCAGTCATTCTGAATCACTTCAGCAATTTGGCAATCTCCTGCTGGAAAATGTTCCTAGGCAACTTTTTCCACCTCCTATGCACCCCACTGCGAATTACTCTCCTTCTTCCCCCAAAGCAAACGTGTTTTAAAAACCCCAAACCAAAAAACAAAACCAAAAATGAACCGACATAGAAATGAAAAGTGGCCTTCTTGCTGGGGCCCAATTTGCCAGCTCCTGCAAACACACTCCTGGTCTTCCCCAAACACTAATGAAATTTCCACCAAGCTCAGCAGACTTTCTGCAATGAGAATTGACACCATTTTCACTTCCTTACCCAGTGGGAGTTGTGGTGAGTTGTGAAAGACAATACCTCAGCCTGGAATCACCTTCATTTGTGTCATCCCCTTGGGCGGCGGCATGTTGTCTCCTCAAAATAGTTTAAAACCACTCACTTTGTTGGAGAATTATCTGTGTGGGCAAGCTTGTGTCAACATTGGGAGCTTGTGTCCAGTGCCCACAAGCTCCTACTGAGAGGCTGTGCTTGAATTTGCTTGACTATATTTGAAGTCATGTCCTCTAAATGGACTTTTCTCCCTATTGCTCTCTGCTTCTCTCAGTCTCTGTCTCTTTCTGTCTCTCTTGGTCTCTTTGTCTCCTTCTGTCGCTCTGCCTCTCTTTCCTTCTCTGGCTCTTCATATCTGACAGACAATTACTCTACCCCCATTCAAAGCCTTGTTGAAGGCACATCTCCTCCAAGAGGCCTTTCCTGACTAAGCCCTCTTTTCCTTTTCCTCCACTCCCTTCTGCGTCACCCTGACTTGCTCCCTTAATTCAGTCGTATTTACTGAGCACTTACCATGTGCAGAACACTGTACTAAGCACTTGGAAAGTACAATTCAGCAATAAAGAGAGAAATCCCTGCCCACACCGGGCTTACAGTCTAGAAGCAGGGAGACAGACATCCAAACAAGTAAACAGGTATCAATATAAATAAATAGAATTATAGATATATTCATCCCATCTCCCAGCCAACAGCACTTACGTACATATCCAAAATGTATTTATTTACATTAATGTCTATCTCCCCCTCTAGTCTTTAAGCTCATTGTGGGTAGGGAATGTGTCTGTTAAATTGTTGTTTTTTACTTCCTCAAGTGCATAGTACACTTCACACAATAAGCAATCAATAAATATGATGGATTGATTGATTTCTCTTTGTCTCTGTCTCTGTCAGCTTCTCCCCAGCGCTGTCTCTATGTCTCTTCCTTTGTCTTTCTCTGTCTCTTTCTGCCTCTTTCCTCTGTTTTTCTCTCTCTGTCTCTCTCTCTCCTGTGTGCCTCTCCCTCACCCCTCTCCCACCTCCCAGTTCCTTTCCCCATATATACAGACACACTTTTCTCTTTCAGGCTCCTGATTATGATTGGAGATAAAATCCTTGGCATGGGGGTTTTCCTTCTAAGGTGAAAAGCAACCATTTGTCTTGAGTGAGTGGCAGCAGCTGGGCTGAGCACCCTACAGCAAACAGTGCTGCAAGCAGGAAATCTGTTACCATTTTAGAGTCAGAGCATCCCCTTTTTAGAGGGGAACTCGACTTCAGGCTTTATATCCTCTTCACATTCCTGAGCAACCGCATTCGGCCAGAGATGGTCTCCATTGCCTTTGACTTGGGAAACCAAAGCTGATTTATGTTGGGACTGCACCAGGTGAATTACAGGAAGGGGGCTGCCTTTCAGCAAGGGACCTCTTAAGTATGAAATACTGTTCAAGGTCCTTATGCTACCATCACTTCAGCCTGCTCTCGAAAACAAAAATAAAAATAAATGATGTTTGTTTTTCTGCTGGTAACACATTCCTTCTGCAGCGCATCATCCCATAATTGAGTCCCTCAGCCTCAATAGGCAGCAGAGTTATAAACAAACAGGGTTTCTCTTCAAACACCAGCCCATCTTCCATCTGTCAGTTAGTTCTCCACATAGTGGGACAACTGACTTTTCGGCTTCAATCCTCCTGCTAGGTGGGGGTGGGGGCAACAGCAGCTGCAAGATGAATGAGAGGATGATGAAAAGAGGCTCCCTGTTCTCTTACAGGAGGTAGAGAGTGAAGTGCTTAGTACAGTGCCTTGCACATAGTAAGCACTCAATAAATATGACTGAATTGAATCTTGGGAAAACCAAGGCAGGAAAGATCTTCCTTCTTGAAGCAGGGGGTACACAAGGCAAAACTGACCACACAGCTGGTCACTTTAGGTGGGACATGGGCAGAACATGTTCTCCCTTCTACTTAAACTATGAGCCCCATATGGGACAGGGAAAAGATTAACTTGTATCTATCCCAGCACTTTGAACAATGTTTCGCAGATAGTAAGCACTTAACAAAAACCATAATAATAATGGTACTTGCTAAATGCTTACTATGTACCAAGCACTGTTCCAACCACTGGAGTAGATACACTTGAATCAGGTTGGATACAGTCGCTGTCCCACATGGGGCTTACTCTCTTCATCTTCATTTTATAGATGAGGAAACAGAGGCCCAGAGAAGTTAAGTAAGTTGCCCAAGGTCACATAGCAGAGCCGGATTTAAAACCCATGTCCTTCTCGCTCCCAGGCCCGTGCTCTATCGATGGCCGCAATTGCCGGCTCCGGGGTCCGGAAAACACAGAATGGGTGTGTGTGAGGCAAACTACATGGTAGTGTGAAAAACTATTAGAAAGTTAACAGACCCCACGTTTTCCATATTTATGTAAGTGTTAACAGCTTCTAGTAGTAGTAATAGAAGTAGTAGCAGTGGTATTAGCAATAGTAGCTATTGAGCAACCACTTGGTACACTGCATTATACTAGATGCTTGCGAAGTGCAGAATTGAGAAACTACAAATTCCATGCCCACAAGGATCTTATACATTAATAATAATAATAATAATACTTGTTAATACATTAATTCAGTCATTCAATCATATTTATTGAGCACTTAGTGTGTGCAAAGCACTGTATTAAGTGCTTGGAAAGTACAATTCATCAATCAGAGAGACAGTCCCTGCCCACAATGGGCTTACTATGTGCTAGGCACTGTACTAAGTGCTGGAGAGGATACAGGCAAATCAGGATTGACACAGTACCTGCCCTATGTGGGGCTCACAGTCCCAAATCCCATTTTCCAGATGAGGTAACTGTGGCCCAGAGAAGTGAAGTGACTTGACCAAGGTCACATAGCAGATGGGGACTCAGGCTCTAATGGGGCCTAATGGAACACGACTAGGGAACTCGTCATTTGCATCACAGTTCAGCCTGGCGAGGCTGGAACACTTTAGCTGGTGAATTGTGATGGGCACCCTCCTCCTTGTGACAAGCCACCTTTATGGGCTCAGAGGTCTGCTGATTGCTGCCCACCGCCCTACTTGGAAGTCACTTGGATTGCTGTAAGCTCCCCTACTTGGAAGTCACCTGCTGGTCTGAGTGCCCTGGGGCATCCCGTCCTGGAAGCCTGGAAAGCATAAATTGTTCTTGATCAATCAGGTGGGAACAATGACATCAGGGGGTCCTGGGAAGGTTTTGAAGGAAAACCTAGTGTTAGTGGTTTCTCCTGCCTGGCTCTGGAAGGATAAACTTCAAGTGAGCTGTTAGTTCTGTGCCTGCCCATGGAGAAACAGTCAGAGAATCACTGGACTACTGCCATCCCTTTGTCTTCACACCAGGCTCCCGCTAAACCAATCCTAATAAATGGAGATTCCTCTACTCCTCACAGGTTGCTATGTCTCCCAGACCTTTGAGTATGAAAATTTCTCTCGATGTCTAACATAGTTACCTTCTGTTGCAGGACATGGTGCTGCAGAAGGCAAGATTATTATGTTGGGCTCGAATAGAGACAAGTTAAGATGCCAGTTTCCTTGGCTGGACTATCTTAAAGCCAAAGCTCTTCTCATATTAGGGTTTCAGTTGTTTTCAAACTTCCAAGCCAAACGAGATGGGCTCCATGTTTCTATTGACTATCCATCACGCTGTTTCATGCTGGCGACAACCCGCAGCGAGCTATTTATCAGGATCCCTGACCCAGAGAAAACACAGGGCTTAAGCCTCTGCCGAAGTCCCATTTCTCCTAAAGTTCCCCAGCTGTTGGTGTGAGACGAGCCCAACATCTGGAATTGAACCATCCCAGTCTGAACAACCCATTACTCAAGGCCCCTTTTCTGCCTTCACTGGTCAATCCCTACAGGGGTGGGATGCGGTTCCCTCCTGTCCCAGTGAAGGTGAAAAGTCCACCCCAATCTGCCATCCTCACCCTCTCCAATACTAGACCCAGGTGAGTGAAAACTGACCCTGATGGGGAGGTCAGGAACTCGAGCAGTCAGAGCCATGATAATGGCAGCTTGTCAGCAAGTTGACTACAGCACAATAGTTTGTGGTAGCCAGTTCCTCCTCCCTCTTTTTGTTTTTAGATTGTGACTCTCCCCACCCTTATAAAAGGAGCAGAGAAGCAGTGTGGTCTTGTGTCTAGAGCACGGGCCTGGGTGTCAGAAGGATGTGGGTTCTGATTCCAGTTATGCCACTTGTTTGCTGTGGGACCTTGGGCAATTCAATTAATTTCTCTGTGCCTCAGTTTCCTCATCTCTAAAATGGGGATTAAGACTGTGAGTCCCATGTGAGACATGCACTGTGACCAATGTGATTTGCTTATATCTACCCTAGCACTTAGTACAGTGCCTGGCACATGGTAAGTCCTTAAGAAATATCACAATTATTAATAAATACTACTATTACTATTACTACCATTCAGTTCTAAATGACACTCCAGCTAAATGTGAAATCCTTTCCCTAGACACTCTCTGGATGGCCACTCTGCTGGTTGGTAACAAGGGTGACTCATAGCATTGTTCCCCGATTGACCAGAACTGCTGGGACAGTGCTGTCATTTTGGGTGGTAGAATGAATTTTGTAGCTCTAAAATGTGTTTTTAATCAGTAAGGAGAGAATCCTGTGATTCTTGAACCAAGAGTATGTGTGTGTATGCTTGTGTTGGAGGTTGTTTTTAACTGAACTGAACTTCTGTAGTTCAGTAGAAGCAAATCAATATATCTTTTTGTACTCTCCTCAGCAGTGCTGAGAAACCTTGGCTCCAAGATTGTGTCTTTTCTCCTGGGAGTCATCTCTTTCAGTTGCTGTCACTGGAGGCTAGCCGCCCCATGATCTCCTTCTTCAACTGAAACCTAGTGTCTAGAGCTCAGAAAGCCAAATGGAGCCAAGTGAGATTTTAATAAAATCTGAAAAAGGAGTTATCATCCTGCCAAGGACTCGAGTCTGCCTATGAATTTAGTCCCTGATGAATCATTGAGTCACAGAACTGGAAGGTACCCTAAGAGGTCTTTTGGTCCAGCCCCCTGCCTCCAGGCAAATGAATGACTAAACTATTCCGGGAAAGTAGTAATTTATTCTTTTCTTAAAAAGGGCCAAGGATGGTGGTATTATGACCTATGCCAATTTTCCATTCCTGGTTCTGTCCCCCAGGACTTGTCCTGATCTTGTGGCCACTCTGCTCTTCCCCAACTGACCTCTCTGAGATGTGGTAAGGAGATGGGAAGCTGACAGGGATGGCTGACAATCCACTGCATTCCCTCCCCACCTAACGCTAGAGTTGTAATTCCTTGAAGGCGGAGATCTTGTCTCCTAATTCTATTGTACTCTTCCAGGCACTTAGTCCAGTACTCCTCTAAACTGACTCTAAGTTCATGGGAAGGAGCTTGCCTACCCAATCTGTTATATTGTACTTTTCTAAGCACTCAGTATGGTACTCTGCACACAGTAGGTGCTCAACAAATACCATTGATTGATTTATTGCACCTCACAAAGTAATCGCTCACTAAATAGCATGGATTGGTTGAATCTTTAAACTCATCGATGAAATGTTTCATGGAGGGGAGCAACAGGGACTTTGCCAATGACAATACAGGTCTACCATCCTGATGTTTCCCTTCAGGCACCACGAGTCCTCCAGGGCTCCTCAAACTAGGGGGAGGCAAAGATCTTTGCACTTTGCCTGTGAAGGGAGGTGTGTGCTTTCTCTCCTCTTCTCTAGATCTGTGTAGGCCTCTCCATGTTGTTTAGGCCTCTCATTATGGATTTAAGTTCCTCTACATAGGAGGCAAAATGGGCCTTTTCTCTTGGGTTCTCCTTTCCCATCCTCTAATCATTTTTTTTGCTCTCCTTTGAATCACTGGCAAATTTTCCATGTCCCTCTTTCACTGTGGAGTCCAAAAATAAACATGGTTTTCTAAAAAGTGATACAGATAATGCTTAGGAGTTCAACATCTGCAAGTGTAGGCTTGCTTTGGAACTCTTCTTGTCTTTTTAGAAAGTATTCCTTATGCAAAATCACTGAACAATATTTTTTGAGCGCTTTCCGTGTTTGCACTGTACTAAGCATTTGGGTGAATCCAGTGCAACAGCATTGGTGGGCACAATCCCTGTTCACAAGAAACTAGCTGACTTAAGGAGGAGTCAGACATTAAAATAAATTAAGAAGTTTACTAAAGCATCATCATTCAGGGGGAAGTGATTATAATCTCCACTAAGAACCATCCGTGCTGGCTTCTCTAGACGAGACATTACAATGATAGTTTGCCAGTTTTTGGACCCGTGGGCAGTCAAAGAGAAAGGGTTTTTCCCCCACTCTTTACAGTCTAAGTTTTAGTTTGGCTGTGAATATTTTATTCATTATACCATAAATTTCCCTCCTCAGCCCAAACCCAGGCCCAAGCACACTCAATTTGTGGTTCACTCTGACCCCCAGATCTTTTCTCTGCCTGACTCATGAAAAGATTCCATTTTCAGTACTCGTGCTGGATTGGTCTATATGAAATTCCCCTAGGGATGGTTATTAGAGATGGCCAATAGCACTTTTTCATTCCCACTGAATTATTTTCCCTATTCCTGTCAAACTCTTGGTTGTGCTCAGTCTGCCTATTATTGAAAGCTGAAATACCATTCCAACCTTAGGGCTGAGTTTTTACACTGGAACTTAAGATAGGCAACTTGAGTTTCTTCTGTGGCAATTTGGAGCAGTGGAGGGACATCCTGAATGCTTCCTTTGTACAGGGCACTGTAGTAAATGCTTAGGATAGTACAATGTGACAGAGTTGGTAGACACATTTCCTGTCCACAAGGAGCTCAACCTTGTTAAAGATCAGGACTCTGGGAATGCTAGCCATACCTTTCAAATGTGGGCAGAGTCCTAGGAGTAGGAGAAATGATAGCTCAGTTAGGGAAGGCCTCTTGGAGGAGATGCATTTTTAATAAGGCTCTGAAGGTAGAGACAGTGATCATCTATCACCGTGAGAAGCAGTGTGGCTCAGTGGAAAGAGCACGGGCTTTGGAGTCAGAGGTCATGGGTTCAAATCCCAGCTCTGCCAACTGTCAGCTGTGTGACTTTGGGTAAGTCACTTAACTTCTCTGTGCCTCAGTTACCTCATCTGTAAAATGAGGATTAAGACTGTGAGCCCCCTGTGGGACAACATGATTACCTTGTAACCTCCCCAACGCTTAGAACAGTGCTTTGCACATAGTAAGTGCTTAATAAATGCTATTATTAATATTATCTGTCAGATGTGAAGTGGGAGGGAGTTTCAGGCCAGAAGCAGGGTGTGAGCAAGAGGATGGCAGCGAGACAGAGGATGGATCGAGTTACAGTGACCTGATCTATGAAAATTCAAGGTTCAAACAATATGAGTGGTCGGGGGCTTCTAGATGCCTGTGAAAATGGAAGCAAGGGACCAGGATCCTTGGGGCACAGAATGGCCTTTTGGGGAAACAGTACAGGGAACTCAGACCCTCCAAAAGAAATTCCCTATCCACACTGGTAGCGAGAATGGTAATAATGATGGTGTTTCATAAAGCACTTCCTGTGTAACACTGGGGCACTGAGGCACATATAAGGAAGCATCGTGGCCTAGTGGAAAAAGCATAGGTCAGTGAATCAGAAGTTCTGGATTCTAATCCCAACTCTGCTACTTGTCTGCTTTATGATCTTGGGAAGTCACTTCACTTCTCCTTGCCTCGCTTACCTCACCTGTAAAAATGAGGATTAAGACTGTGATCCCCAAGTGGGACATGGGCTGTGTCCAGCTTGATTAGCTTGTATCTACCTGAACACTTAGTACAGTGCCTGACACATAGCAAATGGCGCTTAGCAAATACCATAAAAAAATAGGTAATCCAACTGTACACAATCCCTTTCCCACATGGGATTCTCAATCTAAAAGAGATTAAGAATGAATATTTTATCCCTGTTTTACAGGTGAAGTAACTGAGGCACAGAGAGGCTAAACCACTTGCTCAAGGTCACATAGCAGGTATGTGGAAGAACTGGGATTAGAATGAGGTCACCTGGCTACCAGTCCTATGCTCTTTCCACTAGACCACACTGCCTCTCTAGGAATAGCCAGACCTCAGGTTAGCCAGTCTGTGTCTCCAGGGGACTCAAGCCCTCCACCCATACCTTATCTTGATTCATCATAGACCCTCTGTGGGCAGACTGTTTTGTTCATTTCCACAGTGGGATGAAGGGGAAGGAAAGAAAGAGGCAAAGGGGTGACCAAGATCACCCCTTAAGGCAGCAGTAAGATTAAGGAGCCCAGATTTTATCTCTAGACTGTAAGCTCGATAAGGGCAGGGAATGTGTCTGCTAATTTTGTTGCCTTGTACTCTACCAAGCACTTAGTACTGTATCCTGCACATAGTAAGTACTCAAGAAATACCATTGATTTATTTATACTGGTGCTCATTAAGCTCCTTGTGGGTAGGAATCATGTCTACTAACTCTATTCTATTGTATCCATCAATCAATCAATCATATTTATTGCAAGTTTATTGTGTGCAGAGCACTGTACTAAGCACTTGGAAGAGTACAATACAACAATAAACCAACACATTCCTTGTCCATAATGAGCTTACAGCCTAGAGTGCTCTCCCAAGCGCTTAGTTAAAGTCCTCTACACATAGTAGGTGCTCAGTAAATACCATTGATTGCTGGATTGATTGACTAAACCAGGTTGCTATCCTGGCCTTGGCCGGTGGCCGCGAAAACAAACCAATCCACACAGAGGCGGGGAGTGGTTGTTGTCTGTTCTGCTCCCAACACATCTCTTCCACCCCTCCCAGATAATCCATCATGAAGCACAGAGATTTATCTACCTAGAGTGGATGTTTTGAGCTTGGGAAGTTATGATTTCAACCTGCCTAGTTCCAAGGGAAGCCAGTGAGTGGAGAAGTCTGGGAGGAATTTATGGTGCTTACAGTGAGAGCTGCAGAGAATTAAGTTGGGTGACAATGCATGTAAACATCATTACTCTCCCTGTTTCATCAGCCAGCCTAGGGCCAGGGCCCTGTGTTATCTGCATTCACAAGCCATGGGAGTTCTCTGCCTAGGACTGTGCCCCGCGTTGGAAAGGAATGGGGGCATGCATGGCATTTGGTGTGGCTAGCATTCCCAGGGACCTGGTCTTTAACAAGTGTGAGGTCTTCAGTTTGTCTTTAACAAGTCTTTAACGTGTGAACATGAATATTCAGCAGCTGGCAGAGCACTACATGTAAGTAGGTGCTGGAGGGGCACAGTTCTTCTGCTAGGCAGGGAGAGCAGGTTCCCCTTGGGCCCCATAATGCTCTGTGGCAGGGGGAGGGGAATGAGCCTCCCCACCCTCGACTTTTCATGGAAAGGGTGAGGTACAAAGATGCTGATTCCCCCAGAGGCTCACAAGGCTGCAGAGGAGCCCACCAAGCAGGTGGAGAGCCTCAGCCCAATGGATGGGCAGGGCAGGAAGCCCTGGGCTCGTTGTTGTGGGTAGAACTTTATTTTCCCCCTGCAGTCATCTAATAATAATAATAAAGGCATTTGTTAAGCACTTACTATGTGCAAAGCACTGTTCTAAGCACTGAGGAGGTTACAAGGTGATCAGGTTGTCCTACGGGGGGTTCACAGTCTTCATTCCCATTTTACAGATGAGATAACTGAGGCACAGAGAAGTTAAGTGACTTGCCCAAAGTCACGCAGCTGACAATTGGCAGAGCAGGAATTTGAACCCATGACCTCTGACTCCAAAGCCCGTGCTCTTTCCACTGAGCCACGCTGCTTCAATTCAGCTTGCCCGGGCTACTGTGACTTCCCTTCTGCTCATCCCAAGTCTGGGGCAAGAGGAGAAGCCTGGGAAAGCTCATTTCTCCCAGCCCCCATTGGCAACTTTCAAGGCCCAGAGAGGAGGATAATCAGCCAGCTGGAGGACTCTGGGTGATGAGGGCATCAGGTTTGGGGCTGGCAATGAGCCGATTAAATTAGAACGGCCCTGGGTCCACCATCAGGAACAAATCAATGGCCACAAAAGAAAGGTGCCTGGGGCGAGGAAGTCTTTGCCATGGTTTTAAATGATAATGAACTTGAAATCCCAAACCTAGTAACCTATCATTACATTACCTCAAACAAAAATGAAGAGCTAATACATAGGCTTGGAACAGTCTAAAAATAACTTATCTTAATGCATGTTGACAAATACATTGGTGTAAACGTCTTTGGGCTACTGATGCTCAGTGCCATCCAGTACAAAGAGACCGTGATCCACGGAGAGATGGGGGCTAATTTAGCAGGTCAATTTTAGCATGGCCTGGCCACATTCTATTATGCAGTCAGTGGAAGTTCACTCCATGAACAAAAAGCAGTGTGGGTGATAGGAGAATGTCCACTTCTGGCTAGGTAGAGAATTTGGACCGACCCCTGCTTCTTCCGAAACCCAAGCTAAATGTGAGCCAGAGGCTGGATGGAGCGTAGGGTGAAAGACTGTGGAATTACTGAGGTGAACTGTGCATCAGGTAACAGTGACGATTCCATGTTGGGCTCAGAACATGGGGTTCACCACAGACAATACACCCCTCTTGTCTGTGCAGGTCCAACACAGTTCAGGAAGAAGGCCCTTCTTGACCTGGGTGACCTGGGGCAAGTCACTTGACTTCTCTGTGCCTCAATTTCCTCATCTGTAAAATGGTGATTAAATGCTAGTTCTCCCCCTTAGAGTGTGATCCTCAGATGGGATATGTATCTGATCTGTACCCTCTCTACCCCAGCACTTAATAATAATGATGGTATTTGTTAAGCACTTACTATATGTCAAGCACTATTCTAAGTGCTGGGATAGATACAAGGTAATCAGGTTGGGCACAGTCCCTGTCCCACGTGGGGCTCACACTCTTAATCCCCATTTTACAGATGAGGTAACGGAGGCCCAGAGAAGTGAGGCGACTAGCCAGAGGTCACACAGCAGATGAGTGGTGGAGCCAGGATTAGAATCCAGGTCTTTCTGACTCCCAGTCTCATGTTTTATCCACTAGGCCATGCTGCTTCTGGCATTTAAATAGTACAAGTATATGACCTGTTATGATCACTAGAAGCGAAGCATGGAGAAAATGGATTGGAAGGAGGACTAGAGGGAGGGAGAGGGTGAGCTTTCCCTCTGGTAATGAGGGCTGGCTTCATACTCAATGGGCAGTGGGAGGGCAAGCCTGGAGCCTCAGAGTGAGTTCTGCCACCACAGCAGAGGAAGGAAGGAGGCTAATCAGCTTGCGTTCCACATGGCTCTCTGGGAGGGCTGAAGAGAAGAGTTTCTCACCTGATGTGTAACTGAGGAGTGACACAAGGGGAGACCACTGCCCTTAGCTCCTGGGCAAGTCAGTCTTGAGTCACAGCATTGGTAATTGTCAGCAGCAGGGTAGGGAACTGGTAGACACCTGTTTCTCCTTCTCCGTGCACTGGCATGGACCCTGGCTGGGTGCCTGGGACCCTGGTTTTGCATTTCTGGCATCTGGCCCTTGTGCTGAACTCCCTTCTGCCTCCCAGAGAGGGAGGGAGGGAGGCAGGCAGAGAGGAGGGAAAGAGGGCTGGTGAAGGGTGAACTCTGGGTTAGCTCAGGAAAAGCAGTTCTCCACAGAAAACTTCCCAATTCCATATGTGGTGGCATGTGGCTCAGATCCAAAGGGTATCACTGACAGCCACATGCTTAGCTCGGTTCAATTTCCTGATCCTTTAGAGAGGAGGGACTTCGGGTAGCGAATTTCCCTCAAGCCCTTGACTGCTGAAGGGGCTGGTGGCATCGGAAGTCGATGCAAGCCAGGAGTCTGCAGTCCAGCCCACTCTGCAGGAGGGCCCTCACTGTTAGAGCTGCCCATTGCTAGTGGCAGTTGTTAGGTTAGGTGGGGCTGGGAGGGACCCCTCCAGACTTGTCCACAATGGGAGGAACCAATGAAGAGACTGCAGTAAGCCAACCAAGGCAAGGGAACAGTCAGAATGAATGAAAGAGAATCCCAGTCTCAGAATGGGAATCCCCCTGGGGACCAAATCATCATCCTTGTTTTCTTCCTCAGCACTCAGTGCAGTGTTCATACACAGGGATTGCTTACCAAGTTAATAAAACCAGTAACAGGAGTTTGTGCTTCCTTTTGGCCTTATGCCTGGGGTTGAAGTTTTGAAGAGGCTACACACAGCTATCCCAATCATAGAGCATCTGTCTTGGAAATGAACATTAACCCCTGGACCACAGATCGTCCTGGACCTTGGCCTCCTTAGGGGCAGGTGAGGTTTAGTCCCTCGCAGTCTACTGCTGTTGCCCTCAAAGCAGCCAGATGTGAGGAGTACTCGGGGACCAAGGGCTCTATCTCTGTGTCTCTTGGATGACATTAGCCAGGAGCGCCTGTGTTTTTCTGTGGCCTCTTGGAATTCCGCGCTTTGACCTCTCCCCAGGTGGCCACTGGAGCCCCTGAGACTGAGGCTGGGACAGCAGCCCAGGCTCGTATATCACAGCTGTGGACACCTCACCACTCAACCTGACACCTCGTCTGTTCCTGCCTGAGTTTGGCTATGGGAAAGGGACGGCTGTGTTTGGTGATTCTGGGATTTCCCCCCACCAGCTCGGACCTTTTGCTCTTTGAAGTTCATAAAAAAATAGCTGCTCTTATCTGGGTATCCATCTCCCTTCCAGGCCCAGCAGGCCACTTGATGGATGGGAGGCTGGTTTGGTCCCAACCCCTGGAAAATTAGTCATCGATGATGCAGCTGCCCTACTTGCAATGAGGCTAATGAGCACTCCATTACCTCCTTCCAGTTGACAGTAAGTGGCCTAGATCTCCAAAGGCCCAGGATCTAAGTTAATGACTTGCTGCAAAATGGGAATTGGGAGAAATTCCTCAATCTTCTTGCTCCTTGCAAACTGAAAAAGCAAAAGCTCACATTGAGTAATAATCACTTTATAGCTACTGACCACCTGTTTCTTCAGCGCTCAAGTCATCTCATGTTTTTGAACCTCTCTCAGGGATTTTTGCCTCTCCCAGATTTCAGGGGAGGCTGCGGTTTTTTCCTTAACATTACAGAAATCTGAGGCAGACTATTTAGTCCCTATTTAATGAAGGAGGAACCTGAGGCCCAGTGAATTTAAATGATTAACCCAGGATCAGGCGCAAGTGGCGGAGCTGGGATTGAGTACTAGCCTCATCCTCTTTCCCCTAGACTGTGCAGTCCTTACGTCAAACTACCTGCCTGGAAGATGATGGTCTATAAAGCACCAAGCATAAATGTGAGTGTGTGTGTGTGTGTGTGTGTGTGTGTGTGCGTGTGTGTGTGTGTGAGAGAGAGAGAGAGAGAGAGAGAGAGAGTGTGTGTGTGTGTGTGTGTGTGTGTGTGTGTGTTATGCTGGTGTAGGAGTACAGAAGAAAGGAAGGAGACCTTAAATCATCCACAATTTACTTATATGGCTCCTGGATGTCTCTCTCTCTCTTTCTATCTCTCTCTCTCCCTTTCTCTCTCTCTCTCTCTCTCTCTCTCTCTCACACACACACACACACACACACACTAAATATATATATACTGTCTTTAACACCCCATTCAGGAAAACAGAACTCTTCCTCAACCAAGATGAGATTCTGAGATTTAACCAGACTCAAAAGTAGTCTTTAAGAAGGTGAGCAAAAGTCAGAAAAGTGGTGGTGCCTGATCCCTAGTCCAGCTGCCTGGAGAGAGGGCAGTCGATTTCAAATATGGCCACCAGGAAATTTGAGAGAAGCCAGTCAAGGGCTGGGCATCACCTCAGCTTAAGCAAACATCTGTTATTACTCATTTGGGAAGATTTCCAAATCCACGGAAATGTCAGGGACAAACTGACAAAGCCTCAGGAGTGGCCTTGCTCCTCATTGCATTCTTGTGGAGCTGTTCTCAGACAAGTCATAGGGAAAAAAACTTCTTTCCATTATCCTGACATCCCCAGAGTCTTCTCCAGTTTTCCTTCAGCTCTCCTCCCCTTCTCCTCCGGCTCTCCTCCATCTCCCCTCCACCTCTCCTCCCAGCTCCTTCTCCTCCAGCTCTCCTTCAGCTCACCTCCCCCTGCACCTCCTCCCTCCACAGACCTCTGGCCATGCACCAAGTGGGAGATGTATTTACTGTTCTCTTCTGACTCACCTCAGGATTACCTAAATTCTGTTTGATGAAAAGTTTAAGAAAAGACGGTAGAGAGGCCAGTGGGACTTGACTTGGCAGTCAGAGACCGTTCAGGGATAGGAGAAAGGTTCCCGGCACAAAGATATCAGTCTCATATCCTCCATGGATTCCTCGCCTCTGATCCCAGGCAGTGGCATAAATGATTCCATCCCCAACATTTTGCATTTCCTGGTATTAAATTTGAGCCCCTTTCCAGTTAAGGACTCTTTCCTGGATGGGAAGAATGCTACAAGAATTTCCCATTCCATGGGAAGAGACAGCATTCCTGCTCTGAGTTTCGCCCTCCCCCTTCCATCCCTGGAACCACCCAGGGATATGTCACAGCTCATGAGGATCAGCTAGAGTGTTCTTCACCCACGGTCTCCCACCAACCCTCTATCTCCACCACTTCCTTTTTCTCCACAGACATTTTCCTAGGGTCTTGAGGCAGAGCCACTCTCCCTATTCTTTGCAGTGAGGCTGGCTGTCTCTGTTCCTGAGTGGGGAAAGCAGATCATGTTGACCTGGGCATCCCACTGAACTGTCAGGAGGATGGTGGCTAAGGAGCCACAGACTCAACTTTAACTATTCCCCTCCCAAGATGAGCCCCTCAGGATGGGTAGGAGAGAATAAACCCCCACCCCCCACCCCTTTGAGGCCATGTTGCCGTTGCTGTCTTGCCAGTGCCATCCTGGAAATTTGATGGACAAAGTTTGTTGAACTCCGGGTAAAATCCATTATAAAGATTATTGCTCAGCTCACCTGGGGTCAAGGAGAGGGGCAAAGTGGGAGGCCAAAAAAATTTGTGGACAGGGAACATATCTGTTGTACTGAACTCTTCCAAAAACATAATATGGTGCTCTGCTCACAGTAATTTCTCAGTAAATACCACTGCTAGAATCTTCTCATTTATTCAGGAGAGGGCTAGGGAGGCCATCAGTCTGGTTTTATGCTGGAAAGTCTAGTTTTCAGCCAGCTTGTCCTTGTCAGACATTGACATGGTGTTGGGTGCCTTCATGACCGGTATGTTATAATAATAATAATAATAATAATAATAACTGTGGTATTTGTTAAGCAGTTACTATGTGCCATACACTGGCGATGGATACGAGAAATTCAGGTTGGATGCTATCCCTTCCCACATAGCGCTCGTGGTCCATCAGGTAGAGAACTAGTAGTGAATAGTCCCTTCCTCCCACTGCCCCTTCGTCAACTCTCCCACCCTCATCTCAAGAGGAGATCTCCTTCCTTCTCTCAAAATCCACCCCCTCCCCCTCACACCTGACCCCATCCCTTTACACTTTACCAAAATACTTGTCCCCTCCTTTTTTGCCTCCCTGACTACTATCAACTGTTTGTTCTCCAATGGCTTCCCCACTGCTTTCAAACATGCTCATCTCCCCTAGCCTAAAAAAAACTCCCTTGACCCAACTCCCTCCAGTTATCGCCCCATCTCCCTCTTACCATTTCTCTCCTAGCGCAAGCTGTCTACACTTGCTGTCTCAAGTTTCTCTCCTCCAATTCTCTCCTCTACCCCCTCCAGTCTGATTTCCATCCCCTTCACTCCACAGAAACCACCCCTTCAAAGGTCACAAATGAATGGTAGACTCTACTCCATCATAATCCTTCTTGACCTCTCTGCTGCCTTCAACACTGTTGACCACCACTTTCTCCTGGAAACAATATCCAACCTCAGCTTCACTGACACTGTGCTCTCCCCATTCTCCTCCTATGTCTCTGAATGCTCATTCTCACTCTCTTCTGTGGGCTCCTCCTCTGCCTTTCACCCCAAACTTCGGGTGCCCCTCAAGGTTCAGTTCTAGGTCCCCTTATATTCTTAAGGGAAGCAGCATGGCTCAGTGGAAAGAGCCCAGGCTTTGTAGTTAGAGGTCATGGGTTCAAATTCTGGCTCCGCCAATTGTTAGTTGTGTGACTTTGGGCAAGTCACTTCACTTCTCTGTGCCTCAGTTCCCTCATCTGTAAAATGGGGATGAAGCCTGTGAGCCCCTCGGGGGACAACCTGATCACCTTGCAACCTTCCCAGCACTTAGAACAGAGCTTTGCACATAGTAAGCACAGAACAAATATCATCATTATTATTATTATTATTACCTGTACCCACTCCCTGGAGAACACATTTGCTCACATGGCACTGCTATGCTACTGATTCTCAGACCTATATCTCCAGCCCTGACCTTTCTCCCACTCTGCAGTCTCACATTTCCTCTTTCTTTCATGACATCTCTACTTTGTCCTGCCAACTCCCTCCAAAATTAACGTGTCTAAAGCAGAACCCCTTATCTTCCCATCCAAACCCTGTCCTTTGTCTGACTTTCCCATCACTGTAGAAAGCACCACCACCTTTCCTGTCTCACAAGCCTGTGACCTTGGCATTATCCTTGACGCATCTCATTCAAGCCACCTATTAATCTACCACTAAACTCTTTTGGTTCAACCTTCGCAATAACACTAAAATGGGTCCTTTCCTTCCATTCAAATGCTATTGTGTTAATCCAAGCACTTTAATTACTGTATAAGCTTCCTTGCTGACCTCCCAGCCTCCTGTCTCTCCCCACTCCAGTCCATACTTCAGTCTGCTGCCCAGATCATTTTTATTAAAAAATGTTCAGTCCATGTTTCCCCACTCCTCAAAAAACCTCCAGCTATTGCCCATCCACCTCCACAACAAACAGAAACTCTGTATCGTCAGCTTTAAAACACTCAATCACCTTGCCCCCTCCTACCTCACTTCACTATTCTCCTTCTACAACCCAGTCCTGCTCACTTCTTTCCTCTATTGCCAACCTATTCACTGTACCTTGATATTGTCTATCTTCCTGCCAACCTCTCATCCATGTCGTACCTCTGGTCTGGAACACTCTCCCTCTTCATATCTGACAGAAAATTACTCTCCTCCACCCCCTTATTGAAGGCATATCTCCTCCAAGAGGCCTTCCCGGATTAAGCCTGCTTTTCCTTTTCTTCCACTCCCTTCTGCATTGCCCTGACTTCCTCCCTTTATTAATCCCCCCTCCCAGCCCCACAACCCTTACATATATATCCATAATTTATTTATTCATATTAATGTCTGTCTCCATGTCTAGGCTGTAAGCTCACTCTGGGCAGAGCATGTGTTAGTTATGCTTAGGACAGTGCCCTGCACACAGTAAATGCTCAGTGAATACTATTCTTTGAATCCTATTTTACAGATGAAAAAACTGAAGAACAGAGAAGTTAAATGACATAATAATAATAATGGCATTTATTAAGCATTTACTATGTGCAAAGCACAGCAGACAAGGGGTGGAGCTGGGATTAAAACCCACATCTCCTGACTCCCAGTCCTGCCCACCTTCCACTAGGCCATGCTTAGTTGTTTTCAAGCAGCCACCCTCTCTCTGCATCTGCTCTTGCCCCTGAGTTCCACCATTCAAAGTGGCGTCTATGCCTACTGTAACCCATGGCTCAGGAGCAGTGGAGGGGCGGGGTCAGCAGTCCACTCTGGGACACGCTCAGTAACCACAAAGGTGCTGCCAGCTTCCTCAAAGAACCTCTACATGTGGATCCTTAATGGCTGACCCCATTATGTTATGTAATTTAAGGTAGGTGATAGATTCAGCAAAGGGATGTTTGGAATTCTTTCTGGTCACCTGGCCCGCAGAAAGTCTCCCAGCCAGCCACCATGCCAGATGGCCGGTAGTGGAACTATGAAGAGCATTCGCTCCAATGGGCTCTTGTCTAGAGCACTCCCCTTTGAACCATAATAATAATAATAATGATAATAATTGTTAAACACTTAATATTTAGTAAGCACTGGGGTAGATACATGATATGCAGATCAGACATAGTCCCTGACCCACACTCTAAGAGGGAGGGAGAACATCTAATCCCCATTTAACAGATGAGGAAACTGGGGCACAGAATAGTTAAGTGACTTGCCCAAGATAAGGTAAGTGGCAGAGCCAGGACCAGAATAAAGGTCCTCTGACTCCCAGGACAAGGCTCTTTCTATTAGGCTACCCTGCTTCT
This sequence comes from Tachyglossus aculeatus, assembly GCF_015852505.1. Lineage (NCBI taxonomy): Eukaryota > Metazoa > Chordata > Mammalia > Monotremata > Tachyglossidae > Tachyglossus > Tachyglossus aculeatus. Next base: position 80,129,521 of record NC_052070.1, read on the forward strand.
AGTTAATCACGGTCCATGGCACCCGGTGCTCAACAGAGATGTTCTGGTGGACACTAACAAGCTCCTACAGTCTCCTGAAAGACACCCATGCAGAGGGAGGCTCCCATACAAGATGTGTAATTGTATTAAAACAGAGTAAGTTAAGAACAGCAGTCCATATAACCAAATGCACATGTTGCAGACTTCAAACAGGCCTCTACAATGGTACATAATCACATGAATGCCAAATGTTCTTTTTATTCATTGTACTTACAGTAAAAATGACTTTGATTCAGAGAAGATTGAACCTTGTTTTTGGAAGTTTATAACTGATTCAATATGGAAGCGCGAAGGCTATTTTTTCATTCTTTTATTCCTCTTGCGTATCACTGGGATTTGGTTCAACAAAACAGAGATTAAGCCAAAAATTTATTTCAGAAGAAAAGTTAAAACTGTTGCAGGTCTGGACCATTTCCCAGGCCTTGGTAAGATCCAGGGAATCCTGAATCCGAATTCTCCTTGGTTTGCTCTGAGTCCCAGAGAGGCAAGCCGACGGACAGCGCCACAGGTTTTACAGATTGATTTGGGTTTGGCTGTGCGAATGAAGGGCTAGACTTCTCTTCTGCACATGAAGTTACACTCAGTAAATCAAAAACTCCCATTAAACCAGCTCAGTGATCTCTTCTTGTTAAATACATGCTCCAGACAGCAGCCCGGAGTGGACAACGCAAGTAATCCAGCATTGTCATTTATGTATCTAAGAGAGGGCTACTGTCTAGCTCTCCATTTTTGGCTGTCCAGAGCAGACCCACTGTTGAATCCAGCTGCCAGTTTGGATGCAACAACGGCTCCAGGGAATCAAGCTAAGCAACTGCAGTGAATCTCTCTGTCTCTGTGGAGTCTCTCACTCTGGGTCTCTGTGCCTTCCTCACCTCCATGGATCTCTGTCAGTCAATCAGTCACTCAATCATATTTATTGAGTGCTTACTGTGTGCAGAGCACTGTACTAAGTTCCAGGCAGGGAACGATATATCAGAGTTGATAGACATGTTCCCAGCCCACAACAAGCTTACAGTCTAGAGGGTGTAACAGACATTAATATAAAGAAATAAATTATGCATATGTACATAAGTGCTGTGGGGCTGAGGGAGGGATGAATAAGGGGAGCAAATCCAAGTGCAAAGTTGGTGCAGAAATGAGTGGAAGAAGAAGTAATGAGGGCTTAGTCCAGGAGGACCTCTTGGAGGAGATGTGCCTTTACTAAGATTTTGAAAGTTGGGGAGAGTAATTGTCTGTTGGATATGAAGAGGGATGGCATTCCAGGCCAAAGGCAGGATGTAGGCGAGAGGCTGGTGGCAAAAAAGATGATATCATCATATAGTTGAGTAGGTTGGCATTAGTGGAGCCAAGTGTGTGGGCTATGTCTATGTGACCATGTGCCTGTGGCTGTCTGAACACCTCTCTGCCTGGGTATTTGCTAGTAATGAAATAATAAAGCAATCGTCTTCTGACAGACCTTAAGCCAGGAAAATCAGGAGCTCAGCATCTCTGACTGCCTCCAGGCAGGAAAATCAGCCGTGCAACATTTCTGACAGTCTCCACTCAGGAGAGTCAGGAGTACAGCATTTCTAACATTTCACCAGGGCAGGAGACACAGGTACTACCTCATCCAAGACTGAAAAAATGTTATAGGCTGGAGCAGACTTTTTTGAACTCCCCCTCGTTTTTCTCAATTGGTCACCAAAGGGTGCCAGGGCTGCTGTTATATAGTTCATCAGCTCCAAGCAGTTACCCATTCTGGGAGAAACTAAGGACCGGAGTGAGGAAGGCTTGGTACCAACCCAGCCTCTATTGTTAACTACTGGAGGGAGAGCGATGCTCCTGAAGCAACCAAACAGGTCCCTATCTAAGCCCTCCTTTCCTCTTCTCCCTTTCCCTTCTGTGTCACCTTTACATGCTCCCTTTATTCACCCTTGTGCCCAAGTCCCACAGCATTTATGTACATATCTGTAAATTTATTTTTTTCTTTATATTAATGTCAGACTCCCCCTCTAGACTGTAAGCTCGCTGTGGGCAGGAAATATGTCTCATTGTTATATTGTATTCTCCTAAGTGCTTAGTACAGTGCTCTGCACACAGTAAGCACTCAATAAATACAATTGACTTACTGGTTAGTACCCATGTGCCAAGGGCTAAAAGAAATCAGGCCGAGATCAGGCTCTGACTCTTCTCCTTCCCCTGTTTTAGACTTCTAGTGGAATCTGCCTACAAGGGAACTAAGTGTGAGTTTGCTGAAGGCTAGATAACACGTGAGAGACAGCATAGAAAAGCTAGAGCAGAGAAGAATGGCTTTCAAGTTAGTGGTCCAGTCAATCAATCGGTGGTATTTACTGCATGCTTACTGTGTGCAGGGCACTGTAATGAGTGCAAGGACACCCATAAAGCACCTGCCCTTCCCGTCATGTCTACCCTCTTCTCTCCCCGGCTTGTCTTACAATCTAATAGGGAAGGCCCAAACAAATGCCAAATAAGGAAAGCAAGTGAGTTTAAAGATTTGTATATAAGTGCTACCATGGGTATCCAAGTGCTTAGAGGGTGATGAGTCAAACGGAAAAGTGATGCAGAAGTATCGAAGTGGCAGTAGTGGAAGAGACAGAATGGTGAGATGAGAGATTAATTAGGGAAGGCCTACTGAAGGAGATGGGATTTCAAAAGGGCCTCGAAGATGTGGAGAGAAGTGGACTGCCAGATGTGAAGGGCAAGGAAGTTCCAAAAAAGAGGGAGGGTTTAGCAAGAGGTTGACGAAGGGAGAGACAAGAGCCAGGTACAGGGAGAAGGTTGGTATTGGAGGAACAAAGTTTGTGTGCCAGCTGGGTTGTAGTGGGAGATGTGATAGTGGGGGAGAATCAATCAATCAATCACTCAATCATATTTATTGAGTGATTACTTGGTGAAGAGCACTATATTAAGCACATGGGAGAGTATATTATAACAGATTTAGTAGACATATTCCCTACCCACTAGGAACTTTCAGTCTACAGGGGGAGAAAGACATTAAAGTAAACTACGGTTGTGTACATAAGTGTTGCAGGACTGAGGGTGGGGAAGGTACAAGTCCAAGTGCAAGGGTGAGTGCAAATGGGAGAAAGAGTAGGGGAAATGAGGGTTTAGTCAGGGAAGGTCTCTTGGAGGAGATGTAATTTTACTAAGGCTTTGAAGGTGGAAAGAGTAATCTTCTGTGGGATATGAGAAATAGCTGATTGGCTGTCAGAGATGTTGGTCAGGAGATTCTCCTTCATGTACTTTGGAATGGGTAACGGTTGAAGGATTTTGAGGAGTGAGGAGATATGCACAATGCAATATTTTTGAAAAATGATACAGGTTGCTTAGTGAAATATGGACTGGAGATGGGGGAGGCTGGAGATAGGGCGGCCTACAAGGAGGCTGATGCAGTACTGATGGCCAGCTCCGGAGTATAGGCTTCCCTTTAGCCTTGGCCATTTGGGGATGTCTGGAAGAGCTCAAGGCCTGCAGGAAGGTTTGCAGTGGATATCATGGCAACCAACTTCAAAAAGGGCTGGAGGGGGGACTGGCAGGGGGGGTCAGGAATGAGAATGGGGGCCATGACTGGAAAGGGAGACCAGGATTAGAAAGGGGCCCAGGAATGGGAGAATAGGGCAGTGAGTTTCCAGTTAGATGACAAATGTGCTTCCTGGGGCGTGAATGGGACTCCAAATGTCAACTACCCAAAACGGATTTCTTCCCCTGAATTACTGGTGCCCGAGGTTTCAACTAGCAATTACTGGTCATTTTATTTTCATTCTTAAGTAGGTTCATTTGAGTAGAGCGAGGAAGCTCCTCGTCTCCACCCTCTCCTTAATGCTAGGAAAGAACAGAAGGGAAGGGGAAAAACAAAACTGAAAAAACTGACTCTCTAGTATGAGACTGTTTGCATTTTCTTTTCTATTTTTTTATTCTGCTCTTTCAGTCATCCTAAATGTTTATTTAATAGTTCTCAAGGACCTTTTAAGCTTTCTGGGTTTAATGTTGGCTAAACACCCTGTCAACTTCTATTGATAATTCCCTGGCTGCTGTAAAATAGCTGAGGCTTATGTTCTGTCTGAAAGGTCTTAATAGAAGGACTCAGAAGGATTAGGATCAGCCCCTCCACAGACCGGCCAGTTCTTGCTGAGGCCACCCCCCTCCTTGCCCCCGGTGCCATTGGACCCTGGGGTGATATTCCCCCTGGAGCAGAATGAATGGATCAGAGGGTTTACAACCAGTAAATAAGCACTGTATTGATTGTGTTGGAAAGCTACAACTGGCTGGAGTTGGGAAGGGGAGGGGGACCCTTTATGCAGGAGGTAGGGATCACAGTTGCAGGTGACTCTGGGCATCTAGTGGGTCTCCCCAGACAGGCATTGCTTCTGCTCAGGCACCAAGAGGTAAAATGGGTCCAAGCACAAGTCCAAAGGCAATACAGTAAGATCTCTGGATCACAATATTCTTTGATGGTGAACCACACTCAGGGACCATATCTAATTTCCACATGTGGATTATCTCCCAGAGGTTAGTGCAGCGCTTTGCGCACAGTAAGTGCTTAATAAATACTACTACTATCAATCATATTTATTGACTGCCTACTTTGTACAGAGCACTGTACTAAGCACTTGGGAGAGTAAACTCTAACAGAGTCGATAGACATGTTCCCTCTCCACAACAAGCTTTCAGTCTAGAGGGAGCTTATAGTCTTATAGTCTACTAATAATACTATTAAGATGTTTATACTGTTGTTTTCTGAGTCTGTGGGTTCAATGCTCAACAAATTCCTAACTCCCTGCTACCACAGTCCCTTCCCCGTACTGTGTTCTCAACTCGTTTTCCCTGGGGTTGCCTGGTTGTGTGGAGGTGGACCTCTGGGGGTGACAGCAATATCTTGTTGTCCACCACCCCCACACCACCCAGTGAAAAGATAGTTCACTGATTGTCCCTTCTAGACTGTAAACTCACTGTGGGCAGGGAATGTGTCTGTTATTAACATTGTACTTTTCCAATCACTTAGTACAGTGCTCTGAACACAGTAAGTGTTCAGTAAATTTGACTGACTGACTGACTGAATGAATGAATGACCCTCACAAACCCTGCACAGAGAAGCACATATAACATCACATGCATTACACCGGGCTCACAGAGAAACATTGTAACACCATTTTGCAGAAGTATGCCCAGAGTCCAGGCAATTCATCCTAGAGCCATTGGATTCCTTCCCCAGGCCCTTGTAAACATGGCTGTTGCAACTAAACCATGGCACTCAGCAGCAGGAGCTGGGGCAAAGAGAAGCTAGTTGTGGAAATAAAAAAAATCCTGGACATGAAGGCATCTGGTGACGTAACCATGCTGGTTAGGGAACAGACCAGCTGAAAACCGCGCTGCAGTAGGGATGACCGAGCAACTCACTGAAAAGAGATTGAGGCTGAAGAAGGAGTTTCTAGGCCTTGCACCCAAGGGCCCAACAACCCTGAGGTGGGTTGAGGAGCAGCGAGGCCTAATGGAAAGTGCACAGGCCTAGGAGTCAGAAGACCTGAGTTCTAATCACGGCTCCCCCACTTGTCTTCTGTGTGACCTTGGGTAAATCACTTAACTCCTCATCTTCCTCATCAGTAAAATGGGAAATCAATACCCATTCTCCCTCCTACTTAGGCTGTGAGCCCATGTGGTATCTGATTATCTTGTACCTATCCCAGTATTTAGTACAATATTTGGCACATGGGAAGTGCTTAAAAAATACAATCATTATTACTATTAGATTCTGAGGACGTGACACATCTAGGTCAGCAGAAGCTCACTGTGAAGACTTCCAAGCCAACAGCAGAAGTGGCAAGTTCCTAGTAAGGGCTTCCACCTGATAAGGCACCAGCAATCTTCATTTCCTGGTCTGGTTGGACCTGGAGTGGACTTTAAAGAATAGACTAGGCAGCTGAGGCCTCCCCAGGACAGCAATTAATAAGGCAGTGGCCTGAGATTCACTGTGAGCCTGGTCCTGCTCAGATTCCTTTCTTTTTTAAGGGCACAGTGGCCAGCAAATTAGTCTCCCTGGTCTGGCCCCGTCCACAAGGATAGGAGCCCAACTGAATCCCAGAGCATTCAGTCAGTCAGTCAGTTGCATTTATTGAGCACTTACTGTGTACTGTGTGCAGAGCACTGTAATAAGTACTTAGGAGAGCGCAGTGTAATATTACCGACACGTTCCCTGCCCATATCAAGTTTACAGTCTAGAGGGGGAGACCTCCAACAATTAATCAATTAATGGTATTTATTGAGCCCTAACTGTACACAGCGCATTGGACTAAGTGCTTAGGAGGGTATGATACAATAGAGTTGGTAGACACATTCCCTGTCCACAAGAAATGCCCAGTTCTAAAAGGATCATTGGTAGGGAGATTCCATCTTCTGCTGCTCAATTATGATGGCTGGCTGGATGCTCCTGAAGGATGTTTAGGTTTTGCATTTCCTGTTGGCTGCAAGAGCATTTTGTTAGCCTTTGTGCAATCAATCAATCAATGAATGGTATTTACTGAGTGCTTACTGTGTGCAGAGAACTATATTAAACGCTTGGGAGAGTACAGCGTAACAGAGTTGGTAGACACATTCCTGTTCCCTGCTCACAAGGAGCTTGCAGTCCAGAGGGGTAGACAGACATGAATGTAAATAAATGAATTATGAATATGTATATAAGTGCTGTGGGGCTGAGGGAGGGGTGAATAAAGGGGGTAAATCCAAGTTCAAAGGTGGTGCTGAAGTAGGTGGGAGAAGGAAAATGAGGGCTTGGTCCGGGAAGGCCCCTTGGAGGAGATGTGCCTTCAATAAGACTTTTCAGGTGGGGAGAGTGATCATCTGTAGAATATGAAGAGGAAGGGCATTCCAGGCCAGGGGCAGGTTGTGAGTGAGAGGTGGGTGGTGAGATAGATGAGATCGAGGTACAGGGAATAGGCTGGCATTAGAGGAGTGCAGTATGTGGGCTGGGTTGTAGTAGGAAAACAGAGAGGTAAGTTAGGAGGGGGCAGGGTGATTGAGTGCTTTAAAGAAGCAGTCAGCAGGCAAGGAGCTGGTGGAGCTTCGGTGAACTACTGGGGCAGGATGGGAGATGGAAGCTTTTATGGTCCATGGGGTTGTGGCTGCTGCTGCTGTTGCCCCTCCACCACCTTTGTACCTAGAAAACATTCCAGTGTTCTGCCTGCCATCTTCTAAACCAAGCTTCTCTCCCTCCTACACCCTCCCCTCTGACCCAATTCCCTACCTCTCTTGACAACACCACTATCTTCCTTGGGACCCAAGCCCTCGATCTTGGGCTCACCCTGACCTTCTCACTGCCCTCTGATCTCACACCCAATATCCTGGTAAAACCTGCTGGTTTTCCATCAGAATCAACTTGCAAATTGACCCTTTCCTCTCCATCCAAACAGCCCCTTCCCTCACTCAAATGTTCGACATATTAAGATTGGACTACTGCACTGGACTCATGGCTGGACTCCCTGAATCTGGCCTCTCCCTTCTGCAGACCATATCTCACTCACTCTGGATCATTCTTCTGAAATGAATCTCCCCACTGATTACTCACCCACATCCTACCTCTGTCCTGGAATGCCATTCCTCCTTATATCAAACAGATAATTGCTCTTCCCCACTTCAAAGCCTTACTGAAGGCACATCTCCTCCATGAAGCCTTCCCTGACTAAGCCCTCCTTTCTTCTTCTCCCACTCCCTTCTGTCACCCTGATTTGCTCCCTTCATTCATCCTCCCTTTCATCCCCACAGCATATATGTATATATATGTAATTTATTTATGTATTTATTTATATTAATGTCTGTCTCCCCCTCTAGACTGTGGCCAGGGACTATGTCTGTTTGTTGTTATATTGTATTCTCCCAACTGCCTAGTACAGTGCTTTGCACACAGTAAGTGCTCAATAAGTACGATTGAATGAATGAATGAATGAATGATTAAAACGTCAAACTGCACCTGTATCTCCTCTCCTCAAAGCCCTCCAATGACTGCTTGTTTCCTTCTGTATCACATGGACTTCTTACCTTGACTTCAAGGTGCTCAGCCAGCTCTCTCAATGTTACTCATCAGCTCTCTTACTCCCTGCTCCCAAGCTCACCCTCTTCGCTCCCCCCAAGCCCACCTCCTGGTTGTACCCCACTCTCATCTTGCTTGTAACAGACCCCTTGCTCTCCCAAGCATTTAATACAGTGCTCTGCACACATTAAGCACTAAATAAATATGGCTGAATGACACTGTCAAGCATTCAATCATATTTATTGAGCACTTCACTGTGAGCAGAGCTCTGTACTAAGTGCTTGGGAGAGTACAGTGTAAAATAAACAGCCATATTCCCTGCCCACAATGAGCTTACAGCCTAGGGGATGAGCTTAGGACCTAGAAGCCCCTTCCCCTTCCAAATCCACAGACTTCCAACCCTGCCCCTCTAAAGCCTCACCTCCTCCAACAGCACTTCTGGGTTCCAGGACTATTTATCATTACTACCCCCAACCCAATTCTTATTAACCTTTTTCCTGCCTGATGCACTTATGTACTCAGTCAATTATATTTATTGAGAGCTTGCTGTGTTCAGTGCTTTATGTATTGATTTATTTATGCCGATCTTCAGCACTTGTGTACAAATGACTATTTGAGTGAACGTTCAGTTTTATTTATTCCAATTTTACTGCTTGTGAATGTTTCCATGTTTCCCCCACTAGATTGTAAGCTCTTTGTAGGCAGGGAGTTGTCCTGGCCTTACATACCAAGAGCTTAGTGTAGCCCACTGCTTTCCGGAGGCACTCAATAAATACTATTACCACTACTACTACTACTACTAATAATAGTGATGGCATTTATTAAGCGCTTACTATGTGCAAATCACTACTTCCTGGGCATCAGGAAGACCACATTAGTTATGCAAATGCCCCCAAGGTAACAGAAGGTTAAAAAGGAAGAAGAAAGGAAGATTGGGTTTGTTATATGGTACTCTCCCCAGAGCTTAGTACAGTGCTCTGCACATAGTAAGCATTCAATAAATATGATTGAATGAATAGATGGATGGATGAATGAATGAATGAATGAATGAATGAGGCCTCAGCTGCCTTCCCTCAAACACACAAGCGTGGCTACCTGCCTCTGTTGCTCAGGGGCCCAGGGGTCCAGGCAAATTCTTCCCCTTTCCCTGCCATTAGACATGGCTGTTTCCAGGCAGTGACTGATCCAAGTTGCTGTTGCTGCTGCTTCTTTTTCCAGGCCCTGTTTTAGTGCAAATTGATGATGGAAGAGAGCAATGGCCCTTCCTGTTTCTATTTAACATATCAGTGAGGAAAAACATCTGCTGGCAATTAGCAGTGCAGCCAAGCGAATGGACTGACAGGGCTGATTTCATATGCTGATAGGAAAACATGATCGATCTCTACCATTCTCTGGAGCACAGGGAAAAGGGATCCTTTTAAGCCATTCACTCCTGCACCAACTTTGGGGATGAAGTGGACCCGTGGTCTCCGATATTAGAGTCAGGCCCAGAAGGAATCAATCAATCATAAACCAATAGTCTTTACTGAGCTTAGCATTTGGGAGAGTACTATGTACCAATATAACAGGATTGGTAGACACATTCCCTGACCACAGTGAGCTTAGAATCTAGATATCACAAATGTCTAGAAAATATTTGCATTCTTTTTTTTAATGGTATTTGTAATGTGCTGTTCCCCACTGTGTCCCAATCTCATCTATCTTGCCGCTGCCCCCTTTCCCACATCTTCTCCCTAACCAGAAACTCGCTCCCCTTCCATTTATACCAAACCACCATTCTCTCCATCTTCAAGGCATTATTAAGGTCACATCTCCTCCAAGAGGTCTTTCCAAATTAAGCCCCCTTTTTCCCTACTCAGTCTCCCTTCTGTATCCTCTTAGCACTTGGATCTGTGACCTTTGAACATTTTCATTCATTCAATCATATTTATTTAGCACTTACTGTGTGCACAGCACTGTACTAAGTGCTTGGGAAGTACAAGTTGGCAACATATAGAGACGGTCCCTACCCAACAGCCTCACAGTCTAGAAGGGGGATACAGACAACAAAACATATTAACAAAATAAAATAGAGTAGTAGATATGTACAAGTAAAATAAACAGAGTAATAAATCTGTACAAATATATATACAGGTGCTGTGGGGAGGGGAAGGAGGTAGGGCGGGGGGGTGGGAATGGGGAGAGGGAGGAGGGGGCTCAGTCTGGGATGGCCTCCTGGAGGAGGTGAGCTCTCAGTAGGACATTTGATATTTGTCCCACCTCCAACCCTACAGCGTGTATGTACATATCTTTAAATTATGTATTATATATTGTAAACTGCTTATTTATTCATATTAAAGCCTGTCTCCCCCTCTAGACATAAGTTCATTATGGTTAGTACAATTCTGCTGAATTGTACTTTCCCAAATGCTTAGTGCAGAGCACACACTTAGTAAGGATTTAATAAATACCACTGATTATGTGTTAGCCACTGTTGTTAGCTCTGTAGTAGATATGAGATAAACAGGTTGGACAGAGTCCGTGTCCCACATGGGAGTTGCAGTCTTCATCCCCATTTTACAGATGAGGCAACTGAGGCACAGAGAAGTTAAGGGACTTTTCCAAGGTCACACAGAAGACTAGTGGCAGAGCCAGGATTAGAGCACTCGTGCCTGGAAGTCAGAAGGACTTGGGTTCTAATCCTCTCCCTCCCACATGTCTGTTATGTTACCTTAGGCAAGTCACTTCACTTCTCTGGGCCTCAGTTACTTCATCTGTAAAATGGGGATTGAGAATGTGAGTCCCATGTAGGTGTGTCCAACCTGATTAATTTCTATCTATTCCAGCATGTAGAACAGTACTTGGCACATAGTACACATAGTACACGAGTATCATAATTGGTATTTATTAGTATTATTAGTATTAGGTCCTTCTGACCCCCAGGCCAATGCTCTTTCCACTTGGCCATGCGGCACTCCCGTGACTTTCAGTGAAGATTCGTTAGGCTAAGACACTGCTCTTCTGGCTGATGAGAAGTTGATATCCTAAATATTAGAAACCCACCTGGGATCAGCAATTCCTGCTTTTCTCCTGCATGGTGGGGCATCAGCAGGGGGACCCCAGTGTCTCAATCTCCAAGTGGAAAGTGGAGATACTAGAGGGGCCGACTAAGGATAAGTCAGGGGTCCAGGCCCACAGGCATAACTCAGACCAGTGCATGGGGCTAAGCCAACCCCCCTGGGAAGAGGGACCCCAAAAGGGATCCAAAAGAGAGCCCCATGTCCTCTTGCCGTGACCTCAAACCCCTTAGAGACTCACAGTTGGTTTCCTGCTTGACAGGCACTGAGACATGTACAGAACAGAGGGATTTGACAAGTTTAGAGCATTCATTAATTTCCATTTGAGCATTAGGTTTGTCCAACCGGCATCCTGTGTCAGTGGCACTGATGTTGAATTGCTGTGCTGTTAACTAAAACTGAGACTTATCAAAAGTCCTTTCCTCCCCTTCAAAGACCCCGTCGTTTTCCTGGGGAAAATATATTCTTGGGCTTCAGTCCAGTGATCCTTAGAGCCTTGCAGCTAAGTACCAAAGGTTTACCATCTTACAGCTTATTTCTTTGAGCAGATTTCCACTCTAATAGGCTACCCAGCCCCTAAAGCAAAGAGACTAAAGTAAGAAAATCTATATTCTTTCAGTCAATCATTCAATCGTATTCAATGAGTATTTACTGTGTATAGAGCATTGTACTAAGCACTTGGGAGAGTAGAATATAGTAAACACATTCCCTGCCTAAAATGAGATTACAGTCTAGAGGGTGAGACAGACAGTAATACAAATGAATAAATTATGGATATGAACATAAGTGGTATGGGGCTGGGAAGGAGGATTAATAAAGGCAGCAAGTCAGGAATAAAGAGAGGAGCTTGGGGAGAAGCAGGTGAAGAAAGCAGAGAGAGGTAAGTTGGGGGAAGTTGATTGGAAACCTTGAAGTCACAGGAACTCATCGGAAACTTAAGTTAAATGTTAAGTTCCATTTTACAGATAGATACACTAAGCCACATAGAGGAGAAGAGGGCTTAATCCTAATTCACATGGTGGTCTGTGAGTGAGTCAGAAGAACTCAGACAACTACGTGTGCCTAGATCCTCCTGGCCAGTCAGAGCGACCTCAGTGTGCTGATCCTCCTTCCACTTCCCCTTTCAGCTTCCTTTCCCATTTCCCAAATACCAAAGGAGATGGAGAAAGAAAACAAGCACATTCCTTCCCAGGAAAACAGGATACCGTGGGCTAATCCCAGCCCATCCGTCATGGCGAGGATGGTGAGGGATAGAGAGGCGGAGGGTGGGGTTCGGAGGAAGAAGAGAGCACTTTGCTGCTGCATCCAAGAAAAAGCCCAGAGCCCAGAGTCTCCTGAAGTGGCTTCCCTCCAACACCCTGGAGAGGAGCAGGGCCCCCCGGTCCCCTCTAACCTCACTGGAATGGGATCAGGAGGGGGGTGGTTTCTCCACTTGGGCTTTTACAAGAAACATATTTTTCTGGTTATTTTGCAAAGCAAAAATGAAAATCCAGCTTTCTGTGACCTTTGATCATGGCAGGGGTGGGGAGAGAAAAAGGGAAACGACGAAGAGGAGCTTGTAAATGGAGCCCAGGAAGAGGTTCTGTCTTTCCAGATAGGGTTACGGAGAATTGCCTTTCCTTGAGCCCTTCTCTGCCCTTCTCCAGGTTCTTGTCTTCTCCCTTTTTCCTTCTCCCCTCTGCCTTCCCCATCCCTTTCCCCTGATGTATGAGGGAAAGGGTTTTCGGGAGATGGGCTGCAGAGCCACAGGGAACTTCTTCCTTTCCGTTCGGATGACGGAGAGAGCGGCAGTGCTTTGGGCTGGTGCTGTTTTTGGGACTGGGTGTCCTGAGGGACTTCTGGCTATTTTGCCATGAGATGGATGACATACAAATGAAATAAGCTGCAAATTAGTACCAATGGTCAACAAAGTATCACTTTTGGTCAAGGGGATGCAGTGCTGCTCTGCTTTAGATGACTCATAGGTTGGCGAAAAGATTGACTGGGATGGGCTGGTTTGTTTGTTTCGCCATTGCCGACTGAATTCTGAACAGCATCTTGACATCGCAGGGTCAGCGACCCTGTAGTGACCAGACCCTTCTCAGACAGCTGCGCTCGCTACCCTCATCCTCCGAGTTTCATGATGACGCAGCTCAGTTGCAGCTTGTCCCTTTGAATTTGCACAGCAAGGGGATTGATAAGATGCCAGCCCAAATGTGTGGAGGAGTAACGGAAAACTCAAAGCCATGTTCATGTTGTGTGCAAAAATTATTTATAAGCATTTCATTTCTATATCCACATGCCTTGGACTTTGTCTTCCTTGAAATGCCCTCCTTTGGCTAGTGAGGACAGTGTCTGGTATCCAGATTCTAATTCTGGACTCATTGTTATTGATAATAATAATAATAATTGTGGTATTTGTTAAGCACTTACTGTGTGCCAGGCACTGTACTAAGTGCTGGTGTGGATACAAGCAAATTAGGTTGGACACAGTCTCTGTCCCACGTGGGGCTCAGAATCTCACCCCCCATTTGACAGACAAGTGGTGGAGCGGGATTAGAACCCATGACCTTCTGACTCCCAAGCTCGTGCTCTATCCACAAGGCAATGCTGCTTTTCCTGTATTAGTAATAGCAATAGTAGTAGTAGTAGTTGTAGTAGTAGTAGTAGTAGTAGTGTAGTAGCAGTAGCAGCTGCAATACTAGGATTAGTACCACTAGCGGTATTTATTGCATTCTCTCTTGGTGTGATGCACTGTTGTGCTTGGGAAGTATGGAGTAACAAAATGACAAATTCCATACCTTCAAGGCTTTGATTTTCAAAGAAATTTTGAACTTTTTACCACATTATTTGTGCCTAATTTGAAGAAAATAAACTGGTGACCGAAGGATGAGATCACAATCAAAGGACCAAAACTGGTCCCAGGCCACACTGGAAAATTCCTGCCAGGACCTAGCCTTCTTGAGGCCTCCTGAGAGCCCCCCAGTATGACTTGGTTATGCTTGGGAGGCAAAGCCACTGGAGAAAACATTTCTTCATTCCTTGGTCTTCGGAGTCTTCGGTGGTTTACTTTCCTCTTGGCTGAGCAAGAGCTGATTGTCCAGAGCACAGAGTTTATATCTTGACTCAGGCCAGGAAGGTCTAACAAGGGAGCTTTGGTTTTCTTTAAGCCCTTTGTTTCTATCTGGGCAAAAAAAAAGCCCCAAATCCCAAGCCAAATTAACAGCATTGTCTGGAACTGCCCTTGGAGAGGGCGAGAACTGTCCAAGAGTCATAAGGGCACTCTGGACTTGGTGGGAGAGGAGACAAGTACTGACTTCATATCTGGCAGACAGTTACTCTCCTTGCCTTCAAAGACCTATTGAAGGCACGTCTCTTCCAAGAGGTCTTTCCTGACTAAGCTCTCCTTTCCATTTTTCCCATTCCCTTCTGTGTCACCCTGACTTGTTCCCTTTATTAATCACTCCCACCCCCTAATGCACTAATGCACATATCTATTATTTATTTATTTATATTAATGACTGTCGTCCCCCCACCCCAGACTGCAAGCACATTGTGGACAGGAAATGTGTCTGTTATTTTGTTCTTTTGTACTCTCCCAAGTGCTTAGTACAGTGCTTTGCACACATTATGTACTCAATAAACACAATTGATTGACTGATTGCTATGGTAGGCAAGGTATTGCCTCCTGCAGCTCAGCCAGGAGAGGAAATCCCCCACTGAATTTATTCCCATAATCTTTATACTCTGTTTCTTCCCCTATCTTTAATCTATTTTAGTGTCCAATTCCCATCGCTAGATCATATGCTCCTTGGGAGCAGGGATTGTATCCACCAACTGTATTGTACTCTAAGGAGTGCTTAGCACATTGCTATGCTCACAGTTAGAGCTCAGTCAGTACCGCTGACTGATTGATCAAAGATGCTGAGGCTGGTGCTAGGGTGGAGTGGGGTTCATCTAACCCTTTGGCCATCATGTCTACAATTCCATTCTCACCCCGCCTCCAGCTGAAACCATAAGGATGGTCACAGGAAGGTGGTGGCTGGTCCTGATTGTGGTTTCCACGAGCAGCAGCATGGTCCAGTAGGAAGAGCATTCATTCATTCATTCAATCATATTTATTGAGTGCTTACTGTGTGCAGAGCACTGTACCTGGGAGTCAGAGGACCTGGGTTCTAATCTAAGTTCTGCCAATTGTTGCTGTATGACCTTGGGCAAGGTACTTTGCTTCTCCATGCCTCAGTTTCCTTAACTGTAAAATGGGGATTAAATACCTGTCCTCCCTGCTACTCAGACTGTAAACCCCATGTGGGGCAAGGGCTGTGTCCTAAAAAATTAACTCATCCTGTCCCCAGAGCCTAGAACAGTGTTTGACATATAGTAAGCAGTTTTCTGGGACTCATAGACTCAGAATGGTCATGGAGACACAACTACTATGATTACTACTAGTAATCATTCATTCATTCTTTCAATCGTATTTATTGAGTGCTTACTGTGTACTAAGCGCTTGGGAAGTACAAGTTGGCAACATATAGAGACGGTCCCTACCCAACAGTGGGCTCACAGTCTAGAAGGGGTAGACAGAG
The DNA here is from genome assembly GCF_015852505.1 of Tachyglossus aculeatus. Classification (NCBI taxonomy): domain Eukaryota; kingdom Metazoa; phylum Chordata; class Mammalia; order Monotremata; family Tachyglossidae; genus Tachyglossus; species Tachyglossus aculeatus. The sequence goes on from NC_052070.1 coordinate 80,145,201, forward strand.
AAGCAGCGTGGCTCAGTGGAAAGAGCACAGGCTTTGGAGTCAGAGGTCATGGGTTCGAATCCCGGCTCCGCCACATATCTGCTGTGTGACCTTGGGCAAGTCACTTAACTTCTCTGAGCCTCAGTTACCTCATCTGTAAACTGAGGATTAAGACTGTGAGCCCCACACGGGACAACTTGATCCCATTGTATCCCCCCCAGCGCTTAGAACAGTGCTTTGCACATAGTAAGCGCTTAACAAATGCCATTATTATTATTATTATTATTATTACAGAGAACAAAACAAAACATATTAACAAAATAAAATAAATAGAATAAATATATACAAATAAAATAAATAAATAAATAGAGTAATAAATATGTACAAACATATATACATATATACAGGTGCTGTGGGGAGGGGAAAGAGGTAAGGCCAGGGGGATGGGGAGGGGGAGGAGGGGGAGAGAAAGGAGGGGGATATCATCATCATCATATTTGTTAGACCCTTACTCTGTGTCAACTACTCTACTAAGTGCTGGGATAAATACAAGGTAATCAGGTCAGACATGGTCTCTGTCTCACACGGGGCTCACAGGCTATGTGCATTGTGGGCAGGGAATGTGTCTGTTTATAGCTGTGTTGTACTCTCCTAAGTGCTTAGTATAGTGCTCTGCATACAGTGAGTGCTCAATAAATACAATTGAATAAGTGAATGAAGAGGAGGGAGAACAGGTATTGAATCCCCCTCTTACAGATGAGGAAACTGAGTCCAAGGTCACACAGCAGGCAAGTGACAGAGCTGGGTTTAATGGATCAAGTCTGGGCATCTTTCCATTAGGTCACAATATCAGTGTCCTCAGCAGGGGCTCAGACAGCAGCAGGTGTAGAATGCTCTCTCTGGCCTGCTTCTGTCCCACAAAATGGGGGGCTGTGAGCAACTGCCTTTCTCATCCCACCTTCTCCGGCCATGAGTGGAATTTATTATCATCCTTCTCCCCCAGGGGTGAATCCCTTCATTTCAGGAATGCTCTCACCCATCCCCAGCCTGCTTCAGTTACGACTGTGAAGTTGTCCTCCTGCTGGTCTCCCGCGATGGGGAGAGGCAGAGGGAGAAATCCCGAGTCCCCTAATTCCCCTGCTTTGGGGCAAGGCAGACGGTCTGCAGGATCCTGGAATCAGAGATTAGATGCACATTACACACCATCAGAGCTTATCCGTGCTGTTTGATCTTTATACCATCAACATAGTGCCGAGCATTTGCCCTGTTTCCCATTTCCATGTTGTAAAGGCACCCAGAAGGCCCCGCTGCGCTTTGATGTTCAAAGAAATTTTGAACTTTTTGCCACGTTACTTGTGCCTAAGTGAGCAGTTGGCAAAACTTTCTCCATTCAAGTCAGGGCAGATCAGGATTTCTCAGCACCATTTGGGCACATCAAAAACCCATTAGACACAGGAGGAGCCAATTCCTCAAAAATAATCCCAAATTGTCCTTAACCCCTTTCTAACCAGCTGGGGTAGTTAATCAAGGGACACATTGTCATTGAGCAACCGATTGAGGTAGGATTACTCTCCTTTCAGTCCCCCACTACATCCTTGGTCAGTGCCTTCTGTTTCCAAGAGACATCTCCACAACACTAGTCCTTGCTTGGCATTGCATGCCATGGACTCCAAAGCCACTGCCTGCCTGCATGCTTACATGGCCCCTGGGTTCTGATGACCAGGCCTCCTCACACTGTAGTTTTGGTTTGGGAGAAACCTTCAGCCTCGAAACCTCAAAATCCCTAACCAGCAGTCCTGGCAGACAGAGAGATTCAGATCAATTCATTTTAATTCAATTCCATTCCAATCCAATTTGTGAGAATCAGCATGGTGTCCAGTCTTGAAGAGAACAAGGCCCCGTGATTATGATTTAGGGGTCAGGGATGTGGAGTTTGGAAGGTGGGGGTGGAGCAGGATCCAAGAGGGACAATGAAAAGATGTCAGGGAGTTGCCGATATACTGGGGGTGCAGTGTACGCTGCGGGCTGTGTCTCACAGTAAATTGAGGATTGAGGGAGGGAAGGAGCTGCTACAGAGCAAAGTCAGAGGGAGCTGTAATATCAGCAGGGAGAGGAAGATCAGCCAGTCGGATGTTGAGTCCCGGAGTTGGAGAGATCAGAATATGGACTCTATCCTAAGAGTGAGATGGAGAGACCTTAGCTATTGCTCCTTCCTGTTCCCTGCTCTCCATAATGATAATAATAATAATAATAAGCACTAAGCGCTATGTGCCAAGTGCTGGGATGGGCACAAGCAAATCAGGTTGGACACAGTCCCTATCCCACAAGGGGCTCACAGTCATAATCCCCATTTTACAGATGAAATAAATTAGGCCCAGAGGAGTGAAGTGACTTGCCCAAGGTCACACAGAGGATAAGTGGTGGAGCTGGGAATAGTAACCAGGTCCTTCTGACTGCTAGGCCTGTGTTCTATCCACTAGGTCACTCTGCTTCTCAGTTCCCATTGTACAGATGGGGTAACTGAATCATAGAGAAGTCAAGTGACTGGCCCAAGGTCATCCAGCAGATAAGCTTTGGAGCTGGGATTTTAGAACCCAGGTCCTCTGAATCCCAGGCCTGTGCTCTATCCACTAGGTCACTCTGCTTCTGCCTCTTCTTGTTGCCCGAGCCAGAATTCAGAAATCCTGCTCTGCCATCTGTATCCAACTCCAGTGGTCAACTGTGTCCAGTTGAGAGCCCTCTTGCCTGCTGAAAAGAGAAAGGAAAGCACCACCTTCCATCACTGAGAACTAGCATGTGGTCCAATGTTTCCCAGGCTAAAGCCAGAACTAATTCTCTCCTCTCTTTGAAGATTCAGTTGTTGCTATGCCCAAGGGCAGGTTGATTTGCTAGATGGACCTTTAAGTTTCTTTCCAGTTGTTGGATTTGGGGACCAGTTGGCAGGGGAGGGATTGTTGTTTTCTTCCCTCCACCTCTTCAGGTCTCACTGCACTGTTCCTGGGCTCCAATCCTTAATTCTTTTCAGAAGACAAACCTCATGACTTGGTGACTATCCCCACACAGCCTGTGGTCTATTTGCTCTGGAAGAACTACTTGTTTACTCAATTCCCATCTTTTAGTAGCCGGTAGTAAGTGCCTTAGTGCTGGTTAACAACTTTTATTTCTAACATCTAAGTTGATGGTAGTTAATCACTTCCAAATGTCCCTGTAACTGTGGGTTATATTGTTTCAGCCACTAATTTTTGAAATCTCTCAAACAAGATTCTGCACTGCAACATGTGTTCCAGAGCTGTTTCTTTCTGCAATGTTCTTCAAGAATGTACATGTGGTTCAGTTCAACTACAGGATAGAAGGGGGACCTTCTTTTTTTTCCTCTCTCTTCCTCTCCCTCTCTCTATTCCTTTGATTCTTGTTTCTACCAAAACTCTTGGCTGGAGTCCAAAAGTGGCACTTTGGATAATACCCAATGTGTTTGGGGGTTAAGGGATATGTTTTCAGTATTATTCCATAATTGCATTTTTGTTAGGAAAATTGTTGAGTGAAGAATATTCCTTGGAGTCCCCAGAAAGACTGCAGTGACTTTTCCTCCATTCTCACCTGTTGGCTGTTGGGGAGGAGAGTGTGCCTTTTGGCCTCTTGGCAATGGGAAAGTTTTCAGAGATTTTCAGCCTGAAGATTGGGAGGCTTTGGTGTGGAGCCAATTGCCCGGTCATGGCTCGATTTCTCTCGCTGTGAGGACAAATTGAGGCACCAGAATTGGGGCTAGGGTGGGGTGGGGTTTGTTGAATCTTTTGTCTGTCTTGTTTTCAGCAAACTGAGTGATGTGGGGTTGAGGCTGAGACATCCAAGAGGCCAGAGCATCCCATGACCTTCATTCATTATTCATGCATTCACTCAATCATATTTATTGAGCACTTACTGTGTGTAGAGCACTGTATTAAGTGCTTGGGAGAGTACAATGTAAGAGCAAACAGATACATTCCCTGCTCGCAATGAGCTTTCACTTTACTGCCTTTCTGGGGAGAGAGCTTTCCAAAAATGGTGCCCCTAAGCTAGGCACCATCAATCAGGCTCTCCCTGATGCCCAAGAGGGCCAGTACTGGTCTTTTGGTTTGGGTTCCAAAAGGAGGAACCAGCAGTAAACCTGTTGGGGTAGACCAAGAAAAGAAAAACAGTTGCTGTTGTTTGAATGTTTGTTTGTTTTATGGTATTTCTGAAGTGCTTACTATGTGCCAAGCACTTTACTAAGCCCTGGCAAAGCTACAAAGATAAATAGGTTGGACACAGTCCATGTCCCTCATGGGATTTACAGTTCTAATCCCTATTTTACAGCTGAGGTAACTGCGGCACAGAGAAGTTAAGTGACTTGCCCAAGATCACACAGCAGACAAGCATTGGAGGAGACTGAAGTAGTGCCATTGGCCACAGAGAAGTATGACAGGATGCTCACAGGACTGCTAACGCTAACACAGGGTCACTAGCCCCAAGTCTGCAAGGGCCAGGGCTGAGTTTTCAGATCACAATACCCTGGCCTGGCTGGGCATTGTGTTCTGTGGCAGTTTTATTCTCAATGAACAACCACTGAGCAAAACATAACATTTTCGAAGTCAGCCTTGCAGCTACAAATGTGTTCCAGGCTCTAAGAAACTATGAGGCCGAAAAGGAATTCAAGACTAACCTTGAAGATTGTGCAGCTTTGGTGTGGAGTCAATTGCCCCACACCAGACTCAAGTGCTCTTGTCTAGCTCTGATTTGAACTCGAGAGAGCAGCTTGAGTCCTTATCATCCTTCTGACAACACTGAGCAATCAGTCATACATTATTCTTAATGTTCATGCAAAGGGAACATTTAAGTGGAGTTAAGCTTGTCGTTTATTAAGACAAAAACCAAAACCAAACCCCAAAACTCCAGCCCTCTGCCCCACTGGAAAAACAAAATTTAATGATTTAATGAAAATGTGCAGAGGTAGCTAGTTATTCAAGTTAAGTCATGGGTCAGCCAGGGTAGGGGGTTTGCAAGATTTGGGTCAGTTTAGAAGTGGAGATCTGGGAGTTTGCAAGATTTGGGCCAGTTTAGAAGTGGAGGTCTGGGAAAGGTCTCACTTTTAACTTACCACTGCTCTAAAAAGATGACCTACCTGTCCTTGAAGTGTTTGCGGATCCCATTTCTGCCTACGCTGGGCAAGCCCACTAGGTAATGACCACTTCTGTTCCCCATGGACACAGCTACCTCAGATGGTTGCTGTAAGAAGAAGGTTGGAGTTAGTGACCTAGGTGGTTCTTAAGGGAAAATGAGCTAGTTATTTGCTGAACCTATTCAATCAGTCAGTGGTATTTATAGAGAACCTACTGTGTGCAGAGCACTGTATCTAGCACTTGGGAGAGCACAGAAGAGCACCTAGAAGACATGATCCATGCATTCAAGGATCTTATAATTAAGCACCTTAAATTAATAGTGTTAAACAGTGCTGAATTAATAGTGTTTCCACCCCCTGTCTGCATCCAGCCTTCTCTTCCTTCAAAGTCAATGTGGCTGAGACCCAAATGTCCATCTGGCTACTTTCCTCACCATCACAAATTGGCTGGCTGGAATGGCCTCTGCTTCCCTCCCACCTTCACTCAGTTCCCCATTGGCAATCCACCCTCTTACATATCTTTGTCAACCAACCAAAGACTTGGGGTTTGTGGCTAATAAGCAGGAGGAGAGCAGAGCTGTAGGCTTTAGATTTACAAAGCCACAGTGATAAAAGTTAGCTGAGAGGACACTGCCAAACATCCTCCTCTTGGAAATAGGAGCTGCAAACACACACACACACACACACACACACACACACACACATACACACACACACACACACACAGAGTCTAAGGTGACAAGTATGTTATAAATCCTGTTAGAACTCATTTTTCATCCATCTCCTTGACCCTTCCTCAGAACACCAAAAGCCAGTCAGAGACTGCCAGAGACAGCCAGAGACAACCAGGGATTTACTTTTATGGCTCAGCAATGAATTCTCAAGCAGGCAAATGCTCAGAGTTTCTCAGTTAATAAGAACTCTTGCAGTGCTTGGATAAAGAAGCAGCCCCTTTAATTGACCTGGCTGGAATCTCAGCCACAGAGACTGAGATTGCAAAACTGGGAGCAATTATTTGTGGATATTAATAGGCTGTGTCATTTAAAGAATGTGTGGCAAAGCCTCAGTAGAATTCCACACTGTAGATTTTTATTCCTAAAACCTGAGAAACCTTTGTCTGGTTACATCATGAGACTATTATTAGCCTTTGGTGGCTAATCTAATCATATACACAGCCAACTGGCCTCTCCTAGAGCCAATTGCATTTCTTGGAGATGAAGGGGAAGTGTTTTGGGGGAACTATCTCTGGGGGAGGCTCAGATGAGCTGGCTGGTTCCCCAGCTAGGGAATGGTTAGATCTTTATGAACTTGCACAGTCAGGGAAATCAGTGGCTGGATGGCATGGGGAGACTGCAAGCTCATTGTGGGAAGGGTCTGTGTCTGTTATATTGTTATATTGTACTTTCCCAAGTGCTTAGTACAGTGCTCTGCATACAGTAAGTGCTCAATAAATTTGATTGACTGAGGAGGTGGAAAGGAGGTAAACTGCAGGAAAGGTGAAGACTTCTCTCCTCTTCCATGGGTTTTTAACTGCACTCAATAGGGCTGTCTTGGCAAAAAGATTCCCCATTTGTTCTCCAGATTTTTTCAAAAACATCCATATTTCAAGTTGGTCCACTTGGTAGTGGACCTATCTACCTAAAGAATATGGGAAGTCCCTGCAGAAGATGGAATGTTCATTCATTCATTCATTCATTCATTCATTCAGTCATATTTATTAACCCCCTTTATGCTCCCTTTATTAACCCCTCCCTTAGCCCCACAGTGCTTACATATATATATATATATATATATATATATATATATATATATCTGTAATTTACTTATTTATATTAATTTCTGTCTCCCCCTCTACATTGTAAGCTAGTTGTGGGCAGCGAATGTGTCTACCAACTCTGTTATATTGTTATATTATAATCTCCCAAGTGTTTATTACAGTGCTTTTTACACAGTAAGCCCTCAATAAATAAGACTGATTGATTCATATTGATGTCTGTATCCCCCAGTAGACTGTAATCTTGTTAAGGGTAGGGAATGTGCTTACTAATTCTATTGTATTGTATTTTCCCATCAACTTAGTACAACGTGCTGCACATAGTAAGCACTCCATAAGTATCATCACACCTGCAGCTCTGGCCCCTGGCCCCCACCAGAAGCCACCATCAAATGTGACTGCATATGGAACACCATTTCCATCTCCAAACACACACTTTTCCCACACCAGAACTCCCTAGACCCTCTCAACCATGGCCACTGAGCATACTGGCTCCATTCATTTGCATTAATTAGTTAATGCTATAATAACTGAGGGATTAGCAAGTATCAATGCCATGGTATTAGCAAATATTAATGTTGGAAGTTGAGACTGGGGGCACAATCAATCAGTGGTATTTATTGAGCACTTTACTGTGTGCAGAGCATTGTACTAGGTGCTTGGAAGAGAACAATACAACAGAGTTATTTGATAGACAAGTTCCCCAACCTTAAGTAGTTTATAATCTAGAAGGAGAGACAGATATTAATAAATACATTACAGTTATGTATATAAGTACTATGGGGATGAGGGTGAAGTGAGGTGCTTAAAGGATACAGACCCAAGTGCTTAGGTGAAGCAGAAGCGGGAGGAAGTGGGGGAAAAAGGGTTTTATAGGGGAGGGACTCTTGGAGGTAATGTGATTTTAATAAGACTTAGAAGGAGGGAGATTGGTGATCTGTCGTATATGGAGTGGGAAGAATCTTCCAACCAGATGGAAGACATAACCAAGAGGTTGATGGAGAGATAGATGAGATCGAGGTACAGTGAGTAAATTGGCATTAGAGGAGCAAAGTGTGAGACCTGTGTCCTAATAGGAAATCAGAAAAAGGCAGGAGAGGGCAAGCTGATTGAATTCTTTAAATCCAGTGGTAAGGAGCTTCTGTTCGATGCAGAAGTGATAGGCAATCACTAGAGGTTCCTGAGGAGTGGGGAGATGTAGACTGGTTTATTTTTTTTAGAAAAATGATCTGGGCAGCAAACTGAACTATGGACAGCAGAGGGAGAGACAGGAGGTAGGGAGGTCAGCGAGAAGGCTGATGTAGTAGTAAAGGCAGGATAGGATAAGTGCTTAGATGAGAGTAGCAGCAGTTTGGAGGCAGAAGAAAGGGTGTATTTTAGCATGTTGTGAATGTAGAACCTACAGGATTTGGTGACAGATTGACTATGTGGGTAATAAGAAAAACACATATTGAGATGATGGCAAAGTTACTGACTTGTGAGATATGGAGGATAGTTGTGTTGTCTACAGTCATGGAAAAGACAGAGGGAGGACAAGATTAAAGTGGGAAGATGAGGAGTTTGGTTGCATGTTTAGTTTGAGGGACAGTGGGACATTCAGAAAAAGATGTCTTGAATGTAGGAGGAAATGCAAGGCTATAGAGAAGAAGAGAGATCAAAGTTGAAGTGGGAGATTTGGGAATCATCCGCAGAGAGGTGGTAGTTGAAGCCATGGGAGAGAATGAGTTTTCTAAGGGCATAGGAGTAGATGCAAAACTCAGAGCTTACCAGTTCTACTGGGCTGGGAAAGGGAAGCAGAGGAGACAGGGTAGAGAACTCAGGATGGGTGGGAATCAGAGCAAAGCCAGGGAAACAGCTCCAAGTTGTCAGACACAGGATGATATAACGATGTCATGTGTCATATGGGGGCTATGCAAAAATCTATCAGGCCCTGGTAAAAGCTTCTATTCCCTTCCCACCCACTGCCCTCGACTTCTCTGTTTCTCCTAAACTGGGGTAAAGGAACTCCATACTCCAATTCCTTAGACTTGAGTCGGGCTATAAAGAAGAGCTAAATGAGAGAAGTAGTGAGTGAAGAGACAGCCCTCTCAGCAAAAAGAGGGATTCACATCAGATCATGAACCATAATTCTTCACTCCTCAGACTGGAACTGAATCTGAAAATGTATTTTGAAACTTTTTTGGAACAAGAACTGATGAGAAATCTTTCCAGTACTATATTCCAATGTTAAGTGTTACAGACCATTATTGGCTTGAACTAGAAACAAACCAGAATGTCTTCAATGACAGCTGAAGACAAAACATCTAGAAGCCTACCCTCCCAGATGCTCTCGAATTCAGAAACCATCTATGTCCTTCCTTCCGCTGGAGACACCAAGTTTCCAGCTTTATTCATTGAGATCAGGAATTTTCCAGCACGGAATTGTCAGTAGGCAGATGGATAGCAAATTTAGAGTGGGAGGCCTTCTCTCTTCTTATCTTTTAATATTAATCCTGAACCAAAAGATAATAATAATGATGGGGTTTGTTAAGCACTTACTATATGTCAAGAACTGTTCTAAACGCTGGGGTAGATACAAGGTAATCAGATTGGACACAGTCCCTGTCCCACATGGGGGCTATATAGATGAAGTAACTGAGGACCAGAGAAGTGAAGTGACTTGCCCAAGGCCACACAGCAGACAAAGTGGTGGAGCCGGGATTATAACCCAGGCCCATGTCCTATTCACTAAGCCATGCTTTTTAAATATGCCTAGTCCAGGCAGAGTGGAAAGGCATTTCCCCAGAGGCTTGGGGGCTGTGCCCTCAGGACCTGGAAGATATCCTAGACTGGATTTGCTGGCCCCAGAGCTCTGGGAAGCCAAAGAGGCCTAGTCTGATGTTGGCTCAGGAAAGTCTGGGCCTGGAAGGATCCCTGTAGGGCTGGGGCTGTCCCTGTCCCTCAGCATTTTTGGGGGCCTGAGAACTCCACATAGCCCTTTGTAGGCCATAGGTTCACCCCAGCCTGGGTTCAGATCCCACTAGGGGCACCTGTATCCCCAGGCAGGCAATGACTCCTATGGCAGTAATAATAATAATAATAATAATAATAGTACTTATTAAGCACCTACTATGTGCCAATCTCTAGTCTAAGCACTGGGGTAGATACATGTTATTAATAATTATGATGATGATGATAATAATAATAATAATATTTGTTAAGCATTTACTATGTGCCAAGCACTGTTCTAAGCATTGGGGTTTCAGGTTGGTCACAGTCCCTGTCCCACATGAGGCTAACTCTTAATCCCTATTTTACAGATGAGGAAACTGAGGCACAGAGAAGTTAAGTGACTTGCCCAAAGTCACACAGCAGGCAAGTGGCAGAGCGGGGATTGGAACCCATGACCTCTGACTCCCAAGAGTGTACTATTGCCACAAGCCCATGTTAATCAGGTTGGAAACAGTCCCTGTTCCAGGGCATGGGGCTCTCATTCTTATCCCCACTTTGCAGATGAGGTAACTAAGGCTCAGAGAAGTTGTGATTGGCCAAGATCACACAAGCAGACATGTGGTGGAACCAGGATTAGAACCCAGGTCTTTCAGATTCCCAGGCCCTGAGCCACATTGCTTCTACAGCAGTCTTCACAGACCCTCAAGCAGCCCCTGGGTTTGTGGATACTGGTGCGGCTTTTCCATCATTCTGGTCTATCTGGAGCATGCCTGCTTTCTTGTTAGGCTTGATTGCAGGGAGCAGAAATTGCCCCGGTTCCATCCATTGCCCCTTCTTTGACAAATACTCTTCCCTCTTTCTAACTTCCCTCCTGGAAGCACTTCTCCTCCACTCTGCTGTTCTTCCTCTGCTGCCTGCTCCTCCTCCTCTTCCTCCTCCTCCTCCTCCTCACTTTTCCAGAGCTTTAACAAGTAGGTGAGTTTATTGTAGCTGGCCCTTCAGTTGAGGGCTTTTGGGATTTGTGGCCAGTGGTCTGGATGCAAAGCCATCAGCCATTGACCTAGAAGCGAAACCAACCTTCAGAGAGATGGCCACCCACACATTGTGTGTCCCAGGTGATTGCCCACCTCACATACCCCTTACCTGGTCCTGGCACTCAACCCTGGCCCTGGTTACCATAGTGAAGCAGAGCTGCTGAGAAGAAACCTTCCATTATGTTCCTGACCCTCTGAATCCAGGCGGCAATACACTGGTAGGTTTAGCAATCTACTGTGTAAGTTATGTAGCCATGCTCAGAATGTGGACTTTGAATACAACAGGTCACTTATTTTTTATCACTATCATTATTATTGTTATTAGTGGTGCTTTTAAGAGCTTACTATGTGCCAAGCGCTGTACTAAGTGCTGGCATAGATCCAAAACGTGTATGTACTTGGAGTTAGGCCGTTGGAACCAATTATATACATTTAAGCAAAATATTGACAAACTGTAATTTTGAGCCTAAAGCCTAGCACTTTTTTAAATGAAAGGAATGCAGGACCAGTATCCATCACCGTATTTTATTTCTGGCTTTGTATTAAATTTCTCGACACACATATGCACAAACAGACAGAAACACACACACACACACACACATTAACTCTAAGTGTCTCTCTTGGTCCTATCACCTGACGCCCACTCAATCTGTCAGGCTACAAGAATTTATCTAGTTCCCTCAGCTTTCTAGGAGCCAAAGAGAGGGGTTGTCACATTTTGATGTCTCAAAACCAATCCATTTTATCTTTCAGAAAGGGGAAAGTCCCTGGATTCCTAAATGGAATGGTCTTCCTCTTTGGGAAACCGGCATGGTTCTTTCTACTCACTCTGTTCTCTCCCCTCCCTCCGTATCTGACATTCTATCTCTCTTCCCTCTCTCTCTCCCCCTCTTTCTATGGTTTTCTCTCTTCTCCCTATCCTCTTCCCACACTCCTGCCATTTAAGCTGGCAAACACCAGGAGTATTTGTTTATAACAGAAAGAATCAGAAGGGTAAGGGAGAGAGAAAAGTAGGAAAGAGAAGGTTAGAAAAAGAGAGAGGCAGAGGGGGAGTTTCTGCAGCACTTAGTCCCAGAAGTAGAGAAGCTTCTGTTTCTTAAACCTCCTCCAACTCCCACAGGGATTGACTGATCAAGCTGAGAGAAAGTAGGGAGAGAATAGGAGCGGTGCCAGAATTCATAATCCCGGCAACTGTTCCAAAGCAAGTTGAACATTGTTCATCTTCGTAAGTGGATTTGTCTCCCCTATTACATTCTGAGGTCATTTAAGGGAGGGACTGTTCCTTTTATCTCACTGGTACATTTCCATAGCCCCCAGTTCAATGTGCTGTACATGGTAGACAATCAGTGAATATTGTTGCTATTTGATGATCACCTAAGGTGGATTAAGAAAGACATTAAGGAGAGCTGAGAGAACCAGAAAGAAGAACTAAGGTGGCAAGATGGGTGGAGGGCAGAGGGGAGTGGGCATGAAGAAGTGAAAGTAGGGTGGGGAAGGCAATGACATGAGTAGCCTCTATAGTAATTATGTTAATTGCGGCATTTGTTAAGTGCTTACTCTGGGCAAAGTCCTGGGTTAGAAACATGAGGCCTAGTGGCCCAGTGGAAAGAGCACAGGCCTGATCAAGCAATCAGTCAATTGTATTTATTGAGCACTTACTGTGCACAGCATTGTACTAAGCACTTTTAACAATATAATAGACACATTCCCTGTCCACAATAAATTTACAGTCTGGAGGGTCAGAGTACCTGGGTTCTAATCCCTGCTCTGCCAGTTGCCTGCTGCGTGGCCTTGGGTAAGTCACTTCAGTTCTCTGTCTCTCAGTTTCCTCATCTGAAAAATGTTGTTTCAATACCTGTTCTCCTTTCTACTTGGACCATGAGCCCCATGTGGGACAGGAACTATGTCTGCCCTGATTAACTTGTATCTACCCCAGTGCTTAGAATAGTGCTTAGAATAGTGCAAGTCATGTAGTAAGTGCTTAACAAATACCATAATTATTATTATTGTTATTACTAAGTGTTGGGGTAGATAAAAGCTAATCAGGTTGGACATAGTCCCTGTCTCACATGAGGCTCACAGTCTTAATCCCCATTTTAAAGATGAGGGAACTGAGGCACAGAGAAGTTAAATGACTTGCCCAAAGACACACAGCAGACAAGGGGTTTAGCTGGGATTAGAACCTGGGTCCTTCTGATTCCCAGGCCCATGCTTTATCCAATAGGCCACGCTGCTATCCGATTCCCAGAGGTTGGTACAGAATAAGCACTTAATAAACACCATAATTATTATTGCTTCATATAGAAATCTGCTGAGAGACCTTAAAGGGCTCCTCTGCAAGGACAATGTTGCTCTCCATTGTCCAGAGATGTGCTTCCCTCCCAGGCAGAGGGAGACTGGACACTTTCAAATTTGCCACCCCTGCAAACTGTGTTCCCTGAGGCTGTTTGCTTCACTCCTTTACCATCTGAAGCTGCTTTCTTGGCTCCTTCACCCCAAGCAGCAAGGGGCCTGGAAAAGTGCAGTCCTGTATCTTTATGGACACAGTGTGCTAGTGTGCAAGAGTTTCTCTCTCTGAGACACTCAACCCCATGGATACAATCTCACCTTCAGTAGCAACGCCTTCAAACTGATGAACAACTCTACTCTTTAATGCCCTGCCACTCACTGAGCCACATTTTTCAGATTTTACACCTCCTTAAAACTGGGAACGATTTTCAGATCAATTAATATTCACCCTGCTCTCTTCCTCTCCAGAAAATTGGTTTGGGATTCACACAGACATAATTGCTTCTTTTCAGGCTGAGCAAAGTGCCTCCTCTGACAACCTAAGTGCTGTCTGTTTGCAGTGAATTAAGGCATACCCAGGGGGCCAGGGACCATGTCTCTCTAGCCACCCCACTCCCTGGGGGCACGGGGACTGTGGCTGTCTGAGGATGTGGCTTTGCTTCAGAGGTGGGACCCAAATTTTGGGGGGGCACGGGGACTGTGGCTGTCTGAGGATGTGGCTCTGCTTCAGAGGTGGAACCCAAATTTCACCTCTGCCAGTTCTGGGCTCATGAAATGGGGACAGAGAAAAGGGGAGGGAGAGTGAGCAAATGAGAATTACTTGAAAGAGTGTAGGGCTTGGATTTGGGGACTTCTGTACACAGAAATGCTGCTGTTGGATTGTGCCTACCAATTCTACTGTAGTGTACTCCCACAAGCACCTAGTATTTTGCTTGGCATATAGTAAGTGCTCAGTAAATGCCACTGATTGATTCCTGGGTTGGTCAGTTTCAAACTCCCCATGTATTCAAGTGGACACAATTGTTTAGAAAGCAAAATTCTCAAACCAACAGTTTCTGCGGTGCAAAACCAAGACCCAAGACAGTGAAAAAAACACTTTATTTTGGCTCAAATGTTGAAGACAGAATAGGACGAAGCACATGCAAATACAAGAAATAGAAATACTTAAGCCCAGAGATAGAGAATTATGGGTAATTCTGAAAATCTGGTGTAGCTGTTCTTAGATGCACACAAGCCTCTGCTCAGCAGAGAAGGCATGGGGCTGTAATCCCTGCCATGTGGCCGCCCTGCCTCTGCCAGAAAAGGAAGGGCACACATCTTTCAGTCATCCTGGTTGCTGCAGGGTCCCAACCAGCCTTGCCGGAGAGGGGAGGAGAGAGAGACGGAAGCATTGCAGAAGCTTGAGCCAAGTTGAGGAAAGAGTAATGGATTACCTTTTCTCTCAGAGCCAGACTTACATTCTCCCAGCCCCCCTGGAAAGGTAAAGGGTCATTATTCTCTTCTAAGGGAGAAACTGAGGCAGAGAGGGAAGTTTCTTTCTCAAGGTCACATGGAGCCAGATTCTGCTCCCCTGTCTCCCCAACTTGCATTCCTGGTTTTCTCCCCTTTTCTCATTCCTGAATTTATTTTCAGTCAAAAACCACTCTGCTCACTGCTACCTGATTTAGCTGGTAGCAGTTCAATTACGTAAATAGTCTTTTACCCTCCTATTGTCCCTATCCCTAATCTCTGTTAATGTCTGTCTCTCCCTGTAGACTGCAACTTCTTTGTGGGCAGGGATTGTGTCTTCCAACTCTGTAGCATTGCACTTTCCCAAGCACTTAGTACAATGCTCTGCACATGGTAAGAGCTCAATAAAAACCACTGATTGATTGATTAGTGGTTAGAGCACCTGACTGGGATCCAGGAGGTCTGGGTTTCCTCTCAGCTTTGTTTTTGATTCCCTCTGGGACCTCGAGTAGATGATTGCCTGTTTTGCCTACATTTATTCTTCTGTCAGAAGAAAATAATCAACTGTTCTCTTCCCACTGGGGCTCGGGGGATAAAATTGAAGCTGCCCTTAAAGTCCTTCTTCCAAAGTGGCATTATGTCACTTGTATTATAACTTGTAGTCCCCAGTGTTTGTGCAGTGTACCTTAACAAGAGGGTCCTGTAATGCTTTAGTGTATTGTTTGGGTTTCGTCAACATTAAGTCCTAATAAGAAACCACAATATTTCTCCAAGTAGAGTCAGGCTCAAGATCTTTCTTAAATAAGAGCAGATGTGTGGCTTCCAAATCCTCTCCAAAGTTTCCTTAATTCAATAAATAGAGGCTTTACTATATATTGGCTTTAATATAGGCCATTGAAATGTTGCTCATGCTTAGGAGAGATTCATTGAGAAGCAGTGTGGCATAGTAGAAAGAGCCCAGGACTGAGATTCAGGGCACCGGAGTTCTGATCCTGGCTCCAGCACTTGCCTACTCTGTGACCTTGGACAAGTCATTTAACTTCTCCATGCCTCAGTTTCCTAATTTGGAAAATCCTCAACTGTAAAATGAAGGTTCAATATATATTCTCCCTCCCCCTTAGACTGTGCGACTTGTGTGAGACAGGGACTGTATCTGATGTGCTTACATTGTTCTCTACCCCACAGGTTAGCCTGACACACATAAAAAATAAAAAATACCACAGTTTTCATTACTGTTCAGCTGACTCGAGACAAAACAATGAACAACAAGGATTGCTCCAAAAGTCAGGAAGCCACTGAAGAGGCCCAGACACTTGTGAAACTTGAGAAATGATGTTGAATTGGGAACAGAGCGTGCGTGTGTGTGTGTGTGTGTGTGTGTGTGTGTGTGTGTGTGTGTTTGGTATTTGTTAAGCACTTCAAGGTGCCAGTGCTAGGCAATGTACTAAGAGCTAGGGTAGATACAAGCTAATCACATTGGACATAGTCTATGTACCTCATGGGGCTCATAGCTCTAATCTCCATTTCACAGATGAGATAACTGAGACATAGAATGTGAAGTGATTCACCTTAGGTCACACAGCAGGTATGTGGCAGAGCCAGAATTAGAACCCAGTCATCTGACTCCCAGTCTTGTGCTCTTTCCACAAGGCCGTGCTGTGGGTATGCACATGTGTGTGAGAGTGTGTGTGTATTTGTGGGTACACATGTGTGCTCTGGGAGAAAGGGAGGACTGGGAGGGTGGTGTAAGAGGGGAGAGGGGAACTGCAAGGAAATTACTGGAGGGGGCAGGAGGACTAGACACTAAAATCCATAGAACCTGAGGAGTGCCTGGAACACATAGGAAGAGCTATAGGTCATGGTGAACAGAAGACCAAAGGAGCTTTATAGAATGAAGAAACAGCGCTGAATTCAGGTGTAAAATCTCTGGCATTGCCCCATCCTTACTGAGTAAGGGCATTCATGGCCTGCAGGCCACCCCCCTCCCTGCCCCCCCCACCCCTGTCAACTAATTTTCTGGTTCCAGGTGGTGCTTGCAGGGATCACATGAATCTCTGGAGTGACCACCGGGCCTGCCTGGCTCTGAGTGCATTGGAGGGGGCAGGTTTGGGGGCATCTGGCTGAGAGATGCACAGAGACAGTCTGTGAGAGGACTGTCAAACGTGCCCTGAGAACTCCTTAAAGACACGGCTCTCAGGCCCTCTGCAAATATTGTCTTTCACCAGGAGAAACTCTTCATAAACAGAAGGCCCTGTTTGTCCTACACGGAGAAGAATTTGGGGTTTGGGTGGGATGTACTAAACTTTAGGCAGATAACAAGTCAGCTACTGATTTAGGAAGGGGCTTTGCCCTCTCTGGGTGAGGGGGAAAGAGGTGCTCTGCTAAGGAAGGATGAAAACCCTGAGGCTTGTTATCCCCTTTGCCATAGTCTCTGCCCTCATTCTTGCTCATCTGGATGGAGGTGCTATTTTGAGGAAAGGGAGTGCCGTTTCTACTTAAATATACCCATGGTTGTTCTTGGCTGCCAGAGACCTGCCCTAAGATTCAGAGGAAGTTGTCCCTTGGAGCTGTCTCCCATGTCTCTGAGCTTGGTTTCCCCTGCTGGGCTCTACCCCCCATCCCTCCCATTCCAACTCCTTTGGGGCCGGGTTTCTATTGAGGGGCCCCAGTTTCTCATGTCTTTGTTTAGGAGTTGCTTTTTCCCTCTAACTCACTTTGTAATCTTGAGTAATACACATATCCTCAACCCTCCCCAAACTTCAGCTTCCCCCATTGGGAAAATGGGGTGATCTTGCCATCTGTCCAACCCTAGGAGGGGTGGGGAGTGAGGCAAGGAGGGCAGAGAAGTGAGACTTTTTTGGATAGAGTACTCTAAGTCCACCACCCCTGCATCACCCCCTTTCCTCTTCTCCTACTCCCTTCTGTATCAATTTAACTTGCTCCCTCTGTTCTTCCCCCTGCCCAGATCCACAGCACTTATGTACATATCTGTAATTTTTTTATATATTAATGTCTGTCTCCCCCACCAACCCCCGGACTATAAGCTCATTGTGGGCAGGGAAAGTGTCCATTTAATGTTGTATTGTACTCTCCCAAGTGCTTAGTACAGTGGTCTGCACACAGTAAGCACTCAATATGATTGAATGAATAAATGAATCACCCCCCTCAGTTAGTGGTGTTTATTGAATGCCTACTGAATGAAAGTCCGTTTCCAGTGTGTGGGAGACCATAGCATAGAGAAGCAGTGTGGCTTAATGGAAAGAGCATGGGCTTGGGAGTGAGAGGTTGTGGGTTCTAATCCTACCTCTGCCACTTATCAGCTGTGTATCTTTGGGCAAGTCACCTAACTTCTCTGTGCCTCAGTTACCTCATCTGTAAAATGGGGATTAAAACCGTAAGCCCCACGTGGTACAACCTGATTACCCTGTAGCAACCCCAGTGCTTAGAACAATGCTTTGCACATAGTAAGCACTTAACAAATAACATAATTATTATTATTATTATAGCAAAAACCCCTCATTGGCATCTACCACTCCTGTTAATTTATGTAATCAATCGGTGCTATTTATTGAGCACTAAACTGTGTGCAGAACATTGAACTAAGCGTAGAAAGTCATCATACTGGTGAATTGAACAGGAAGGACCAAAATGCAGGATTTTTCCATCCTGACTGTAAATGCGGGACAGGGGCTGTGTCCAAACTGATAACCTTGTGTCTACCCCAGTGCTTAGAAGAGTGCTTGGTACATAGTAAGTGTTGAACAAACATTATTATTATTATTTATATAAGCCTGAGTCTAATACTGACCAGTCTGTAGAGAAGGAACATGGGCCAGAATGAGCAGACCTAGGAGACAGAGGAAATGGGTTCTAATCCTGTCTCTGCCACTTCACTGCTGTATGACCTTGGACAAATCACTTCACTTCTCATGACTCCATTTCCTCATCTATAAATTGAGGAAAGAATATCTTTTCTTTCTCTGTCTTCAGAGTTTAAACATCAAGTGGAACAGGGAACTGTATCTGATTTGATTGTAATATATTCATTCATTCAATCATATTTATTGAGCGCTTACTGTGTGCAAAGCATTGTACTAAGCATTTGGGAAGTACAAGTTGGCCCAATGCTTAAAACAGTGCTTGGCATGTAATTAATTGCTTACAAATCCCACTATTACTATTATTCATTCGTTCATTCATTCAATAGCATTTATTAAGCTCTTACTATGTGCAGAGCACTGTACTAAACACTTAGGAAAGTGCAATACAACAATAAACAATCACATTCCCTGCCCACAATGAGCTTACAGTCTAGAGTTGGGGAGACAAACATCAATACAAATAATTAAAATTACAGATAAGTACATAAGTGCTGTGTGGCTGGGAGTGGGGAAGAGAAAAGGGAGAGAGTCAGGGTGATGCAGAAGGGAGTGAGAGATGAGGAAAAATGGGGAAGGCCTTTTGGAGATGTGCCTTCAATAAGGCTTTGAAGCAGGGGAGAGTAATTGTTTCTCAGATTTGAGAAGGGAGGGTGCTCCAGGCCAGAGGCAGGACTTGGGCTAGGGGTTGGCAGTGAGACAGGTGAGATGGAGGCACAGTGAGAAGTTAGCACTAGAGGAGCCAAGTTAGTGGGCTCGGATGTAGAAGGAGAGAAGTGAGGTGAGGTAGGAGGGGGCAAGATGGTGGAGTGCTTTAAAATCAATGGTGAGGAGGTTTTGTTTGAAGCAGAGGTGGATGGGCAACCACTGGAGTATTTTGAAGAGAGGAGAAACATAGTCTGAACGTTTTTGTAGAAAAATGATCTGGGTAGCAGAGTGAAGTATGGACTGGGGTGGGGAGAAACAGGAGACTGGGAGTTCAGCAAGAAGGCTGATGCAATAATC
Source organism: Tachyglossus aculeatus (assembly GCF_015852505.1). NCBI lineage: Eukaryota > Metazoa > Chordata > Mammalia > Monotremata > Tachyglossidae > Tachyglossus > Tachyglossus aculeatus. The sequence goes on from NC_052070.1 coordinate 80,164,674, forward strand.
CAGGCGGGATAGAATGAGTGATTGTAGTAACTTGGTAGCCATTTGGATGGAGAGAAAAAGACAGATCTTAGCTATTTTTTGAAGGTGGAACTGATAGGATTTAGTGATGGATTGGACATGAGTACTATTGGTTATTTAAAAGCTGTCTGAAAACTCCATTTGATAGCTCCACAGATAACTGGAGTTTAAGTGCATCAGAGTTGTTCAATGAATCAGTCAATCAATGGTATTTATTGAGTGCATACTTATGCCAGAGCACTGTACTAAGCACTTGGGAGAGTTCAGTACAACAGAATTGGTAGATATGTTCCCTACTCATAAGGAGCTCACAGTCCAAAGGGGGAAATCAGGTATTAAAATAAATCAATAAATTACTGATATTTAAATAAGTAGTGTGGTACTGAGGGTGGGGTGACTATCAAGTGCTTAAAGGTAATAATAATGATAATAATAATAATAATAATAATAATGGTATTTGTTAAGTGCTAACTTTGTGCCAGACACTGTACTAAGTGCTGGGGTGGATAAAAACAAATCGAGTTGGAGACAGTCCCTGTCCCATGTGGAGTTCACAGTCTCAATTCCCATTTTACAGATGAGGTAACTGAGGCACAGAGAAATAAAGTGACTTGCCCACGGTCACACAGCAGACAAGTGGCAGAGTCAAGATTAGAACCTATGACTTATGACTCAGGCCTGTGCTCTATCCAACACACCAGGTACAGATCCAAGTGCATAGATGGCACAAAAGGGAGAGGGAGTAGAGGAAAAGAGAGCTTCACCAGGCTTCTTGGAGGAGATGAGATTTTAGTAAGGCTTAGAAGCTGGGAAGAATAGTGGTCTGCCCCATGCAGAATTTTAAGCCAGCATTGTTTTTAAGGATTTTATTCTTTCTTTTCCTTCTCCGAACTAGATTTGCTCAAGTATTGTAATGGATACAAATGTCGCTTTTGGATTTTGTGGTGTACAACCCCTGACTGGGGTAATTGAATTTGTTTCTTCATTAGGCTGTTTGGCAACAGCCCGCGAAAAGGAGGTGCTCCGAGGATAAGCGTGACTTTCAAAGGCCCGGCTCTTCCCCAGCTTCGGCTGCAACTTTTCCTTATTTTTCCCCAGGGTCTGAGCTTCTGGGGCTGGACTCCTCCTGTTCTTGACTTCTTTGGCTTTGAAAATGCTGGATTGGAAGATGGGGGAGGGTATGGGGTATGGGACGCGAGTGACTTGAAACAACTGCACCTGAACCTAGAATCAATCAATGGTATTTGCTGAGCACTTACTGGGTGTAAGCCACTTAATAATAATAATAATAATAACAATAATAATAATAATGGCATTTTTTAAGCACTTACTATGTGCCAAGCACTGTTCTAAGCGTTGGGGTTGATACAAGGTAATCAGGTTGTCCCATGTGGGCTCACAGTCTTAATCCCCACTTTACAGATGAGGTCACTGAGGCACAGAGAAGTCAAGTGACTTGCCCAAAGTCATGCAGCTGATCAGTGGCAGAGCTGGGATTAGAACCCATGACCTCTGATTCCCTATGCCATGCTGCTTCAATAACTCTCATCCCCATTTTGCAGGTGAGTGAACTGAGGCCAAGAGAAGTTAGGTGGCTTACCCTAGGTCATCCAGCAGGTAAGTGGTGGAGTCAGGATTAGAACCCAGGTCTTCTGATTCCCAGTCCTGTGCTCCTTCTACTATGCCACACAGCTTCCCAATTAATTGAGACACACATTAATGCAGCACTGTATTTTAATGTCTGTCTCTCCCACTAGATTGAAAGCTACCTGAGGGCACAGATCACACTTACCAACTCTAATGTACCAACTCAAGTGTTTAGTACAGTGTTCTGCAAACAGCAAGCACTCAAAAAACTACCACTGAGTGATTGACTCAAATTTTAGGAAGGAAGATTCGAGATGGACTTAGGCGAGAACTTCTTTACTGTTAGCAAGGAGACCCTTTGCAAGATTCGGTTTGGGTTACTGCATGCTCCCCTGATAACCTTTAAGATAAGGATAGACCAGGTGTGCAAATTAACATATCCCTCACATCAAGTTCTCCAAGGGCTTGTAGGAAATCAGGCAAGAAGTCTAAATGAACCTTACTCTGCTCTGCTTCGCCTTTTGAATCCCTTCTGCTTAGTGTTCACCCAAATCCATGGCAGGAAGGGAATCTGGACTCTAATCCTGGCTCCACCACTTGTCTGCTGTGTGACCTTGGACAAGTCACTTAACTTCCCTATACCTCAGTTTTCTCATGTGTAAAATGGGGATTAAGACAGTGCGCCCTGTGGGCTTTTCAGTCTGATTATGCAAAGAGATGAAATAAAGGCTCAACTAGAAGTTTGTCGTGGTAACACCACTGCAGTCCCTAAGAGTTTGTTAAATCCCAACTTCAGTCCAGAATGGATACCTAATTGCCTGGGATGGTTTAGGTACAGTCCTGCCAGAGTCAAGGGGGTGGACTAGAAGACTCTCTGACCCAAACCCTATCCCCTGACATCTTTGCCATCACTGTAGGCTATCCACTATCCTCCCTACCTCACCAGTCTGTAACCTTGGTATTTTCCTGGACTCGTCGTGGCAATGTGGTTCAGTGGAAAGAGCACGGGCTTTGGAGTCGGGGTCATGGGTTCAAATCCTGGCTCGGCCAATTGTCAGCTGTGTAACTTTGGGCAAGTCACTTAACTTCTCTCTGCCTCAGTTACCTCATCTGTAAAACGGGGATTAAGACTGTGAGCCCCCCGTGGGACAACCTGATCTCCTTGTAACCTCCCCAGCACTTAGAACAGTGCTTTACACATAGTAAGCTCTTAATAAGTGCCATTATTATTATCTCTCTCATTCCACCCACATAGTCAACCTGTTACCAACTCCTGTTGGCTCTACCTTCACAAAATTTCTAAACTTCTCCCTTTCCTCTCCATCCAAACCACTACCGTGCTGATCCAATCACTTATCCTATCCAGCCTTGACTACTGCATTTGCCTCCTTGCTGACCTCCCGGCCTCCTGTCTCTCCGCACTCCAATCCATACTTCACTAGGCTGCACGGATCATGAACGTTCAGTCCATGTCTCCCCACTCCTCAAGAACCTCTCCAATAGCTTTCCTTCTGCCTCCACATCAGACACTCCATACCAGTGGCTTTAAAGTACTCAATCAGCTCTCTGCATCCTACCTCACCTCACAGCCCAGTCTGCAGACTCAGCTCCTCTAGTCCCAACTTACTCACTGTGACTTGATCACGTCTATCTGCCTGTCCCTTTCCCATGTCTTGCCCCCAGCCTGACTCTCCCTCCCCCTCCATATATTCCAGATCACCACTCTCTCCCCCTTCAAAGCATTATTAAACTATGAAGCAACTCCTCCCTTCCCCAATTAAGCCCTCTTTTCCCCAGCTCTGCCTTCTGTATCTTCTGTGCACTTGGATCTGTGACTTTTGGACATCTGATGTTTGCCCCACCCACAACCCCACAGTACTTCAGTACACATCTTCAAATTACATATTATATATTATAAACTATTATTTATTCATATTAATGTCTGGCAACCTCTCAGGATTGCACATAGAGAGTTTCCGGTACTCTACCAGTCTCGACTACCGGGGGCGGGGAGAGTCAAGAGGAGGCATATCCATTCCATTTCTAGCTCGGGCAGTAATTAGTGAGTGAAAAGCAGTCATGCTACAAGTCAAAGCTCACCTGTGCTGGGCAATAGCAGCACGGGAGAGAGTCGAGGATGGAGACTCGGGTTTATTGTGTGGAAGGAGGCACTGGTAAACTGCTTCCATATTTTTATAAAGTTAACTCTATGGATAAACTACCAGAACAATTGCAGATGGAGGTGGGTCATTCTGGGAGAGATGTGTCAGTGGTGTCGCTCTGGGTCAAAGATGACTCGACAGGATAAGACAACAACAACAAATGTCCGTCTCCCCTTCTAGATTGTAAGCTTGTTATGCACTGGGAACATGTCTTCTAATTTGCTGTATCATATTCTCCCAAGTGCTTAGTACAGTGATCTTCTAGACTGTGAGCCCACTGTTGGGTAGGAACCATCTCTATATGTTGTCAACTTGTGCTTCCCAAGCACTTAGTACAGTGCTCTGCAGACAGTAAGCACTCAATAAATACGATTGAATGAATGATCTTCACAAGGGCTTAGTATAGTGCTCTGCACATAAGAAGTGCCCAATAAATACCAATGATTGACTGATTGATCTCTGTCTACATGAAAGAAGGGCAGGAGGGAGAAAACAGACCAAAGAAGTCAACTCTTCCCCTCTCAGCTGTTTCCCTGAGACATTTGTTTTAACCTTGGCTTTGACCTTAGTCATAATGGTGGGAGCCAATTAGATGGCAGCCAATCAGATTCAAGATCTAAGACCCTAATAGCCCAGGGCTATTAGGAGAAGCAACTTGCCTCACACTTAATTGGGAAATTGTCTTCCTCTCTGGCCCACTCTGGCCAGGTAAGTACTGGAGTAAGTAGCTAAATTCTGGTCTTTTGTGTTTGTTTGTTTTGTCTTGTCTTTTAATGGTACTTGCTGAGTGCTTACTGTATGCCAGGGATTGTACCAAGCAATGGGATAGACACAAGATAATAGGGCTGGACACAGTCCTTATCCCACGTGGGGCTAACGCTCTTAATCCCCATTTTGCAGGGGATTCTCTGAAGCACAGAGACGTTAAGTGACTTGCTCAAGTTCACATAGCAGACAACTGACTGTGCTGGGATTAGAACCTAGGTCCTCAGGCACCCAGGCTCTTGTCACTAGGCCACACTGCTTCTTTCCTTGTGGTTCAGTCCCACACAGAACAGCCAAGCAGACTCAGGGTAGAGCAACCAAACTGGGGAAGAGGACAACTGGAAATGACCTAGACAGCTCTGCTGCAAGATTAGAGTTTCCAAACAATGCTTTCTCATACAGAGAACTGGAAATCTGAGGGAAACATTAGCTCATTCTTTATACATCTTCCCCTCCTCCTCCAGCCCCACTCCCTGCACCCTCCCTTAACCCCCCCTCACCCCCAGCCCCCAATCACTCCTGTTCCTGAAAGGTTGACAGGAGCAGAAAGTGAGAGTGATGTGCCAGGATTGATGGTGGCCAGAAGAGGAGATCTATGAGGAGAAGGAATTTTGCGTTTGAAATGTAAAAAAAAAAAAGGTGGTGGTGGGGGGAAATATGCAGGAAGTCTATGGGGAGAGGTGGGGGGTAGGAGAGTGAGGAGAGGAAAATGATGGTAACAAGTTCTGGATCTCTGTGAGGTTTACTGAGCTCGGGGCGTCCGGACTCGCTGTTCATGGCTCAGCTTGGAGTGAAAGCTGGACTAAGCCACCCTCGTTAGCCAGGGCTGGAGAGACAATAAACAAGGAGATTAAGTGGCCGTCTATGGGGACCTCCCGACAGGCTCAGCAATTTCCCTTCAGCTCTTCCTGGGCCGGGAGACGGCTAGAAATGGGGCGGGCTCGAGGGGCTTTCAGAGGGGGAATGTACTTGGCACCAGGGGGAAAAGCAGTTTAAAATGGATCATTTAGTCAATAGAAAAAGAAAAATGTTGTGTGGTGAGGGTTTTTTTCCTGCCAGTGATCCGTACAATCAGCTTTGTTCTCCGTGACAGCCTGCAGAGATTGCCTGGGCGTCCTGGGGCCTTCGGGGTTGGAGCAAAATGATTTTCTGGGGTGGGGGGCGGAAGGCGGGGGGGGGGGGGAGAGGAGGAGAGAGGAGGGGGGAGAGGGGCTTCAGCCGGATGACAACAGGAAAATGGCCTCAGGGGCATTTGCCGGCAATTTGTGTATAATTTACCTTATTTGTTAAATAGACTGGGCCTGGCTTTCCCAGGCAACTTTCCATTTCACACTTTATTATTGTTATCTTTAAGGTTATTTCTTGATTTTCTTTTTTCTTCTTTATTTTCTCTCACTCTAGCCCAATCATCCACCCAGTGCCCTTACACTGAATGTTGAGTGAAGGGAGTACTGTGCTCTCCCAAGTGCTTAGTACAGTGCTCTGCACACAGCAACCACTCGATAAACGCAATTTAATTGGGGGAAAGGGAATTAAAGGAAAGGTAAGGGCCAGATTTGGAGAACACTAACAATCTTCTTCAGGCCTTAAAAATCAGATTTCCTTTACTTAACTCCTCCCGAACCTCCTGGATGAATATATTTGTCAAGTCAAATTGTAAATAGGTCTGGCTTTGGACTTGTTTGCTAAAATAAGCCCCCCAAAATATGTTTTTTTGTGACGAGAACATTGCAGCAAAACTTGCAAGTGATGTGACCCAGGGAAAGTTGGTGAGGAAAGGATGCCATTATGGGTATGTTTCCTCAAGTAACTTCATGACATCCCCACTCATTTCCTTAAGGGTGATCAAGCAGCAGTGGTAAGAGTAGCAGTCCACTAGGTGCTTTGCACTGTGCTAAGCAGGTAAGTAGTGTGGCCTAGTGAAAAGAGCATGGGCCTGGGACTCTGAGGACCTGGGTTCTAATCCCAGCTCTGCCGCTTGTCTGCAGTGTGACCTTAGGTAAGACACTTAACTTCTCTGGGCCTCCATGACTTCATCTGTAAAATGGGAATTAAGACTGTGAGCTCATGTGAGACAAAGACTGTGTCCAACCTACTTAGCTTGTAACTACCCCAGTGCCAAGTACAGTGTGTGGAACAAAGTAGGTGCTCAACAAATGCCATTTTTTTTAAAAGTAGGAAATACCTACTTGAAGATTGGGCCTAGAAGATATGACACTTGTGACAGCCTCCCCCCAATCACCACACCAGCAATTTTGCTGCCTGGTAGATTTGCCCATGATGACAGGTATCTGCACCCTCTCCGTCTCTCCACTTTGCACTTGTGTAAAAGTAGGGTGGCCTAGTGGAGAGAGTAAAAGGTCTGGGTTCTAATCCTGGATATACCACATAGCTTGCCTGAGGTCCCACAGCAGCCATCTAACTGCTTTGTGCCTCCGCTTCCTTTTTTATAAAATGGGGATTAAATACCTGTTCTCCCTCTGGACAGAGATTGTATCTAATCTGATTATCTAGTATCCACTTCAGTGCTTGGCACATAGTAAGCATTTAACAGATACCATAACTATTAATTATCATTCTATGTTTCCTCTGCAGAACTGGGAGCACTGAAACTGGGAGTCCCTGTGGTCACTTTATTGTCCCAGTGTGGCTCAGCTGATTGATGTGATAATGTGGGGGACTTGGGGTGATGGAATTTTTTTGTTTTCTTTATGAGAACTTGAGAAACATGGCATTTATCAGACTTTCGAGTAGCGTGGCTCAGTGGAAAGAGCACGGACTTTGGAGTCAGAGATCAGAGGTTCGAATCCTAGCTCTGCCACATGTCTGCCAACTTGTACTTCCCAAGCGCTTAGTACAGTGCTCTGCACATAGTAAGCGCTCAATAAATACGATTGATGATGATGTCTGCTGTGTGACCTTGGGGAAGTCACTTAACTTCTCTGAGCCTCAGTTACCTCATCTGTAAAATGGGGATTAAGACTGTTAGTCCCACATGGGACAACCTCATTACCTTGATTCCCCTCCCCAGCGCTTAGAACAGTGCTTTGCACATTGTTTGGCTTAACAAATGCCATTATTATTATTATTTCAACAAAAGAACAAAAGATGAGAAAGGAAAAGAGAGGAGAGGTCATCCTTCATCCCTGTAGAGGGACCAAACTCATCACTTTTAATGCCCCCTCTCCCCAAGGCCCCTGATCCTATCACTTTAAATCTTCAGGAAGGAATCAAGATTTGGCATCCTAATGAACAAGTCACCAGAACAGGCATTAATCCAAACAGACTCAGCTCCTGCCCTCTAGGAGCTTTCATACTAAAACAGATGCCATCAGCTGAAATGCACAAAAATAAATGTGCAGTGCATAAAACGGAGGAGAAGAGAGGGGCTGGGCACCTCACCAACTCAATGGGTGCCAAGCTCTTTGTGGTTAGCAGCTGCAACAGGGTGAAGATTCAGGGTGCGGTGAAGATTCTGACCGAGACTGCTGCCTGGCGACAATTAGACTTCAGAGGCAGGCCCGCTCCGGACTTGTGGAATCCTGCTGCCATCTCCCGTCCAAGGCTGGGAATGGGAAAAGGGAGGGAGAGTCCCATGGAGGGAGCAGATCCAGAAAGGGAAATCCGTGCCCGAATGCAGGGATTCAGCCCAGTGAAGATGCATAAGCAGAGCTAGCCTGCGCAACCTTGAAAAACTGAACTTTGAAAGATTCAATTGTGTGTGGGAAGGGGAGGAGGTGGTGGTGGTTGGGTGTGGATGTGGGGGGGCGGAGGGTAACTAATGCATCCATTCCCCCTGGTTCCTCTCCCCCCCTGCCAACCCTGGGATGTCTGTTTCTGTGCCGGCTGTAGGAGGGGAGAATTGAGCTCAGAATCTTCTGAGAATGGACTGGGGTGTCCGCATTGTCAGAGTTCACTCACTGGTCTAGGTATTGTCCAAACTGTAAGCTCTCTTTGGGCAGGGAACTTGTCTACCAACTCGTACTGTACTCTCCCAAGCTTTCTGCACACAGTCAGTGCTCAGTAAATACCAGCGTGGCTCAGTGGAAAGAGCCCGGGCTTTGGAGTCAGATGTCATGGGTTCGAATCCCGGCTCTGCCACATGTCTGCTGTGTGACCTTGGGCAAGTCACTTAACTTCTCTGGGCCTCAGTTACCTCATCTGTAAAATGGGGATTAAGACTGGGAGCCCCCCGTGGGACAACCTGATCCCCTTGTAACCTCCCCAGCGCTTAGAACAGTGCTTTGCACATAGTAAGCGCTTAATAAATGCCATCATAAATGCCATCATTAAATACCATTGATTGGTCAAGGTCTGTACCTGGGATGCCAAGGTTGGGGTCCTATGACCTATATGGGCATTTGATTCCACATACTTACCCAAAGACCAAAAGAGAGTTAGTCTCCTTTTCCAGTCCATACACCTTCCTCTTTAGCCACCCTCTCAGCCCCTCCCATCCTTGTGACAGAGCAAGACTGCCACAGGTGAGGGGGAAGCCGAGATGGAAGGAGATACCCAGCAAAATCCCAAGGGTTGATGCAGTGAAATTTGGGGTGGGGAATCACATGTCTGAAAGCTCAAGGAAGCTCCTTAAAGACTCCCTTCTGGTCAGTATTGAGGCAGATTCTGGCTGGTTAATGCTAGATTGGAAATCCAGGATCTGGGACCTCTCATCATTGGCAGCCCCTAGTTTTCTCATCAGTAAAATGGGGCAAGCAGGGTTAGCCTTTGATCTGTGACCTTTGGACATTTGATATTTTCCCCAACCCCATAGCACTTACGTGCATATCTTTAAATTATATATTATTTATTTATATAAATGTCTGCCCCTCCAGACTGTAAGCTTGTTATAGGCAAGGAAAGTGTCCGCTGATTCTGTTGCATTGTCCTCTCCCAAGTGCTTAGTACAGTTCTGTGCATGTAGTAAGTGCTCAATAAATACCATTGATTGATTGATTAGCCTATTCAGAGAGGGTGTCATGAGAATGACTGTGATGGTACTTTGTCAAACACAATGCCACTTAAAAATCACAGCCTACAGGGTGACTGTCCCATTGGAGGAGAGACCTCAATGTGGGACTGCTGAGCATGTGGCTTTGAGAAGTATTTTCCTAAGGCAGAAATTACACTGAGGTTAATCCAAGTAACAGGGTAGTGACTTTCAAATCCCTTTGCCTATGAAAAAAGTTCATCTCTTTATCAAGATGATTGGTCTGTTGTTAATGCGGTGCAGTGGGAAAAGCTGCTAGGAGCCCCCCAACCAACCCCACCCCTCCTCTTCCCAAGAGGACAGGAATCATGCCTAATTCCCAAATGTGTATTCTCTCCCAGTGGATAGTATTGTGCTCTGCATATAGTAAGCACTTGATAAATGCTACTACTTTCTCTTGCCCAAGAGTGACTTGGGTCACCTGGAAGGCACAGGGAGAAGAGACTTCCTAGCACTTATGTACATATATGTAATTTATTTATATTAATGTCTATCTAGAGTAGACTATAAGCTTGTTGTGGGCAGGGAATGTTTCTGTTTATTGTTGTATTATACTCTCCCAAGCACTTACTGTATGCAAAGCACTGAATTAAGTGCTCAGTAAATGCGATTGACTGACTGACTAGTTTGGAAATGTATGAATCTAGAGAAGGAAAGCTTCTTTTTTCCTCTCCCTCTCCAACAATGTAAATCTGCTAATGAATGAACAAATGAATCAATCAATGGTATTTATTGAGCACTTATTGTTTGCATATTTCCCTTTAGCTGTCAATCAGCAGGAGGAGGCAGCACTTAGTACAGTGCTCTGCACACAGTAAGCACTCAATAAATATGATTGAATGAATGAATGAAGGGAGTGATCAGGGCTTGGGGAAAACCTGTATAGACTGTTTAGATTGGGAACGTACATGCTAATTCTGTTGTACTTTCCCAAGTGCTTAGCACAGTGCTGTACACACAGTAAGTGCTCAATAAATACCATTGATTGACTGATAAATGTGGTGGGAAGACAAAATTTAGTGTCTGCCTTGCCGATGACTGCAGTGAAACGTGGTGTGAGCTAATGAGTCAACTGCCCAGACTGGGAAGGAAATGGCTATGCTAACTGTAATGTAGACTGTAAGCTCGTCTCTAGACTGTAAACTTGTTGTGGGCAGGGAATATGTCTGTTTATTGTTATACCGTACTCTCTCAAGCACTAAGTAGGTGCTTTGCACACAGTAAGGTGTTCAATATATATAACTGAATGACTGAACTAGATACTGCACCAGCTCAAGACCTTGGCAGGGTTAGCACCAGGCTGATCTTGGGGGAGCTGTCTTTGGGCAGAGGGTTCCTGGGGACCAGGCTGCTTTCCGCCACTCCTTTCTGCCTCCTGGACCCTCAAGGAGAGGAGTATGTGTCTCTATAGAAACCCCCTGGGAGCCCCACCGCTCCGAAGCAGTTTTATTCCCAACTTGCCCCTAATAACGGGCCTAGAAAGGAGAATCCCTAGAAGCAGAGCTGGCCCGTCTCTTTCTCACCACTCCAAAAGAAGTGGGAGTTGGTGGAGGGAGAGGATTATCCAGATGACATTCTGTTATAATGTTTAGCTGATTAAATGCAGGCACTCTGTTTATTTTGGAGAGGAGAAAACACACCGATAGTTTAAAACAAATATTACAGAAAGGAAATGGCACTCCAGAGACCCTGGCACCCGAAACCTCAGCGAGGTGGACTTAGTCCTAAACAGAGGCTGTTTTCTTCCCTGGCCTTGGTTGATGCCCGTTTCATATGTTGTAAAGCAGGCTCCCAAATGTCACACTGGGCAGAGTCAGGGCTTGGCGGACTATAAATTAAATATTCTAAATATACTTAGCCTGTCCTTTCCACTTATATTTAAAACAGGATGGTTTAACATGATCCTGACTGAGGCTTCACAATGGAGGCCGTTCTTGTAAACTGGCCATTAACATTCTCCTCAACGTTTCTCAATACTCCATTAGAACGGGAGGCCTTGGGGAGGGGAATGAAGGCAATAATGGCCTTATTAAACTTGATGACTTTCCAATGCTTACTGAGGTGGAGTCCTGTCCTGGGATTTGTTGAGTGCTCTCTCTAGACTGTGAGCTTCCTATGGGCAGGGAGCCTGTCTGCTGATTTTGTTTATTGTACTCTCCCAAACAATTAGTACAGTGCTCTGCACATAGTAGGTGTTCAATAAATAGTATTGATAGATTGCTATACAGAGAGAGTGCCCTAATTCACTAATATTGGCCTCCTGCTTTCTCAGTCTGTTTGAATGAAGGCTCTTGGTAAGTAATGATAATAATAATGATGATGGTGTTTGCTAAGCGCTTACTATGTGCCAGGCACTGTACTAAGCACTGGGGTGGATATAAGATATTGAGTGGGACACAGTCCCTGTCCCATATGGGGCTTACAGTCTCAACCTCCATTTTACAGATGATATAACTGAGGCACAGAGATGTGAAGTGACTTGCCTAATGTCACACAACAGACAAGTAACAGAGGCAGGATTAGAACCCATGAACTTCTGACTCCCAAGCCCACGACTGTTTCTATGCCAGGTTTCAAAGACCCCCTGTTTCCCTTCACAGCTCTCCAGGGAGCACTTTGATCTAGTGGGAGAGGAAACCTTAGCAGATCCAATTGCTGTATCTCATTTCTCCAGCCTTCTAGCCCCTGCTGCCTGCAGGAGAGGGGCAGACCAAAGCCCTTTGTGTAGGAGGGTGGGTGGGACAGAGCCTAGCTGGACATCAGGAGATCAGGATGGAATGTCCCAAAGTCTCCTCCAGTTCCCAAAGCAGTGCTCTTGCCAGCTCCAAGGATGGGAGCAGCTGGAGGAGTGGAAAATGCAGCCGGGCAGCACTTACAGGCGACTCCGAGGTCCTGCTTCTGACTCCTGAGAAACTGCTTCTCCCAGAGCCATGTTCTCTCTCCTCTTCTCCAGTTTCCCAGCTCGCTCCCTCACTTCTCCACTCAACCGACACCTCTTATAATCATTGGTAAATAGAGGCATGCTTATTCATTCATTTATTCATTCAATTGTATTGACTGAGTGCTTACTGTGTGCAGAGCACTGTACTAAGCACTTGGAAAGTACAAATTGGCAACATATAGAGACGGTCCCTACCCAACAACGGGCTCACAGCCTAGAAGGAGGAGACAGACAACAAAACAAAATAAGTAGACAGGTGTCAATACCATCAGAATAAATAGAATTATAGCTATATACGCATCATTAATAAAATAGAGTAATGAATATGTACAAATAAAATAAATAGAATAATAAATATGTACAAATATATGCAAGTGCTGTGGGGAGGGGAAGGTGGTAGGGTGGGGGGGGTGATGCTGTCTTGACTCTTCTGATAGAATGTAAGCTCTCTGAACACAGGAATTACCTCTTCTGTACTGTATGGCACAGTAGGTTAAGCAACAGGATCTAGTCTTTGTCCCTAGGTGGTCGATCAATCAATAGTATTTATTGAGCACCTACAGTGGCAGAGCACTCATTCATTCAATCATATTTGTTGAGTGCTTACTGTGTGCAGAGCACTGTACTAAGTGCTTGGGAGAGTACTGTATAATGGTTTTGGTAGAAGGGTTCTCTGACCAAGATGAGCTTACACCTGGAGAAGCAGCATGGCCTAGTGAAAGAGCAGTGCTTTTCCTGTCTAAGTTAGGGATCATCACTCCAGTCTCTTCCCTGGAGTTGCTGTGATAGTACCAAGAGGAGACACCAGGAGTTGCACAGTAGGGATTACCGGGTAGTGCAGGAGTAGGGCTGGAGGGTGGAGAGAAGCACACCTGCTCCCTACTCATCCAGGCTGGCACAGTGTGGTGGGGGATTCTGCCCCAGAAACCGCAGCACATGCTGAGAGATCCTTTTCCTGCTGGACCTGGCTGGGGTTCAGATAGCTTCAGTTCAGCCTGGAACGAGATGAAAGGGAAGGAGCGGGGTGGGCCTGGGGCCTGGTGGCTGGGTCTCTGGGGGAGGACTCCACACAATAGCTCTGGGAGCCTGCCAGGGAGCCAGTAGAGCCTGTGGCTATGGCATGATCCATTACAGCCCAACAAGCAGTGACTTGGGTTGCTCCTGTGGCTGCCCGGAGCGGTACCCTCCTCTTGGGAGAAATTGCGGCGCCTAGGTTTCCTTGCCCATGTGGTGGGCTGAGAAGGATTGCTTTTTTCTGCCACTGACGACACCACGGGTCAGATCCAAATCTGGCTGGTGGAACTAGTAGCTGGGCTGCAGCTCGGACAGGTCGGGCCTCAACAAAATTATGGTGCTTGTTAAGTGCTTCCTACGTGCCAAGCACTGTTCTAAAGACTGGGGTAGATAACTTGTATGTAGGACATAGTCCCTGTCCCACGTGTGACTCACACTCTTAATTCCCATTTTACAGTTGAGGTAACTGAAGCCTAAAGATGTTAAGTGACTTGCCCAAGGTCACACAGCAGACATGTGGTGGAGCTGGGATTAGAACCCATGTCATTCTGTCTCCTAGACACATGTTCTATTCACTAAGCCACATGGTTTAGCAAAATTGTCCACCAGAGCACCAGAATCAGTCAATGGTATTTATTGAGGGCTTATTGTATGCAGAGGACTCTTCCAAGAACTTGGAGGAGTACAATACAACAGAGTTGGAAGCATGATCCCTGTTCTCAAGGAATTTACAGTGCAGAGGGGAAGAGAGATATTTAAAAAAAGTTGTTTCCCCAGGCATTCCCTGCATACCTGAACTCAGAACCAAGAAAAAGAAAGAAAGTGGGAAATCAATTTCTGGTGGGAATCCTCTTAATATCGATTCCTGACCCCATGTTTGCCCTGCCATGTGGAGCCACCCAGACCTTGCCCAAATCTGGCCCAAATCTGCCTGGACTTTGCAAGTGCAAATGTTCAGCTGAGCATGCTAGGATGACTAAACAGGGAATAATAATAATAATAATAATGATGGCATTTATTAAGCACTTAGTATATGCAAAGCACTGTTCTAAGTGCTCAGGAGGTTACAAAGTGATCAGGTTGTCCCACATCGGGCTCACAGTCTTTTTCCCCTTTTTACAGAGGAGGTAACTGAGGCCCAGAGAAGTAAAGTGACTTGCCCAAAGTCACACAGCTGACAAGTGGCAGAGCCAGGATTTGAACCCATGACCTCTGACTCCAAAGCCCATGCTCTTTCCACTGAGCCATGCTGCTTCTCAGGAATCAGGATTGGACATTGGGAATCAGGAATACTGCCTGGGCTGACTCCATCTTCTCAAACAGTCCTCTCTAGGCTGTAGGCTCATTGTGGGCAGGGAATGTCTCTTTTATTGTATTGTACTCTCCGAAGCGCTTAGTACAGGGCTCTGCACACAGTAAGCACACAATAAATCCGATTGACTGACTAACTAATTGAGAGGAGCCAACAGGAAAATATCCTGTGCAACGGGCAGCCTTACTGCCCGGTACCCTACCAGGAGGGATCAAGCCCAAAACAGCCAAGCGGCTTGACTTAGGGGGTCCTTGTCTTCATGGAGGGGCCCTGCTCAGTCTAGGGGCCTTGGATTTGTCTCTCTGTCCTCAGCTTTCCCCTTTTATTTCTTCTGGGCCTCTCAGAAGCTCAAAACCTTTCCTGTACCTGCATCTGTTCATTCATTCATTCAATCGTATTAATTGAGTGCTTACTGTGTGCAGAGCACTGTACTAAGCGCTTGGGAAGTACAAGTTGGCAACATATAGAGATGGTCCCTACCCAACAGTGGGCTCACAGTCTAGAAGGGGGAGACAGAGAACAAAACAAAACATATTAACAAAATAAAATAAGTAGAATAAATATGTACAGGTAACATAAATAAATAGAGTAATAAATATGTACAAACATATATACATATATACAGGTGCTGTGGGGAAGGGAAGGAGGTAAGGCGGGGGCATGGAGAGGGGGAAGAGGGGGAGAGGAAGGAGGAGGCTCAGTCTGGGAAGGCCTCCTGGAGGAGGTGAGCTCTCAGTAGGGCCTTGAAGGGAGGAAGAGAACTAACTTGGCAGATGTGTGGAGGGAGGGTATTCCAAGCCAGGGGGATGACGTGGGCCGGGAGTCGACGGTGGGACAGGTGAGAGTGAGGCACGGTGAGGAGATTAGCGGCAGAGGAGCGGAGGGTGCGGGCTGGACTGGAGAAGGAGAGGTGAGGTAGGAGGGGGCGAGGTGATGGAGAGACTTGAATCCGAGGGTGAGGAGTTTCTGCCTGATGCGTAGGTTGATTGGTAGCCACTGGAGATTTTTGAGGAGGGGAGTAACATGCCCAGAGCGTTTCTGGGCAAAGACAATCCAGGCAGTGGCGTGAAGTATGGATTGAAGTGGGGAGAGACAGGAGGATGGGAGATCGGAGAGGAGGCTGATACAGCAATCCAGATGGGATAGGATGAGAGCTTGAATGAGCAGGGTAGCAGTTTGGATGGAGAGGAAAAGGCGGATCTTGGCAACATTGCGGAGGTGAGACCGGAAGATTTTGGTGACGGCTTGGATGTGAGGGGTGAATGAGAGAGCGGAGTTGAGGATGACACCAAGGTTGCGGGCTTGTGAGATGGGAAGGATGGTAGTGCCGTCAACAGAGACGGGAAAGTCAGGGAGAGGGCAGGGTTTGGGAGGGAAGACAAGGAGTTCAGTCTTGGACATGTTGAGTTTTAGGTGGCGGGCAGACATCCAGATGGAGATGTCCTGAAGGCAGGAGGAGATGTGAGCCTGGAGGGAGGGGGAGAGAGCAGGAGCAGAGATGTAGATGTGGGTGTCATCAGTGTAGAGATGATAGTTGAGTGAGGTCACCAAGGGAGAGAGTGTAAATCGAGAACAGAAGGGGACCAAGAACTGAACCTTGAGGAACCCCTACAGTAAGGGATGGGAGGGGGAGGAGGAGCCTGCAAAAGAGACTGAATGAACGACCAGAGAGATAAGAGGAGAACCAGGAGAGGACGGAGTCTGCGAAGCCAAGGTTGGATAGCATGTTGATGAGAAGGGGGTGGTCCACAATGTCGAAGGCAGCTGAGAGGTCAAGGAGGATTAGGATAGAGTATGAGCCGTTGGATTTGGCAAGCAGGAGGTCATTGGTGACCTTTGAGAGGGCAGTTTCCATGGAATGTAGGGGACGGAAGCCAGATTGGAGGGGGTCGAGGAGAGAGTTGGTGTTGAGGAATTCGAGGCAGCGCTTGTAGACGACTTGTTCAAGGAGTTTGAAAAGGAATGGTAGGAGGGAGATGGGGGCGATAACTAGAAGGTGATTCATTCATACATTCAATCATATTTATTGAGTGCTTACTGTGTGCAGAGCACTATACTGACCACTTGGGAGAGTACAGTGCAACAATGGCTATGGCACTCTTGAGAGGTGGAAGGGGAAAACAAGGGTGGATCACTATCCCATTTTTGAGATTCTTCATCATCTGTGGTATTGATTGAGCACTTACAGGGTGCAAAGCCCTATACTAAGTACTTGGGACAGTACAGTAGAAGCACGTGAGATGTTTCCTGCCCTCATGGAGCTCACCATTTAGTCGGGGGATGAAAGGGAAAGCTGAGGCAGAAAAGGGATGCGGTCTTGTCTGGTGTAGCCTAGGAAGTTTGTGGCAGCAGCAGACTAAAGACTGTAAGCTCACTGTGGGCACTGAATGTGTCTGTAATTGTTATGTTATACTCTCCCAAGCGCTTAGTACAGTCTTTGCACTCAGTAAGTGCTCAATACATACATTTGAATGAATGAGTGAATGAAATAAAGCTGTGGACTTTACACTTGGCAGGCCCAGGAGACCAGGAAAAATGCCCATTTGCAGCAGTTAATGAGGTTGCAAATCAGTCAGGAACTGGCAGCTGGAAAGGGGAGCCAGGGCCACAGAACTCGTTCCAGCAGCCGGCGAGAGCAGCGTAGTCATCCAGGGGCACTTCGGCCCTCACCCTAAAGACCCCCAGCAGATAAGAATTGAGCCCTCCCACCCCCGGGGCTCCACCACCCTGAGGTGTGTCCTTGGCCAAGCTGCCTGGCCTGAGCATTATGTGTGCTGGAGTAGGTGAGGGCTCAGGGCCCAGGGTGGCTGTGAGGTTCCAGGCATGTTTCCGGGGCAGGCCTGCCAGATCTGATCCCACGATTCCCGGTGATGGCGGCCCGGCGCCGGCTCATCACTCTGGAGTGTGGGCAGCTGAAAAACCAAGAAGGAAAAGATTGAAAGGAGCTGGGTCCTTTATCAAATTAAGTGTGTGTTCTTTGCCTTTCAGAATCCCTACCATTCCCTGGTTCACACACAAGGCCCTTGCCGGCAAAGTCTCTGTCTCCAATTCTGGCCCAGAAAAGCCGCAGCTACTGGTGACCCTTGCACAGAGTCTGGCATTCCTTGCCCCATTCTTCCTCTCTCCCTTGCTGCTCAGAGCAAGAGCTGGCATGTTGGCCAGCAGAGCTGATGCCCACAAGTCTGACTCCTAAAAATAACTAAAGCTCCAACATTTGAGGCCTTTGGCCCGGAGATGTGTCAACTCAACAGCCACTGCACTTGTCTGCACATGCATATTTATTCAGTTGCACATTTAATCATTCTGATCATTTGTTCTGGCATAACTGATCTAGGTTCATACTGCTCCCTTTATTTGTAAATATTTTAAAGACCGTCTATCCAACAATGGATTGTAAACTCCTTGTGGGTAGAGAAGGTGCCTTGAGCTTTCCCAAGCGCTTGGTACAATGCTCTGCACTTGACAAACACTCAAATGCCACTATTACTACTATGAATACTACTACCCATTTCAAACTCTTCCTGACTGGCAATAACTGTCCGCCTTAATCTGCTGATCTCTCAGAAATCTTTGATGCTCTAAACCACACCCTTCTCCTGGAAATAGCATCTAATCTTGATTTCGCTGACACACTTAGAGGCAGATGAGATAGATCCAGAATTAAATTACTGGAAGAAATGTTGAGCACTGCCTCCAAGACGCCTTTCCTGATTCCCTTTCCTTTCTCTTCCCCCTGAACACTTCAGCACTTCTGTGTCACCTAGTCACCAGAAGACTCCCCCTCCAAACACTGGGGTGCTCTCCTCTCCTGGCCCTTTGTCCCTAATAGCATTTAGGCACATATCTTTAAACTATGTTGCTCCCCACCTACCTGTAACTTCTTTTTGTGTTGGTCTCCCCTCACTCCCTACAGAATATAAGCTCCTCAAGGACAGGGGTTGTGTCTATCAGTCAATTTTTCATACTTATTGCACACTCAGTGTGCAGAGTGTATTAAGCATTTGGGAGAATACGGTATAATAGAGTTGTAGACACATTCCCTGTCGGCAAGGAATGTACTGTCCTCATCCCTTGGTATGATGGTAGGCATAGATCAAGTGTTCAAAGACTGCTAATGATTGACTGAGCCGCTGAAAAGTCCTGCCTCAGTGGGAGAGAGGGAGCATAACTAATGTAGCAGAGAAGCAGCGTGGTCTAATGGATAGAGCACAGGCCTGAGGTTCAGAAGGATCTGGAGTCTAATAGGGCTCCACAGTATGTCTGCTGTGTGACCTTAGACAAGTTACATCACTTCTCTGGGCCTCAGTTATCTCATCTGGAAAATGGGGACTATGATTGTGAGCTCCATATGGGACAGGGACTGTGTCCAACCCAATTGGCTTGTATCCACTCCAGCATTTAGAACAGTGCCTGGTGCACAGTAAGCACCTAACAACTACCACAATTATTATTGTTATTATAATAATAATTATTATTATTATTATTATGTCTGTCAGGCCCATGAGTGACTGATGGCTTCACCCTGGGCTGAGTCTCCTTTGTCCACTTCATTGCTCTACCTATATGCTGAGCTTCAACCCAAAGGTGTAGGAGAATTACTCTGGGAGGGGCAAGCCTGCAAGGGACTGGGATTAACCTGGAACAGGAACAGTGGGGACCAGAGAGAGAGGAGCCCTTCAGAGACACATTCCTCCATTCTGGAAGACAAGTGAGGTTGAGTCCTGGGGAACAGGAGAGTTTAGGAGGTGTCAAGGAAAATGGGTAAATGGGCAACTTGCTATCTGGCCTCCTCACCCATGGCCCTCCTCGAGCCACAAGTCCCTGAGCATACTGAAAAGCAAATTATCTGGCCATTCGGCCTCACAAATGTTTTTTTCTCTTCCTCTTCTTCTGCCCACCTAAATAGTCCAAAGGCTGAGTTTTCTCAACTGAGTTTCAGCCTGAGGCAAGGTGCAGGACTAGGGGAGCGCAAAAATAATGAGTGGGTTATTAGTCATGTCTTGGCTCAAGACCAGTGTGCAAGAGGCAATCTGCAGCTGGGAAGGGAGGAGAAAAGGTCTGACTTTAGATATATTTAATATGTTTTTTTCCTTCAAGCAGAGAGCTACATGGAAAATGCATAACAGGAGGATGAGGAGTGGGTGGGGGCATAAGGAGAGATCATCACTTTTCAACAGCTATTTTGGAGCAGAGTCAGTTCTTGAACAGTAAATACCTCCTAGGAAATCCAGTTCCTGCCACCCCCTCGATCAATCAATCAGTGACACTTACTGAGTGCTTACGGTGTACAGAGCACTGTACTAAACACTTGGAAGAGAATAATATAACAGAGTTGGTAGACACGTTCCCTGCCTCAAGCTCATTGTGGGCAGGGAATGTGTGTTTTATTGTTGTATTGTACGCTCCCAAACACTCAGTACTGTGTTGTATGACAGGAGAGAAGGTTAGCACTCCCCTTGAGAAGGAAGGAAGAGGTCCTAGTAGCCTATACAACACATATATGGTTAAAGCATTGCCACCTACTTCGTGGCATCTAACCAAGTTTTTTAGAGAAGCAGCGTGGCTCAGTGGAAAGAGCACGGGCTTTGGAGTCAGAGGTCATGGGTTCAAGTACTGGCTCCGCCAATTGTCAGCTGTGTGACTTTGGGCAAGTCACTTAACTTCTCTGTGCCTCAGTTACCTCATCTGTAAAATGGGGA
This sequence comes from Tachyglossus aculeatus, assembly GCF_015852505.1. NCBI lineage: Eukaryota > Metazoa > Chordata > Mammalia > Monotremata > Tachyglossidae > Tachyglossus > Tachyglossus aculeatus. Next base: position 80,185,162 of record NC_052070.1, read on the forward strand.
TTAAGACTGTGAGCCCCCCATGGGACAACCTGGTCACCTTGTAACCTCCCCAGTGCTTAGAAAAGTTCTTTGCCCATAGTAAGTGCTCAATAAATGCCATTATTATTATTACAGTGCTCTGCACACAGTAAGCATTCAATAAATACAATTGACTGACTAACTGCCCACAATGAGCTTGACAGCTACTTTCCCTTCTCCAAAGAACCCTGTCAGGAAGGCTGGCCTGGAGCACTGTACTTACTAAGTGCTCAGGAGAGTAAAATGCTATTGAGTTGGTAGATACAGTTCCTGGCCTCAAGGAGCTTATGGTATTCACTCTGCTGGGTAGCAGAGATTGGTGCTCTAACTCTCTGTCTCTGTCTCTATCTCTGTCTCTGTCTCTCTCTCTCTCTCTGTCCTCCTCTGTAAGGAGCCTTGGCCATTATGAGCCCTGCCTCACCGAAGCTGAGCTAGCAACGCTAGGAAGGCCTACCCATACTTTTATTTTCCCTTACACTCCTTTGCTTAGCTATGGGGAAAGTCACATGAAATTCTACTCCATATAAAAGACTGGCCATTCTTGAAACAGTTCTTACCCAATCTTCCCTCCTTCCAGGCAGAGCACCTTCTGTGTGCAAAGCACTGAACTAAGTCTTAAGTGGAATTCAGTAGAAGAAAACACAATCTCTGACCACAAGTTTACAATAAAGTGGAGGAGACAGACCTACTGTTGTGGGCAGGGAATGTGTCTGTTTATTGTTATATTGCACTCTCCCAAGTGCTTAGTAAAGTGCTTTGCACAAAGTAAGTGCTCAATAAATGCAATTGAATGAATGTAAATAAAATAATTTATGAACAGGAGGAAGAAGTGTGCAAATAATGGAGTATGTAAAAAGATGTATTAATAATAATTACAGTATTTATTAAGCACTTACTACATGCCAGACACTGTACTAAGCCATGGGGTGGATACAAGCAAATCAGGTTGGATACAGTCTCTGTTCCACATGAGGCTCACAGTCTCAATTCCCATTTTACAGATGAGGTAACTGAGGCACAGAGAAGTGAAGTGACTTGTCCAAGGTCACACAGAAGACAAGTGGCAGATCTGGGATTGGAACACATGACCTTCTGACTTCCAGGACTGTGCACTACATGCTGCTTCAAGTGCAATGAGATGTTGTGACTAAGTGCTAATGTGGTACAATTGTGGTGAAACAATATTGGGGAGGATGTGACATGGGGAGAAAAAAATTAATCAGGGAAAAGCTTCATTGAGGTGGTGGAATTTCAGAAGGGTTTTGAAGACGGGGAAAACTAGTCTATAGGATTTGAAGAGGGAAGGATTTCCAGGTAAGGGGAAGGGTGTGAAGTGGGTGTGATATGCAGGAGAGTTTAGACAACGTGCAGTGAGAAGATGAGCTTGAGAGCAATGGGGAGTGTTCCAATGGGAACTGGAGAACAGTAGGAGAAGAGAATATATGCATAAAAGAAACAAAATTAATCGAGTGCCTTAAAGTATTAGTAGTTGTAATAGTATTTACTAAGTGCTTACTGTGCCCTGAGTATTGTATGAAGCGCTGAGAAAGGATACATGGGTAAGAATTAGACACAGTCTCTGACCTTCAAGGTCAAAAGAATAGAAAGGGTGGTGACAGACACATAAGGAAAAATTCATTCAATTCATTCAATGGTATGTATTGAGCACTTACTGTGTGCAGAGCACTGTACTAAGTGCTTGGAGAGTACAATTTGGCAACAGATAGAGACAACTCCTACCCAACAATGGGCTCATAGTCTAGAATAAATCAAGAAAAACACAAAAATCAACATAAGTGATGGGGACAGGGATAAACACAAAATAAAATTAAAGCCAAAGGAAATTGAGGCAGAGAAGCAGTGTGGCTCAGTGGAAAGAGCATGGCCTGGGAGTCAGAGGTTATGGGTTCTAATTCCGGCCCTACCACTTGTCAGCTGTGTGACTTTGGGCAAGTCACTTAACTTCTCTGTGCCTCAGTTACCTCATCTGTAAAATGGGGATTGACTGTGAGCCCCATGTGGGACAACCTGATTACCTTGTATTCCCCCCCCCCAAGTGCTTAGAACAGTGCTTGGCACATAGTAAGCACTTAACAAATGCCATTATTATTATTATTATTATTATTATTAGAAGAGCAGAGTTTTGGGCTCCTAAGAATCCAAAGGTCACCACCACAGTAACCGCTATAGCTGTGGCCTTCCCAACAGTCTACATTTTATGGGGTCGCTGCCATGTTGGCACCGCTACTTCATTTCCAGCCAGAATGGAGGCTACTGGGTAGGTGGGGCAGCATGAGTTACTGGTGAACTGGCCTGGCTATCCGTTGGACTGGGAAACTGAAGTGAGGCAAGCTTCCTTCTCCACAAAAATAAAATACCAATGATCAGATGTTTCTGTCTCATGGGAAGATGAAGGGGATGCCATCGGATGGTTTTGAGGAGTGGCGGCTTGGCCAAGGAGATAAATTTTCCACTAGAAAATTCCTTAGAAAATTCCACTTGCCAGGGTCCACCCCTTCAATTTGAGTGAGAGGAAGGCAGGGATTTTAAAGGGAAAGGGAGTCTGGGGGGGGGGGGGGGGGATAAGCTACAAAAAGCTAACAGGACAGAAGGTCCTACCCAAGACCTGCAATGAGGTCAGCCCAAGGAACTTTGGGGTGAGTGCTCTTTTTGTTCCAAGGCTCTGGCCCCTCTCTGCCTCAGGCCCTGGGCAGAATCCACTAGTAAGTAAAGTAAATGAGCCCAACATCCATGTCCTGCTGGCCCTGGGCCTGCATCGTGGCCTAGCTAGCTCCCCTGACCCCAGATCTAGAAGACTTGGCCACCCTCAGGAGCAGGCTGGAAAAAAGCTAAAAATGTTGGTGCTAACTCAGGCTGGAATGTTGGCCCAATATTTTCCCATCTTTTCTCATTTGGGAAAACCTCTCTTTTGGTCTGAATCCTGAATTGGGGTACCATTTTCCAACTTAGCTGGTTCAGCTCTTCGGCAGCCCTCCAAGCACTGTTCAGGCCACTGAGGAATGACTTCACCCTTTCAACCTTTAGGAGAATGTTTACTGGCTGATGGAATCAGAGTTGTATTTTTTGGGAGAGAAGGATAGTGGAACTAGATTAACCAAGAAGAGCTGCTGATGTAGCCGACCATAAAACCCCAAACTCAGGGGATTACTCAACTCAGTAACAAACCCTGTTGCAAGATGAGATTTTGCAGATGTCATTTCCCCACTTCAGTCTATACTTCACGCTGCTGCCCGGATCATCTCTGTGCAGAAACGCTCTGGGCATGTTTCTCTCCTCCTCAAAAATCTCCAGTGGCTACTAGTCAACCTATGCATCAGGCAAAAACTCCTCACTTTCGGCTTCAAGGCTCTCCATCACCTCGCCCCCTCCTACCTCACCTCCCTTCTTTCCTTCTACAGCCCAGCCCACACCCTCCACTCCTCTGCCGCTAACCTCTTCACTGTGCCTCGTTCTCGCCTGTCCGGCCGTCGACCCCCGGCCCACGTCCTCCCCCTGGCCTGGAATGCCCTTCCTTCGCACATCTGCCAAACTAGCTCTCTTCCTCCCTTCAAAGTCCTACTGAGAGCTCACCTCCTCCAGGAGGCCTTCCCAGAATGAGCCCCCTTCTTCCTCTCCCCTCCCCATCCCCCCACCCTACCTCCTTCCCCTCCCCACAGCATCTGTATATATGCTTGTACAGATTTATTACTCTATTTATTTTACTTGTACATATTTACTATTCTATTTATTTTATTTTGTTAATATGTTTTGTTTTGTTCTCTGTCTCCCCCTTCTAGACTGTGAGCCTGCTGTTGGGTAGGGACCGTCTCTATATGTTGCCAACTTGTACTTCCCAAGCGCTTAGTACAGTGCTCTGCACAGTAAGTGCTCAATAAATACGACTGAATTAATGAATGAATCAATCAAACTGAAGTGGGTAATTGAAGTGTTTTACATGTAGCTGCTTCCACTGGCCAGACAAAATGGCCAAGCCTGGTGGATGTGCAAGAGTTTCAAACAGGAACTCCTTACCATGAATTTTAGTCAATCAATCAATCAATCAATCGTATTTATTGAGCGCTTACTATGTGCAGAGCACTGTACTGAGCGCTTGGGAAGTACAAATTGGCAACACATAGAGACAGTTCCTACCCAACAGTGGGCTCACAGTCTAAAAGGTGGGCTCACAGTCTAAAAGGTGGGCTCACAGTCTAAATAATATTTATTGAGCACTTACTGTGTGCAGAGCATTGTACTAAGCGCTTGGGATAGTACAGTATAGCAGAGTTGATAGACTCGTTCCCTGAGCACAAAGAACTCAATCTCCTTTACCTTAATGATTTCCTACTAATAATTGTGGTATTTGTTAAGCACTTACTGTGACAGGTACTGTATAAAGTGCTGGGGTGGATACAAGCAAATTAGGTTGGACACAGACCCTTGTCCCTTGTGGGGCTCACGGCCTCAATCCCCATTTTACAGATGAGGTAACTGAGGCACAGAGAAGTGAAGTGATTTGCCCAAGGCAACACAGCAGGCAAGTGGCAAACCAGCCCTCATGCTTTGTTTTTCCAACACCAACTTACTCACTGTACCTCAGTCTCATCTATCTCAACTCCAACCCCTTGCTCACATCCTCCCTACTCTTTCATATATGACAGACCACCTCTCTCCCCACCTTCAAAGTCTGAGTAAAATCACATCTCTTCCAAGAGGCTTTTCCCAACTAAGCCCTCATTTCTCCTACTCTCTCTCCCTTCTGTCACCTACACACTTGCTTGGGTCTATATCCCTTGAAGCATTTGACATTCACCCAACCTTCAGCCCCACAGCACTTATGTATATATCCATATTTATTTTAATGTCTGTCTCCCCATCTAGATTGTAAGTTGCTTGTGGAAAGGGAATGTGTCTACCAACTCTGTTATACTGTACTCTCCCAAGTGCTTAGTATAGTGCTCTGCACACTGTAAGTGCTCAATAAATACCATTGGTTGATTGATTGATCAACTGGAGGGACAGTTTTCTCTCTGACTCAGGACAACCCACTTAACTTCCCTGAGTTCTGTACTCTGTGTGTCTGACCTGATTAACTAATATCTACCCCCATGATTAGAACAGTGCTTAACAAATATCATAAACCAACCCCCCTAAGAAAAATGACATGAGGAGTCTCTAGTAGTTTGGGTAGGGAAGTGTGAAGTGGGGAGGGAATTTGGTAGGGGTAGATGCTTGTCATGAGACAACATTTGTAAAGTATGGCTTGAGATGCTGGTATGAAGAGTTCCATGCCAGTGTGGTACTATTTCCTGAGATTCATCAGAAGCCCTGGTCTCTCTTTACCCTTGGATCCCAAATTGCTTGGAATCTCTTGAGGCCCTCAGAAAACTTTAGATAATGAAGATGTTCATTCTATTTTTAACACGACAGAAGATTTCTCCTGTGTTTTCAAACTGATGCCTTCCTGATAGATCTCCCTCTCCCTTCTTCCCCCTTCCAAATGCACCTGTCTCCCACCACCCCGCCCAAACCCCAATCCCCAATTTTTTCTTGCCTTCTTTCTTTTGGAAGTACTTTGATCTTGGGCTGTAGATATTGAGCAGGAATTTCAGCTAGTCAGGAAAGAAAAGCTCCCAGGTGCTCTGTTTCTGAATTGAGGCTATGTTTAGAATCCCTAGGTCACCGGAGTCTGAAATTGACAATAACAAGAGCTTCACTGCACTTTCTGTGACCTGGAGTAAATCAAGGTTTGCACCAAAAGCAATTTCCCGAAACCCAGAGGATGGGCTCACTAACTTTGGCTCCTTCTGCATCGGCATCTCCCTCCCACACGATGCTCCCTGCAGCCCTGTAAACTCGTCCCAGGTTGCATGGATGGTATTCATATACCTTCATATCCCTAGCTCTGGCTGGGGTTTTTCTGTTTGGGAACTTTGCCCTTCTAAGATGTTTCAGTTGCTCTAAGGTGTGAGATGAAATGTGCCCTAGACCTGTCAAACCCTGGAAACATCAGGGTAGGAACTATCAAGGTTAAGACCATTAGGGTGAACGGGAGAAGATTGCCAAATTCTAAATAATTATTCCTTCAGGAACTACCCACTCAAAGTGCTTTAATAAAAATAATAGAAAGAGTTATTAACCTTTGAGACATTTAATTCCACAGTGTAACTGAGCATCTGCAGTGGATCAAGCCAAGAAAGATTACATCTGCGCCACCACTGAGAAGTTTCAATAGTTTGTTCTCCAAAATAGACAAAGAAAATGTGTTTAATGAATCCCTAATGTGTATTTACGTGCAGACAGAGCTGGAAACAGCATTCTGCAATTTTTCAGAACTCAATATGATGGGATTCCCTTGGAAACAAGTCACAGATTCATATGTAAATTGGGTTTGATGCCATTACAGCATTGGACAGGCTGGGCAGGCTGGGAGGGGGAATGATAAATGAAGAAGCTACAAAGTCAATAGTAGACAATTAGAGAGAGAGAAAGAGAGAGACTTTCTAAATGATAATAAAAATTGCACAGCATGGGCAGAACACATGTGAACTGCATGATCTCAGTCCCTTTATTACTAAGAGCCTTCGATAGAAAAATGAATTGCACTGTGGCACTTCATCATGTGAAAGACAAGGGAGAAAATTCAAATACACCTTTCCACTAGGAATAATGTCAGAGGATGTCTGTTCCTCAAAGTGTTGTACTGAGGAGCTGAATTTCTCCCATTCAATTCAGTTAGTATCCAGACAGGTGTTGATGATAATGATAATAATAACTGTGGTACTGCTAAGTGCTTACTATGTGCCAAGTGCCAAGCCCTATCTGCCAAGGCAGGTAGAAGACAATCATTATCAGACACATTATAATGTCTCCCACAGCAGTGGGGGAGCCAGAATTAGAACTCAGATCTCTTGATTCCTAGACCTGTACTCTTCCCACTAGGCCACTCTGCTTTTATTATTGTTATTATTATCATTATTGTTACCCTCTCTGCTCCTTCTAAAATTCCCACCTCCTCCTTCCCTTCTTTCTCCAGCACCACCCATTCATTCATTCATTCAATCGTATTTATTGAGCGCTTACTGTGTGCAGAGCACTGTACTAAGCACTTGGGAAGTACAAGTTGGCAACGTATAGAGACGGTCCCTACCCAATGACAGGCTCATAGTCTAGAAAGGGGCGACAGACAACAAAACAAAACATGTGGACAGGTGTCAAGTCATCAGAATAAATAGAAGTAAAGCTAGATGCACATCATTAACAAAATAAATAGAATAGTAAATATGTACAAGTAAAATAAATAGAGTAATAAATTTGTACAAAATTGGGTTGGACACGGTCCCTGTCCCACGTGGGGCTCACAGTCTCAATCCCCATTTTACAGATGAAGTAACCGAGGCCCAGAGAAGTGAAGTGATTTGTCCAAGGTCACACAGCAGACAAATGGCAGAACCGGGATTAGAATCCATGACCTTCTGACTCCCAGATCTGTGCTCTATCCACTCCACCACGCTGCTCACCGTGAGCCTGCATCAGTCCAAGGTGGACAATCCAGTTATCTCTGGAACTTTTCTAATGTTTCAATGTGCTGTTTTAAAAGTGTGTTTTCTGTACGTAATCATTTAATTTCAACTTGTTCTTCCATTTCTTTAGTTTCTATAACTTACATCCAGGAACTGACCTAATCATTTCTTCAATCTTCTTACATCCCTAATTTTTCCTTTTACTTGTAGTGTTAGTATTTATTAAGCACGTACTAAGTTTCAAACACTGCTAACCACTGGGCAAGCTACATGATAATTGGATTGGATACAGTACCAGGCCCACATTGGAGCTCATATCTAAGAGTGGAGGGATCAGACATCTTTATCCCCATTTTACTGATGAGGAAACTGAGAGGTTAAATGACTCACCGCTAGGGACACAAAGCAAGTAAGTGGTGGAGCTGGACTAAGAACCTGTAGGCCTCAGTATCCTTTTATAAAGTCTTAGGAATTTAGTTTAAACACTTTTTGAATTCATGAGGTATTTTCTGCTTGGTATAACTTACGGGTGGGTAAATGAAGTCCATGTGCTTACTACTTTCTGGTTAGAAGAAGAGTCTTCTTTCGTTTATCTTGAACCAAGCCACCTGTCAAGTTTCAGTGGAAGTCGCCTTGCTTTGGCATTATGGGATTTGGAGAACAATCAATCCGTTTTAAAACCCCACCACAGGGTATTCAAATCATGTTCCCTTTCAGCCTTCTCTTTCCACCCTAGAGAGTTCTAATCTTTGGGGCAATTCTACATCCTTCCCTGTTTTAGGCTTCCCTTTCTGAAACCTCTCTGGCTCTGACATATATCCCCAGGGCAACCCAGGATTTCAGGTGTGGAGCTTGTTTCTTTGACTGGTTTTCCTCCCCGTTCCTGCTCATCCCGCTCATGGCTGCCACACACCTTTGGTTCTGTGTTCAGAACAATTCTATTGCCAGCCTCAGCTGAAGCAGTGTGATCTAGTGGAGTAGAGCGTGGGGCCCTGGAAATCAGAAGAAGCTGGGTTCCAATCCCAGGCTCTTCCACCTGTCCTGCTGTGTGTCACTTTTACTTCTCTGTGCCTCAGTCACCTCATCTGTTAAATGAGGGATTAAGAACTGTGAGCCCCATGTGGGACTATGAACTGTGTCTAACCTGATTAGCTTGTATCTACCCCAGCTCTTAATACAGTGCCGCTACATAATAAGCCTTGAACAAATACCAGAAATTATTAGGATTATCTCAGGCCCATCCTCACGTGGCTATAGCTTGACTCACTTTCCTGTTCTTAGACACAGTGCCTACCTTAATGGGATCCTAACCTAAACCTAACCTAAACCATTGTTTCAGGGCTGATCATTTCTAGGATTTTCAGTTTTGGAAAAAAAAAGTTTTCTTATTGTAATTGTCCTCTGCACTGAACCAGTACTCTGGACTGTAAGCTAGATGTGGGCAGGGACCGTGTCTACCAATTCTATTTTATTGTTACTCTCCTAAGCACTCAATATAGTACTCTGCACACAGTAAGTTCCCAATAAATGCAATTCATTCATTCATTCAATCGTAATTCATTCAGTCATATTTATTGGGTGCTTACTGTGTGCAGAGCACTGTACTAAGCGCTTGGAAAGTACAATTCGGCAACAGATAGGAGAGACAATCCGTACCCAACAACGGACTCACAATCTAGAAGAGGGAAGACAGACAACAAAGCAAAACAAGTAGACAGGCATCAATTGATTGATTGATTGAACCGTGGTGAAAGCCAGACTTAGTCAGCTTGTGAAACCCTGAGGGATAGGGATCACGTCCAAATTCCAAATGTGAATTCTCTCCCTGAGTTTAGTACAGTGCTTTGCACACAGTTAAGTGCTTAATAAGCGCTAGAAGCTGCTGTACAGACTCAGACAGGAAAACATATTGAGATCAGGATTTAACATATGCACAGGTCCTTTTGTAGTTTAATATTAGAAACGAAAATAATTTGTTTTTGGGGAGAAAAATCCCTTTTGCGCTAATATTCAGGGAGACTTTCACATTATGAGAAGCCTTCTTGCTTTCTTTTTGTAAATTCCAAGACATTAGCAATTTGTACTGATCTGAGCTACCGATGAGCTTTATTGTTCCTGAGGTCCATGATTAGCACATGAATACACTCCCTCCCGGGCTGGGAGAATGCGGCCTGGCTTCGTTTGCAATTGAATATCCACTTGACAAATGGGCAGGCGGTGGATGTCTCAATCCATTTCCAAGACGCCCATCATTCTGGGCACGTCCCTCTACTGGTACTGGGGTCCAGATGTGCTCCTGTAGCACATATGCGAGGGTTGGCTTGTATGCATTTGTGCCCACCGTTGCAAGGGGGATGGGGTTGCGTGTGTGAGGAGGATTGTGCCTTATGTGTGTCTTTGTGTGTGGTATAAAAAGATTTAAAAAAAGAAATTCAGAAGTGGAATGTGTTGGATTTGGCACTTTGGATGAGTGTTCGCCACTGGAATGTGCAAATATCGAAGGCACATGCCAGGGTAATTAGCTCCATTTATGTTCAGAGAGCTAGTCTAAACTGTGCTTAGAAAGCACATCTAAAAGCTTCCTAATGATTATGCCGAAGCATTTCTTTTGCAAACATTTTCAATTTCTTAAAAACGTTTTGATATTTTTAAAATGTGGCACCAATTAGCATATCTTCCTTCCACCATGTGGGTTAACCAGCTGGCCTAAGACTCTAGGTCTCTTTTGAAAAGTAGGGTAAATCTCAGAGGAGCTTCATTCTTCTCAGACATTGTATGTGCCGTTGGTTCTTCTTTCTCTCTCTCTTGAACAATCACTTGATATAATTTTCCCTGACCAAGGGAGAATTCACACATTCACACCTGACTTTCCATTGGTCAATCAGTCATATTTATTGAGCACTAACTGTGTCAGGAACACTGTATTACTCCTCATTCCATGACCATACTTTCTCCACACTGACTTGCAAGGAGGCTGAGGTCATTCACAGCTATAGGGGCAAGGGAGGCTGGCGGTGGGGAGTAAGAGGCCAGGCCTAGCTGAAGGTGAGGGGCAGCAAATATTCAGCTTGGAGGAGTCCCACTCATCTGTGTTTACTCCCAGCTGCTCCCAACCACTGGGTGAGAGGATCCTGTGTCCCTTGGATATTTTATTGATGATAATAGTAATAATGGCATTTATTAAGCACTTACTATGTGCAAAGCACTGTTCTAAGCACTGGGGAGGTTACAAGGTAAACTTATGATGGAAAGTAAAAGTTACAATTCCTGAGGCCTCATGGTGATGAAGGGAATAGGTTCTTGTACTACAGATAATGACATTGTGATTTCAGTATTAAAACTGCTAATTATGTCTGCCTCCCATTGTAAACTGTATGCTCCTTGCGGGCAGAGAGTGTCTACTGCTGTTGTACTTTCTAAAGAGCTTAGTACAGTGGTCTGCACATAGTAAACACTCAATAGAAATGATTGATCGATTGATTGAGATTTTGTTTTGCTTTCCAAACTTTATGGCTGGGATCCTACCAGTCTGGTGATTTGTAGATGTGAAGCAGGAGGGTCTAGTGGTTAGAGCACAGGCCTGGGAGTCAGAAGGCCTTGGGTTTTAATCCCAGCTCTGCTACTTTTCTTCCGTGCGACCGTGGTTAACTCACTTTACTTCTCTGTGCCTCAGTTTCCTCATCTGAAAAATAGAATCTACTCCAGCTCTTAGTACAATGCCTGGCAAATAGCAAGTGCTTAACAAATACAAAAAGAAAACCCCAAAACCCTGAAGTCATTTATTTACTACTGCACCATGACCAGGTGACTCCAGCAACAGCTGGAACTGCAAAGAGGCAAAGGAGTCCTGATAAGGGAGGGTAGTGAGTGGGGGAAAGCAGGCTCCATCTAATAGCACAGGAGAATGGCTTTTGATGACGATTGGAGTGGCAAAGGCAGCTCATTTAGCTGGGGTCCACATTGTTGGGGGTTCAGGAAACCTCCACTTCCTCTGGGATTCAGCCCCATGACCCCCTGCGTTAATCCAGCCCTGCCCACAGCCCTAGCCTTTCCCCCAACCCCACTGACCTCTCTCAACATTGTGGAGGTTTTCGGGGAGGGCAAATGGGATATTGTGGCATTCCCCCCTGCTTGCTTCAGGCTGTTTACAAGGTCAGATCTTGTGAGATCACCGGCCCAGGTCACCACACTCTGGCCCTGGCTGTTGGCAAAGCTAAGGAAAACATGATGCCCTTGAGTAGAGTCAAAAGACTGCAAACCTGTTGTAGGCAGTGAATGTATCTGTTATATTTTTGTGTTGTACTCTTCTAAGGGTTTAGTACAGTGCTCTGCACACAGTAAGCATGCAATAAATATGATTGATTGACTGATTATCCTACTTTCAGATGGGGCAATCTCCTTAATAACTCTATTGAAGCATGTGAACCTGACTGAATCACTTGGGCGGACCCATCTAATTTACTTCTGAGTCATCTGAATGGGCTTTGCTGTTATTTTCCTGAATTGGGTCTGGCTGTGTTTCCATTCCACAGTGGGGTCCTGGTGGATTGCACTTCCTGTTTGACTGCTCTTCTGTCACCAGGGAACCTTCTGCCCAGGAACTTCCAACACTTCACAGTCATGGATGATCAAAACAGGGCTTTCTCAGGTAGGTTTGTGTTGACCAAAAGAGCTACTGTCTGAGGATATAGTTTTTTCTGGAGTGAGGGCCAGTATTCATTCAATCGTATTTATTGAGTGTTTACTGTGTGTGAAGCACTAGTACTACGTGGAGAGTACAGTACAATAAATAATATCCCAGGACAGTGTGGCCTAATAAGCTGGCATGAATGCTATCTCCCATCTATTATTTATTTTAGTGTCCGTCTGCCCAGCTAGACAGCAATAATACTAATGTCATGCACTACTACTACTAATATAGTTAGTTTGGTTAAGCATTTACTATGTGTCAAACACTATACTAAGAGCTGCTGGAAAGATACAAGATAGTCAAGTCCCAAATGGGCTTATATTCTAAATAGGAAGGGATCGGTGGGCTATTAAATCTCCATTGTGCAGATGAGGTAACTGAGGCACAGAGAAGTGAAGTGACTTGCCCAAACTCACAAAATTGGAGGACAGGAATCGTGTCTTCTCACCCTTTTATGCTCTCCCAAGTACTTCATACAGTGCTCTGCACAAAATAGGTACTTAATAGACACACTTGGACTGACTGATCTCTAAGGCACAGCATATCTGATCGTCACCCCTTTGAGGTCAGACCTACAAGCATCGTGGATCCCAGAGAAACTCTGTCCAGCATATGATTGAAAACATCACAATAGAATCCCCCTCTCCCTTGCATGAAACGCCACTGGGGACATTTGGCACAACAATCTTAAACATGTCATAGGTGTAAATGGGCACAGAGCCTTGTGAATCAGGAGACATGGGTTATTCATTCATTCATTCATTTATTCAATTGTATTTATTGAGTACTTACTGTGTGCAGAGCACAGTACTAAGTGCTTGGGATATGTATATATGGTTGTACATATTTATTACTCTATTTATTCTTTTATTTATGTTATTTTACTTGTACATTTCTTTCCTATTTATTTTATTTTGTTTTTTTTTTTTTGTTGGAATGTTTGGTTTGTCTCTGGTCTCCCCCTTTTAGACTGTGAGCCCACTGTTGGGTAGGGACTGTCTCTACGTGTTGCCAATTTCTACTTCCCAACTGCTTAGTACAGTGCTCTGCACATAGTAAGCGCTCAATAAATACGATTGATTGATTGATTGATTGATTGGGAGAGTACCATACAGCAATAAACGGTCACATTCCCTGTCCACAAGGGGCTTACAGTCTAGAGTCGGGGGACAGACATCAGTACAAATAAATAAAATTACAGATATGTACATAAGTGCTGTGGGGGGAGGGGGGAAGAGCAAAGGGAGCAAGTCAGGGAAACACAGGCAAAAACGTTCAGGACATCTCTTCCTGCTTCTCAGAAAACCCCAGTGGTTGCCATCCACCTCCGCATCAAACAAAAACTCTCATCATTGGCTTTAAAGTACTCCACCACCTTGCCCCCTTCTACCTCTCCTCACTTTTCTCCTACAACCCAGCCTGCACACGTAGCTCCTCTAGTGCTAATCTTCTCATTGTGCCTCCATCTCTCTTGTCTCGCTACTGACCCCTGGCCCATGTCCTGCCTCTGGCTTCAAACTCCCTCCCCCCTCAAATCCTACAGACAATTACTCTCCCCTCTTTCAAAGCCCTGTTGAAGGCACATCTCATCCCAGAGGCCTTCCCACTATAATCCCAGCTATGTCTACTGTGTGAAGTTGGGCAAGTCCCATTACTTCTCTGAGCCTTAGTTTCTTAATCTGTAAAATGAGGATTAAATACCCGTTTTTCCCCAACCTTACACTGTGAGCTTGATATTAACAAATATCACAATAATTAATAGCATTATTATTTATTTTGCACTCGCCCAGTTGGTGGGCTGCGCTGTACTAAGCACTTGGGAAGTACAGAATAACAAAGTGACATGGTCTCTGCCCACCAGGAACTAACACTCTGACAGGGGAGATGAATTTAAAAAGAATTACACCTAGAGTGGTCTGTTGACAGGTAGAGGGAAAATCCACTCTCCCCAGTGTCACTTATAACAAAACTGTTTGGTTCATGGTTCCTCATCTACGTCTGAATCAAACAGTAACTCCTTACCATTGGCTTTAAAGCACTCAATCACCTTGCCCCCTTCTACCTTACCTCTCTGATTTCCTACTACAACCCAACCTACACACTTCACTCCTCTAATGTAACATTCTCATTATGCCTCAGTCTCATCTATCTCACTGTCAACCCCTTGCCCACATCCTGCCTCTGGCCAGGAACTCACTCCCTCTTCCTATCTGATAGATTATTATTCTTCTCATCTTCAAAGTCTTATTAAAAGTACATTTCCTCCAAAAAGCTTTCCCCAACTAAGCCCTCATTTTCTCTTCTCCCAGTCCCTTCTGAATCAACCTTAAACTTGGAATTGCTCCCTTTATTCACCCCACCCTCAGCCCTATAGTACTTATGTACATACATATCTACAGTTAATTCATTTATATTTATGTCCATCTCCACCTCTAGACTGTAAGCTTGTTGTGGGCAGAAAGTGGGCAAAATTCAAGCACTTAGTGCAGTGCTTTGCACACAGTAAGCACCCAATAAATACCATTGCATCATTCATTCAGTTGTATTTATTAAGTGCTTACTATGTGCAAAGCACTGTAGTAAGCACTTTTGTTGTCTGTCTTCCCCTTCTAGACTGTGAGCCCATTGTTGGGTAGGGACCATCTCTATATGTTGCCAACTTGTACTTCCCAAGCGCTTCGTACAATGTAACACCATTGTTTGATTGATAGGTTGTAAAGAGAGCAGATGCAGATATTTGTACAACACCCAAAACTCTGAATATGAGGCATCGTGTCTTGCCAGAACTCTTCTGGCTGTGCTTGGGTTTTTATTCCTCTCCCCACTTGATGAACTTGATAAGAACTCTGACTGGAAACCAGTCTCCCTTTTGTTTTCTTTTGAGCGTATGTCAGCGCTTTTTCTCTTCTTTCAAGGGATTTGCTTGCATTCCCTTCTCACAGAGTTGCTTACACTGGCCTCTGCAGAGCTTCCAAGCTTCTTAGGGGCTGGAGTGCTTGGCCTATTGTGTAAACCTGAATGTGGAATTGCAGTGACTCAGAGGGGACCCAGGGGAGAGGATACCAAAACGATGCATTGAAGGGAAGGGCAGACATACTGCTAACAAGGTCTGTGTGGAAGACATTCTCATCCACAGAAGAACCCACTAACCATCAATCCTGCTCCCGCCGGCTCTGACTAATCTCAGCAGCAGGTTTATTTCAGCATTTTCTGGCAGAGTGGCCAGCTTCCAAAGGTGCCTCTGTGTCCCACCACTCCAGGAAAAATCTAAGTGAGGTAACTAGACAGTAACCAGACAGCTCAGGTTGGGTGGGGCAGTTCAGAAATTTCAGGATCTGAGAAGTAGCATGTCCTAGTAGAAAGACACAGGCTTGGGAGTCAGAGGACTTGGATTTTAATCTTGGCTTTGCCACTTTTTCTTAACAGTATTAAGCACTTACTATGTGTCAAACACTGTTCTAAGTGCTAAGATAGATACAAGTTAATCAGGTTGGAGACAGTGCCTGACCCACATGAAGCTCACAATCTAAGGAGGAGGGAGAAATGGTATTTAATCCTCATTTTATAGTTGAGGAAATTGAGGCACAGAGAAGTTAAGTGACCTGCCCAAGATCACACAGCAAGCAAGTGGTAATGCCAGAATTAAACCCAGGTCCTCTATCTTTTTCAACTGGACCGTACTGCTTCCCATGTGTAGTGTGACTGCAGTGTGACCTTGGACAAGTCACTTAACCTCTCTGTGCCTCATTTTCCTGATCTATAAAATTAAGATTAAATATCTGTTCACCCTCTACCACGGATTGTATCTATCATATTGTATCTAACCCAGTTCTTATTACAGCAAGGCGCATTTCTACCAGCTCTGTTGTATTCTCCCAAGTGCTTAGTACAATATTCTGTTCACATAATTGCTCAATAAACATGATTGATTGATTGATGCAGGGCTTGGCACATAGTAAGCACTTAACAATACCAAAATTAGATCTACTATACTGTAAGGTTCCTCAAGACCGTAAACTCATTATAGGCAGGGAATGTATCTGCCAATTCTGTTGCACTTTACTCTCTCAATCACTTAGTACTGTGCTCTGCACATAGTAAGTGCTCAATAAATACTGTTTGATCATCATCATCATTATTATTATTGTTATCATCATCATCCTGCTTCAGATTCTTCAGGATGTGTCCATACCCTGAAAAGCCTAAAAAAATACATCTAGAGGGCCAAGGAGGAAGGAAGATATAAGCCACCCCTCTCCTGGTGAAGAGGAAGAATGATCTGGGAGGAATGAAAGGGTGGGGAGTGGCAGAAAGCCCCCAGCGAGCCCCTGAGCAGGGGGCCCAGGCTCTCAACCCCAGGTCTGAAAGCCCAGGCCTCCCGACTGAAGAGGTCTTAGTCCAGGGCTCTGGTGTCTGTGGCCATCCTTCAAGCCCAGGCCCAGAAGGTACTGAAACCATGGACCTGCTGTCTGGCAAGGCCACTGATTGGTGTCAGGCCAGGCCACCTATCACCACTGCAGCTGCCAGCCAAGATGAAGGGCTAGTGCTGGCCCATCGTGAGCTGGCCTGGCCTGGGTTGTGTATCCATTGCAGACATCTAGGGGAAGGGGAGGGGGACCAGATGGGTGAATGCCACTGCCCCCTCTCACCTCTGCCCCTTTCCTGCTCTTTCCCTTTTTGCCTTCTCTCTGTTTCCTTCTTCACTTTCGCCCTTTCCCTTTCTCCTCTTTATCTATTTCTCCAAGTTTCTCCTTTCTTCTTTTCCTCATCTTCCCCACCACTCTGGTCTCCGTCGTCTGGGAGACTGGGTGTTCTGAATTTTTTTACTATGTGAACAGGAGTGGATTTCATGAAATAAAGCAGGAGATTAGGGAATCTTGGGGGAGGTACTAGGTGATGTGGGCTTCTAGTTGAGAATTCGAGAGGCAGTGTGTCGTTGGGGGGAATAAATGTGCTGACATCCCAGCTCTGCTGTTGCGCAGGTGGGTGACCTTGGGCCAGGCAATTCACCACCGGCTCTGGGCCTCGCAATTTCCCTCATCAACCTCTTAGACTGTGAGCTCCATGTAGGACCAGTGCTGTGTGTCAATCTGATTATCCTATTATCCTACCCCATGCAGTTAGCACAGTGCATAATATCTCCAATCAATCACTACTGATCAATGGGTTTTGATTGAGTGCTTGCTATGTGCAGCAAGCACTATTTTGAGTGCTTGGGAGAATACTATACAATAGGGTTTGGAGGACCTGATCCCTGACCAGGAAGAGCTTACAGTCTAGTAGCGACATAGGAATTGGCTGAATAAATTGCTGTTATTGATAATAAATAAAGTAGGCTTCACTGAAATCCAGAGGGGCTGGAGTCTTTTGCCTTGTTTGGGTTCCAGGTGTCTCAGAATCTTCCCTAGTGGGTGTCTCTGTATGAGTGTTCCTGTGAGCTGATATTTTTGTCTGTCTGGGATGGGATTGAGCCCTACTGAGAGCTCACCTCCTCCAGGAGGCCTTCCCAGACTGAGCCCCCTTTATCCTCTCTTCCTCCCAATCCCCCCCACCCTACCTCCTTCCCCTTCCCACAGCACTTGTATATATTTGTACAGATTTATTACTCTATTTATTTTACTTGTACATATTTACTATTCTATTTATTTTGTTAATGATGTGCATATAGCTATAGATTTTTATTTGTTCTGACAATTATTGACACCTGTCTACATGATTGTTTTGTTGTCTGTCTCCCCCTTCTAGACTTCGTGAGCCCATTGTTGGGTAGGGGACTGTCTGTATATGGTTGCTGACTTGCACTTCCCAAGTTCTTAGTACAGTGGCTCTGCACACAGTAAGCGCGTCAATAAATACAATTGAATGAATGAATGAATGATTGATGGGATAATGCACAATTTGCTGTTGGGTAGAAGAGGCTCTGGGACTTGTTTAACAAAGGACCCTAGCTCTGATGGCAACCCCCTGCATGTGATAGGGAGAAAAATCTGAGGGAGATGCTAGCTAGTTTGAAATCACTTTCGTCATGAACAGAGTAGCTTCCAAATCCTTTTCAGCCAATTTCAGCACTCCATTCATTCATTCATTCATTCATTCATTCATTCCATCATATTTATTGAGTGCTTCTGTGTGCAAAGCACTGTACTAAGCACTTGGGATAGTACAATACAGCAACAATATAGCACTACCCTGACAGGGGCTGGGGCAGAAGGGGAAGAAATGACAATTGAAACAGTATGGCCTAAGGGATAGAGCACAGACCTAGGAGTCCGAGGATCTGTGTTCTAATCCCAGCTCCATCCCCCAACCCCCTGCCCTTGTAGCTGTATGACCTTAGGCAAGTCACTTCACTTGGGCCTCAGTTTCCTCATGTGTAAATGGGGATTAAATCCTACTCCTTCCTACCTCAACTGTGAGCCCTATAAGGGACAGGGACTATGTCCAACTGATAACCCTTTATCTACCCCAGCACTTAGAACAGAACTTTGTACATAGTAAGCGCTTAATAACAAATACTACTATTATTATTATTGATCATTCTGTGAGATCACTGTTTCACTGCTGCATCTCACGATTCCTCAGAAGATACAAACTATTTTTCTTAGGCAGAATCTGATAAAGCTTATTTTCCTTAGCTGAAAATCATCGGTTTCAGAAAAGCCTTAAAGATGTATTTGCAGGTTTAGGGATGGCAATGTATTCCTAAACCTTCTGTGGACTAGGAACACTATAGATCCCATCCAAATCCACTGAGAACTAACGTCCTTCCAAGCCTGCTTGTGATTGGGAAAGGGGGCTTCTGGGAGCCCCACTTCTCACCCTGCTGCACTTCTGTAAAAGTTGGATACTCCAGGCATCCAATTGGCTGAGGAGTTTAACATTTGGAAGGAAGCATGTTATTCTGGTCTTGTGATAGGTCAGAAAATATAAATGAATAGTATTTAAGGAATGTCTGTTGGCCAGGGAGAAAACTCAGTAGAGTTTATTTGATACTACTGCCTGGCCACTGGGGAAGGGTATTCTCATTTTCAATGGTTTCTCAAGAAGAAGAAGAAAAAAAATGGGAAATAGTCTAAAGCAAACTTAACTTTCCTATGAGCTCTTCTTCTTATCAATCTCCGAAGAGGACTCCCCATATTTATATCTTAATCTTATGTCTTAATTTTAATGAAAATCTATTGACTGAGAAGGAAAAAGTTGAAAGGAGCTCCACAGCTGGAGACTTCCATTCATTGCCCCGAGTCTGAGTAAAGAACCTGTGCTATTTCAAAATTTATGACTAGAAGATTTCACAAATGCATGAACAGCCATATAGGACTTCCTTCTCTAACCCCAGAGTGAGAGATGGAGGTTGGTTACTGAGAAAGGAATCTTTCTTTCAGGATAAGCATCAACATGCCTTTCCTTGTTGTGCCTGACAAGCAGGCAATGGTGGACAATGACTCAGAGATGGGAGTGAGAGGAAGATGAAGTAGGACATCAACTCACTGGGCCTCGGGGGAAAACTCTGTTTTGGCAGCTTGCGGGCCTTGTTTCCATGAGACCAAAGTCTCTGTGAACTGCTGCAAGGAGTGCTGACAAGCCTAGGATTTTTTAACCCAACTCTACTAAATCATTTCTCTGCCAACCTACTCTTTGCTCCTCAATTTTATCTGCCTAATTATCTCCAACCCCTTGCCCTTGTCCTCCCTCTGACCACCTCTGACCACCATTCTGTCCACCTTCAAAGCCCTCTTAAAATCAAATCTCTTCCAAGAGGTCTTTTATATTATTATATTGTTATTATTATTATTATTATTATTACTGTGGTATTTGTTAAGTGCTTACTATGTGCCAAGCACTGTTCTAAGCACTGGTGTAGATACAAGGTAATCAGGTTGTCCCACATGGGGCTCAGATTCTTAATCCCCATTTTACAGATGAGGTAACTGAGGCACAGAGAAGTTAAGTGATTTGCCCAAAGTCACACAGCTGATAAGTGGTGGAGCCGGGATTAGAACCCATGACCTCTGACTCCCAAGCCCATGGTCTTGCCACTAAGCCATGCTGCTTCTCTGACTATACCCTCCTTTCTCCTATTGGCTCTCCATTCTGTGTTGACAATGCACTTGGCCATGTACCCTTTAAGCACTTGATATTCACCCCAGCCCTGCAGCACTTGTGTACATAGCATTATACTCCTCCACTTCCCTTATCAGTAATTTATTTTAGTGGGTTCCCTCCACGTAGTAATAGTAGTAGTAATAGCATTTATTAAGTCTTTGCTATGTGAAAAGTGCTGTACTAAGCACTTGGAGAGAAAACACAGATTTGAATGGATCCAGTTCCCATCCCCCAGAGGGCTGACAATACCAAGGATTTAAGTGGGGTAAAGGGATTGGAGACAGACACATCAGGAGCGATGAAACATTAAAACACAAGGAAGTAGCCTTTCTGGTAGTTAAAAATGCAGTGTGTCCTAGTGAATAGAGCCCTGACCTGGGAGACAGAAGGACCTGGCTCCTAATTCTGGCTCTGCCACTTGTTTTCTGTATGATCTTGGGCAAGTCACTTGACTTCTCTTTGCCTCATTTACCTCGTCTGTAAAATCGGGATTAAGATTGTGAGCCCCAGGCAGGACAGGGACTGTGTCCAACCTGATTAGCTTATTTCAACCCCAGTGCTTGATACAGTTCCTGGCATATAGTAAGAACTTAACAAATACCATAAAACCAAAACTAAAAAAAGAAATGAGATACCCAAAATGGGCTCAAAATCTAGGTGGGGATGGAATTGCCCATAGTGCATAGGAGCTTGCCTAATCTGTAAACTCCTTGTGGGCAGGGAATGTGTCTTCAAGCTCTGTTGTATTGTCCTCTCCGTAGTAAGCACTCAATAAATACCATTGATGAATTGATGTGATAACTCAGGTGGTAACTCCCTGCTGCATTATCACTTATCACAGATATTGCCACCATTATTGTAATTATCAATCAATAATGATAGTCAATCAACAGTATTTCTTGAGCACTTACTCTATGCAGAGCACTGCACTAAGGGCTTGGGAGAGTACAACAGAATTAGTGGACATGTTCTCTGCCCATAACAAGCTTACCATCTACAGGGGAAGCTTATGGTCAAGAATTTATTGAGAACCCAAAGGGAGATAATCACTAAAGAGCAATAATAATAATAATTGTGGTATTTGATATTTGTTAAGGGCTTACTATGTGGCAGGCACTGTACTAAGAGCTGAGGTAGGGTTCCTGCCTTCCAGGAGTTTGTAACCTTGAACTTTCTCCACTCAAGGCTGGAAGCAGTGAAAGAGTATTACAAAAATGACCAGAAGGAAGGCGATCACCACCTTGCAGTAAGACTTCAGGAGATTCAGCACAACAGCACTTATGTACATATCTGTAATTTATTTATTTGTATTGATGTCTGTCTCCCACCCTCTAGTCTGTAAGCTCGTTGTAGGCAGGGAATGTATGCTTCTGGTTGTATTGTACTCTCCCAAGTGCTTAGTACAGTGTTCTGAACACAGTAAAAGCTAGATAAATACAATCAAAAGAATGAATTGGTGAAACTCAGTAGTCCCCTGGAGGTCAGTCCATGGTGTCTATTGAGTTTGACCTTCCTGTGGAGCACTGGCCTGGGCACCTGGGGACTTCTTCTGCAGCTCCTTGAGGATCTGATGTCTAATGGGGCAAAAGGGACAAATTAAAGAAAATGCTACTACTACCATTGCTAATAATAAGTGTTTACTTTGTGCCAAGCACTGTACTAAATCCTGGGATAGATATAAGAGAATCTGGTCTGATACAGTCACCGTCCCACAGGGGGTTCACAGTCTAAGGGGAAAGGGAAATAGAAATTTAATCTCCATTTTTACAGATGAGGAAACTGAGGCACAGAGAAGTTAAGTGACTTGTCCAAGGTTTCACAGCAGGCAGATGTCAGAGTGGGGATTAGAACCCAGCTCCTTGACTTTCCACTAGGCCACACTACTTGTAGTTAGAGCTATTCCTTGGTGAGACTAGATACTAACAGGCATATTTGAAAGTTGTCTCAGGCACTGCGAAGAGCAAACACACCAGCTTGGCAGAGGGTAGTCTTGTGCAAACAATGTGGAGTGGTCCTGTAGGGGAGCATGGGCCCCCTGTTCTCAAGGTGCTTCTCTGAGCGACTCAGTAGCTGTTGTGATTTAGGCCAGGGGCTACTAAGTGTGAGAGCAGTGGGAGTCAGAAGGTCTGTTGTGTTCTAATCCTGGCTCCACCACGTTCCCTCTCCACAATGAGCTTATAGTCTAGGAGGAGGAGACAGACATTAATATAAATAAATAAATTATGGATATGTACAGAAGTGCTGCGAGGCGGAGGCGAGGGGGGTGAATAGAGGGTGCAAATCAAAGTGCAAGGGGCAACGCAGAGGGAGGTGGGAGAAGAGATGAGGTCTTAGTCAGGGAAGGCTTTTTGGGAAGAGATGCACTTTCAAGTAAGGTTTTGAAGGTGGGGTGAGAAGTGATCACCAGTGATCAATTTTCTTAATGAAGATGGTGATCACTGTGAAATCATTAGACTGTGAGCCCCTTGAGGGCAGAGACCGCCTCTGATTTCTATCCATCTATTCTTTCCCAGCACTTAGTATAATGTTGCACACACAAAGGGCTTAATAAATACTTTTACTATTAGTACTACTACTACTACTGTGACAGCTTCTCAGAGCAAGAAAACATATACACAACCACCTATGCAAGGTCCTTTAACAAGGACTGCTAACTTGGGAAAGCTAAAAAGTAGGGAGTCAGGTAGAGCTAGTCTGGGAAAGGCTTCACTTGAAAGAGGATGCTCCTGAGTATCATTCTGAAGGAGGACCAGACCTGTACTTTGACTGTATCTTCTAGGCACCTAAGCTGGGCCTGTAGGATCCTACCTAAAATTGCAAACTCAAAATGTAGCAAACCTTAGTGTTACACAAACATATTTATCCCTAATTACTGCCAGACTGCAACACGTTGCTGCCAGTAGGTGAGGAATGCAGGTGGTGGGAAACAGGCCATCACCTCACTACCCACAGCCTGAGAATCTCACTCCATCAACAGTGGCAACTCCAAATATTCAAGTTTGGTTTTTTTATGGTATTTGTTAAGCAGTTAGTATGTGCCAAGCACTGTAATAAATTGCTTGAGGTAGTTACAAAATAATCCTGTTGGGACACAGTCCATGTCCCACATGAACTTCTCAATCTTAATCCCCATTTTACAGATGAGGTAACTGAGGCCCAGAGAAATGAAGTGACTTGTCCAAGGTCACACAGTAGGAAAGTGGCGGAGCTGGGATTAGAACCCATGACCTTCTGACTCCCAGGCTCGTGCTTTATCCACAAGGCCACACTGCTTCCCTAACTTGCAGGCAGGGAAAACATCTACCAGCTCTGCTGTATTGTACTCTCCCGAGTGCTTAGTACAGTGCTCTGCACACAGGTAGCTCTTAATAAATACCATTGAATGAATACAGTGCTTGGCACATAGTGAGTGCTTAAAAATGCCATAATAATAAAAGAGAAAGATACTTAAAATAAACTATGGACTTGCTTACAGACCATGGTTTCACTCTACTCCCTGGCTAGGATGGCCCAATTCCATCTAATTTACAAGTCATAAACAGAGTCTGAGATCTCAGTCCACCACGTTCCCGTATTCCTACCCACTCTGCTTTTGGACTTTGTGGTTGAGGGCCATTTCTTCAGCAGTGTGATGGATTAAGATCAACACTGTGTGCCTCAGGCTTGCCCAGATGTCTCCAACCTTGGAAAAATTAGCTGAAACCTGGATGTTTCCTGGTTGGGTGCTGGTTTACTCAAGGTGGGGGCTAATTTAGTTGGTCCAGGGAGGGTATGGCCAGGGAACGTGACTGCTAATTCTGTTGTATTGTACTCTCTTGGGCATCTACTACAGTGCTCAAAAAATGCCACTGATGGATTGATTCACTGAAGAGATATGGTCCTCTAACATACCTTTTAACTGCCCTTTTTTTTGTCTGTTTTTCAAACTAATTTTGACAGAGCAACTACGGGTAACTGACTCAGAAGATGGAATAGGTGAGAGTTCTGAACAGTCCCTCAGACTGAGCAGGGACACTGGTAATCTCTTTCCATGATGATTTGATTTAGTTTCAGTGGTTTTCTCCCAAGCCAGTGCTTGAGCCAGGAACGGGTACCCTTTTTGGGTAGCTGGAACTTCAAGAGGAGTGCAAAATGATATGCAGGGAATTTGTCTTGGGTCTCATCCCAAATTTGAAACTTAGAGCAGATTAAATTTTTATGCAGCCTTCGAAGGTGCAACACATTTTCTGGAGAAACTTTAGTATCTTCAGGCAAACAATGGTTCTTGTTCATAATTTACCTGCTGCCTCAGGCCTGCTTCGCTCTTAATTCAGTTCTGAAATAGAAGATTTGGCTTCTGGGCTGCAATTCAATACTCACATAAAAAGTGTTACAAGTATCCTACCATTAAGTCAGTTTTTTTTTTCTCAAAGGAAACAGAGCATGCTTTATTAGATCCTTATCAATTAAACAGGGGAACCTTCAGGTTTCAAAATGAACTCCATTTCGGGGGAAATTATTCTGACTAGAGAAGCAAAACTCGCATTGAGGTGATGAAAGGCCCTCTGTGCAGTGGGAAGGCCCATCTTCCTGCTTGGGGCAGTGAAGAAGCCAGCTGTGAGTGCCAAGAGCCCCCTCGCAACACATGGAAAATAACCACCCCCCTGTTTCTCCCCTGGCTAGCCCTCGAGAAGTGGACTATTGACTTCAGACAACTAAAGATGCACAATTTGCCTGCTTCATCTTCACAGAGGAAACCAGAACTGGGGTAGATATAAGCAAATTGGATCAGACACAGTCCCTGTCCCACATGGGGCTTACAGTCCCGATCCCCATTTTACTGATGAGGTAACTGAGGCACTGAGAAGTGAAGTGACTTGCCCATGGTCATACAGCAGACAAGTAGTGGAGCTGGGATTAGAACCCATGACCTTTTGACTCCCAGCCCTGTGCTTTATCCATTACACCACACTGCTTCTCTGCAGCGTGCAGAGCTTCTCTGTTTCCCTAAAACCTTAAACTAGAACTAATGTTCTAGTTCAGAGATTTTTTTTATGGTATTTAAGTGCTTACGATGTGCCAGGCACTGTACTAAGCACTGGGGTAGATACGAGGTAATAATAATTATGGTACTTGTTTAGCGATTATTATATGCCAAGCACTGTTCTAAGAGCTGGGGTAGATGCAAATTAATCAGGTTGGACATAGTCCATGTCCTACAGGGGGTTCATATTTTTAATCCCCATTTTACAGATGAGGTAACTGAGGTCTAGAGAAGGTTAGCAGACAAGTAGCTTAGAACCCAGGTCCTCTGATTCCCAGGCCTGTGCTCTTTCCAATAGGCCATGGTGCTTTCCAGAGTTCATCCTACATCTCTAGCCCAGAATCCCACAGGATTGAAACTTCTGTCAAATCCCTCTTTTGTTCTATTCTCTGGGCTGGGTCTCTGGGGAGTGGGGAGGGAGACCTGAGACTGGAAGAGGTTCTTATATTTGGCCCTTTTTCCATCAACTCTCCTGTTAGTGTCAAAAAATGTGACCGCTCTAAGGAGGAAGAATTGGGATGCATGTTTGATTGGAGTTTGTGGCTTGCAGACTGGCCAGTCATTACAGGATAAAACTTTCATGCTGAACCCAGCAGTTAAGGGTATTTTTAACACTATGATTAAACCTGCTATTGTCTTCACAGCCCCCTTGTTGTAATTCATAACATATTCAGGTTCCTTCCTCCTTGCCAGAAGCTGGGAGACAGATCATAAATTTGTCCACATACCAAAATATTTTATAAAGGGGAATGATCAAATCTAATGTGTCTTGGGCTGTCATCATTTTCTGCCCCAATCTGCAGGCCCTAACCTGTAGCTGGATCTTAGTGCGAGCAGTAAAGGTTGTTATTTGTGTCTTCGTCCTCTGGACTGAGGATATGGAAGCCAAATATCAGCTCCAACAGTTCTGAATAGAGTCTTGTCTGCTTGAGCTCAGAGTGATCTAGGTATTTAAATCAAGAGAAGACCATGTTCTCCATTACCCTTTGGTGTGGTTGGCGCTGGTATAAATCCTTGTTGAAGCATTGAGCCACCAAGGCCATAGGCACTGAAGAAAAATACATACAGTGCTGAAAAGGAATGTGTGTGAAAGTGTACTCCTGTGGGGGGAAAGAACGGGATATGCAATGAGGCTCCACTTTAAGCAGTGTGGCATAGTGGATAAAAAACAGGCCTGGGAGTCAAAGGTCATGGGTTCTAATCCACTTGGCTGCTTTGTGACCTTGGACAAATCACTTAACTTCTCTGTGCCTCAGTTACCTCATCTGTAAAATGGTGATTAAGACTGTGAGCCATATGCAGGACAGGACAAGCACCCCGATTTGCTTTTACACACCCCAGAGCTTAGTGCCTGGCACATAGTAAGCACTTAAAAATACACCACAATTATTATTATTATTTTCAGAATTTAAGGGTTTCTTGGTTGGTTTGGGATATCATGGGGCTTCATGCTTAACCCAGCAGTTAAGGGTACTGAGACTCCATTAGCAGTGGCAAATACAGTCCCAAATTTCAGTAGTATGGAAATCGTAAACATTAAGAGTGAATTTCAGGACTGTTAATTTTTCAAATGCAATTCTGGGTGGTTCTTGCCCAGAACACAAGGCACACTAAATCTGTTGGTCTCACCTCCACAACATCACCAAGATCTGCCCTTTCCTCTCCATCCAAACCGCTACCTGGCTGGTTCAGTCTCTCATCCTATCTCGACTGGATTACTGCATCAGCCTCCTCTCTGATCTCCCATCCTCCTGTCTCTTCCCGCTTCAGTCTATACTTCACTCTGCTGCCCAGATTATCTCTGTACAGAAACGTTCTGGGCATGTTACTCTCCTCCTCAGACATCTCCAGTGGTTGCCTGTCAACCTACGAATCAAGCAAAAAACTCCTCACTCTTGGCTTCAAGGCTCTCCATCACCTTGCCCGCTCCTAATAATAATAATAATAATAATAATAATAATAATAATAATTATGGCATTTATTAAGCACTTACTATGTGCAAAGCACTGTTCTAAGTGCTGGGGGGGGGAGGGGGGTTACAAGGTGATCAAGTCCCACAGAGGGCTCACAGTCTTAACCCCCATTTTACAGATGAGGTAACTGAGGCCCAGAGAAGTTAAGTGACTTGCCCAAAGTCACACAGCTGACAATTGGTGGAGCCGGGATTTGAACCCATGACCTCTGACTCCAAAGCCCATGCCCTTTTCCACTGAGCCATGCTGCTTCCACTCCTACCTCACCTCCCTTCTCTCCTTCTCCAGCCCAGCCTGCACCCTCCACTCCTCTGCCGCTAACCTCCTCACTGTGCCTCATTCCCTCCTGTCCCACCATCGACCCCCGGCCCACATTCTTCCCCTGGCCTGGAATGCCCTCCCTCCACACATCTGCCAAACTAGCTCTCTTCCTCCCTTCAAAGCCCTACTGAGAGCTCACCTCCTCCAAGAGGCCTTCCCAGACTGAAGACAGGCCTTCCTCTCCTCCTCCCCATCCCCCATGCCCTACCTCCTTCCCCTCCCCACAGCACTTGTATATATTTGTACAGATTTACTACTCTATTTTACTTGTACAAATTTACTATTCTATTTATTTTGTTAATAATGTGCATATAGCTATAATTCTGTTTATTTTGACCATTTTGACCCCTGTCTACATGTTTGGTTTTGATGTCTGTCTCCACCTTCTAGACTGTGAGCTCACTGTTGGGTAGGGACCATCTCTATATGTTGCCGACTTGTACTTCCCAAGCGGTTTGTACAGGGTTCTGCACACAGTAAGTGCTCAATAAATATGATTGAATGAATGAATGAATAAAAACAAACATAACAGAAAGCATTTAGCTTTTATTGTGTGCAGAGCACTATACTAAGCCCTTGGATAACACAACAGATAATAAGATCACACCTGTGCTAAGCCAGAGGAGGTGAAATAAAATTTGGTCTCCAGACCTACTCTTTTCCCTCTACTAGACATTTTTGCTGTAGGGTTCTGTGGTCTTAAAAGTTTTAAACATCCAGCTACTCCATGTTGGCTGCAGGGCTAATCTCTCATGTCACATAACTCCTCTCCTCAACTCCTCCAACCTTGGCCATTCTTCATTTTAGCTAAAGCCCTGAACTTCTTGTTTCATTTTGTCTTGAACATGTCCCTGGTTCCAGCCATCAGACCCCATCTCAGTTCAACCTCCACCAGCATCACCACTTGTGAAGACCTCTTGCTTTTTTCAGCATCTTCTTTTTTCTATGATAGGCAGACACTTGCAGTCTGTAAATCAACAAATTGCTTTCAGCCTCCCCAGTCCACCCCCAGCAGGCCCCTGCCATTAGCAGCAATCAGCTGGGAGCTATTTCCAGGCTTGGGGAAACTCCAGGGCCATTTTACAATTCACTCAAATCTCACAGTGCCCTCATTCCAGAAATATTAATATAGGAAAAAACCCAAACAAATAGATTCCCACCCCCAAAAGGCTTGGCCTCATTCCAGAAATATTAATATAGGAAAAAAACCCAAACAAATAGATTCCCACCCTGTAACGCAGGAGCTTAGCTCCAAGCAGATTCATTCTGGATTCAGTGAGACCGAAGAAAGAGAGAGGAGCTTTTGCAATGGGGTTCATATCACCTTAAATCTCGCAGCGGCCGGTCGAGGTCCTGGTGCAAGGACAGCCCCGTTCCATGAGACATCGGTGGAGTATCCTCACTGCAACAGGTGTGGGGCGGGCTTTTATACAAAACCGGACAAATGTGGTTGTTTGCCAAAGGCTTATCTAAGGCCTACATACGTGTGGCGCAGTTAGAAATATACGGTGCATGAGCAGAAAGCAGAGCAAGGAATTCTAGGTATCATAACAAAGCGAGGGATACTGGATATCACAACAAAGCGAGGGATTCTGGGTATCGCAGTATTCCGTGGACATACACACCCCCAAAAGTCTTGGCCTGACTGTCACAGTAATCAAATGCAGCTCATGTCATTGACTGGCAGCAGAATACAGTTGAGATTTTTCAGTCACATCACATGCCTTTTGCTGCTTTCAGCTTGGCAACAGCTACCTGGAGTGGCCCTGCACAACTCCGTGCAACCCACAGCGGTGATTCCGGAGACGATAGGAAGCAGTCAACAGCTGGCGGACTGGAGGAATGCCCACTCCCACAGCAATCAGTACGGTACCATCATGCAGCAGCCCTCCTTGCTGATCAATCATGTGACTCTGGCCACCGCTCAGCCCCTGAATGTTGGCGTGGTTCATGTTGTTCGGCAGCAGCAAACCAGCGCTCTTCCCTCAAAGAAAAGCAAGCAGCCTGCTCCAAACTCTGCCAAAGCCACCTCCACATTGGACATCCTCCCTTCCCAAGTGTATTCACTGGTTGGGAGCAGCCCCCTCTGTACCTCTTCGACCTACAACCCCCTCCTCCCCATCGAAGACCAGCACCAGCCCATCGTCATCCCCGACACCCCCAGCCCCCCAGTCAGCGTCATAACCATCCGCAGTGACACTGACGAAGAGGAAGACAGCAAGTACAAACCGAACAGCTCCAGCTTGAAACCATGGTTCAACGTCATCAGCTATGTCACCGTCAATGACTCGCCAGATTCTGACTCCTCCTTGAGCAGCCCGTACTCCACAGACACGATGGCCGCTCTGCGGGTCAACGCCGGGGGGTTGCTCGAAGTTCCTAGCCGTGTTCTGACGGATGGCGCTGGCACTCACACTATCATTGTGCCACCCCTCAAAACCCAGTTCAGCGACTGCACTGTGGGGACCCACGTTTCAGGCCTCCTGATCAGCAAGACCAAGCCAGTGGCTTCAGTGAGCGGGCAGACATCCGGATGCTGCATCACCCCCACAGGGTACCGATCCCAGCGAGGGGTGACAAATGGTGTGCAGCCCCTTAACCTCAGCCAGAACCAGCAGCAAGCGGTGTCGGTCCCGTAGGAGAGAAGTAGCAACTCCGCCTCTCGCCGGCAGCAAGCTTACGTGGCCCCTCTCACCTCCACCCTCTCTCAGGCTCCCTACACCTTCCAGCACAGCAGCCCACTGCACTCGACTGTGCACTCCCTCCTGGCTACCACCTCAGCCTCCACTCACCTGCCAAACCAGCCGCACGTCTACACCTATGCGGCCCTGACGATGGCCGCGTCGCTGGGCTCCACCAGTTCCATCGCCCACCTGTTCTCCCCTCAGGGTTCGTCGAGGCACATGGCCTATCCTAGCACTCTGGTCCACCAGGTCCCCGTGAGTGTGGGTCCCAGTCTGCTCACCTCTGCCAGTGTGGCCCCAGCCCAGTACCAGCATCAGTTTGCCATCCAGTCTTACATCGGGGCTCGACAATTTACAATGGATGCCCACTGAGCCCAACCAAGATTAACCAGTACTCCTACTTGTAGGAGGTGGGATCAGGTGGGGGTTGCTCAGAGCCATCGGTGGCTGTGTCCGGCGGCCAACTCCTGGCCAGCCATCGCTCCTCCAAGAAGCCAGCTGAAGTGGAAGGAAAGAAGGTCTTCCAGGGGGAACCAATCTCAACATTGACTGCATTGTTGTAGTCTCCCAAAGTCTGTTCTGTTTTTTGATAGTCTTTATGCAGATCGAGCAGTTCAGATACACACACACACACAACCATCCACCACTAAGGAGCCAGTCTCTTCAGTAACCAGTAAAGCTTCCATTTTCGGATTGCCCATCAAAAACTATTTTAACATTCTGCCTTCTTATTTCTGTAGGTGTTTTTAAGTAGAGGCAAGAGCTCTGCTTTAATGCTGTTTTAATTGTTACAACTGATTAGAATACAGATGCCAATGCAGAGTACTTTAAAATTAAGAGTATGGGGACGAAGAAGAAAAGTAATTTTTGGTAGGTAACAAATGCTTATTCACCAGTAAGTTCTAGCAACAGCGTGCACTAGACTATGTTACTAGCAGGCATTTTCACTTAAGATACAATGTATATTTATCTTTGTTTATGGGACATTTTAAACTTTAAGATTTTATTTTTGGTTTTACACCTCAGATTATTCATACTGGCCGGTGGCCATTTCTTTAGAACTAGCTCTGTATCATTTTGAGTTGCTGCTGGAATTCTCACTCTTGGTTATCTCTGTGCTTCATTTAAAGCCATTTTTAAAGGGCAGTTCACCTTTTGCTGCTCATCGGTGATCTGAGAATCTACTGAAACTGAAAATTCCAAATGCTCTCAAATTATTTTTAAGACGTCTGTCCCTGTGATTCAGCTAAACTCTTTATCATTGCAGAAGCCATTAAATTAAGGTGGTTTTTATTCTTTTCCAGTTATATGCACGATTGCTTTGGTTACATGATACTGGCATATATGTATGGTCCTTCTAAACTGTGAGCCCATTGTTGGGTAGGGACCGTCTCTATATGTTGCCGATTTGTACTTCCCAAGCGCTTAGTACAGTGCTCTGCACACAGTAAGCGCTTAATAAATACGATTGAATGAATGAATGCCTGATACAACCCTACCAGCTTTCCACAGAGCAGACACCCACAGTGCTGAATAATGTCACATTGTTTACACTATTGACATTTCTTGTAAACGATCTGTAAATGGGAGGAGAAAGTATAGAAATAAGATTTTGAAATTGCGTTGTCCAGACTGCAAACTCTTGTAGGCAGGGAGTGTGTCTACCAACTCTGTTATATTGAGAAGCAGTGTGGCTCAGTGGAAAGAGCACAGGCTTTGGAGTCAGAGGTCATGGGTTAAAATCCTGGCTCTGCCAATTGTTAGCTGTGTGACTTTGGGCAAGTCACTTAACTTCTCTGTGCCTCAGTTACCTTATCGGTAAAATGTGGATTAAGACTGTGAGCCCCCTGTGGGACAACCTGATCACCTTGTAACCTCCCCAGCACTAGAACAGTGCTTTGCACATAGTAAGTGCTTAATAAATGCCACTATTATTATTATTATTATTATATTGTACTCTCCCAATTGCTCAGTATAGCGCTCTGCAAACAGAGCTCAATAAATATAATTGATTGATTTTGTTTTGGTGGTGAGTAGTAAGGTCAGAGCCTTCTCCACTTCATTAATGCTAATATACTCAAATCCTCTCCTCCAATCAATCAGTTGTATTTGTTGAAGGCTTACCATGTGCAGAGCACTATGTTAAGTATTTAGGAGAGTAACAATAATGTTTAGGAGAGTCCAGTCCTCTATACTGTGAGCTGGTCTTATAGACTGAACTCACTGTGGGCAGGGAACGTGTCTGCCTACTGTGTTTTATCTTAATCTTCCAAGTGCTTTGTACAGTGCTCTGCACATGGTAAGTGCTCAGTAATTACCACTGATGAAGATAAAGATAAATGCTGTTGAACAATACAATACAATTGAATTGGCAGAATTATAATAACACTATCATCCTCCCATCTTTGAAGACTTGGCATTGCCCTTGTCTCCTAGTTCACTTTCAACCCCCATATTCAGTCACTTGTCAGTTCTTCCTCCACAAAATTTCCCCTATTAGCCTTTTCCTCTCCATCCAAACAGGCCTCACGCTGGTTTAGGCCCTTATCCTGTTCCTTCTTGCCTACTGCATCTCATGGAGATATTTAAAAATACAAAACACTCATGGCCAAACAATCCTCCTGCCTTGCCTATCAGCCAAACTCAAGTGTCACTCGTTTGGTTTTCGTAGAAGGGACACTTAAGGGGCCTCCAGACCCTCCTGTAGCTTGGGGGCAATAATACCATCCGTTTACTTTGTGTCTCTGGCACTGCCTAGTTCTTTGTTAGCTCTTTGGGGAGCTTTTGGTTTTGACCCCAATTATTGCCTCTTTGGAAATATAGCTGTTATATGGGACCTAGCCACGCGATGGCAGAGCTTGCCTAGAAATGGATTTTTATTTTTGGTGTTTGTGTACACCGCTCGGAGGGGATGTTTTCACAAAATAATGTTCCTTGACAAATGTAATTTATATTGATTGCTTTTGTTAATGCTTCAGAGGAAATGTTTGAACTGGATAAATTCTTGTGGCTGTTTATTTCTTTTTTCCTTTAGGGGGAAAAAAAAGTTTTTTAACCCTATAAATGAATCTCATTTGAATTAGGTCAGGCGGAGGAGAGTTAGCTTTTCCCAGAAGGCCTACCGGGAAAGAAAGAACAAAAGAACACATTGAGAAATTCCTAAACGCCAGATAGTCACTACTCCAAGGCGCACTTTTCTCAGGTAAGCTATTTTGTTTTCACTCTTGCATTGTCTTTAAGAAAATCAGACAGCTGGCAATGGTTTTGCATGCCATTAGAAGTAGATAATGGAGTGGAACATGGCTTACGTTTTTGTGAAATATGAAATGTTCACCACTTGGGTGACAATCTGCCATCTGCATTTCTCCCATCTCTTCCTTAGCAACACTAGGGGCAGCAATTAGAAGCTTCCACTTCAGTGAAATTACAGTGCCGTCTCTACGGTGTACCCATCTGGAGCACGTTAGCCGCTTTCTCCTTTGCTTCCCTAATTGCTTATTGAGTTTTTGGTCCTTTTTTTCTAACGCTGAAGAGGGTTAACATATTACCAAGGGAACAAAGGACCAGATAATGGTGCCTTCTCTCTAAAGCAAGGAGAATGTCAGGTACTGGTTTCTTCTGATGCATAACTTTCAGACTAATGGAACACTCTAATTAGGATAGACCAAGAAATATATGAAAACCTCTTTCTTCCTTCTGGGTAATGCTTCATTTTTTGAAGTTGACTATTTTGGCCTGCCAGGGACATATCTCTAAATCTCTCACCAGGAACCAGGACCTGAGCTTTCAGTAATACTAAACAATCAAACAATGGAAATGCATTAGGGTCTCCTGGGACTGGGATACCTTGTTCCTGTTTCATTCATTCACTTGTATTTATTGAACCCTTACTGTGTGCATAGCACTGTACTAAGCGCTTGAGAGAATACAATATAACAATAAACAGAAACATTCCCTGCCCACAATGAGTTTACAGTCATAGAAGATGGGCTTCAGGGAACAATCCTGTTTCAGCCAAGTGATTTAAGGGTTCTCAGTACTGTGAGTCAGGAAAGCAGGCCTCCTCAAAATGACCCATGGTCAATTACCCAAATAGGGGAGGAGAAGAGGTTGAAAGCCAAGTCTTCCAGAAGAGCAGATGGTTGTGATCTGGTGAAATGGCCGCCCAAGTGCACACTGAGAGGTGGTTGAGGGGCTTCTAAAGCAGGTTGGATTTAATGTCCTTTAGACTTTTTAATCCTTTGGCGGGGGCAGTGTGTACGCTGCAGGCTCTCACTTTGCTTTCGAACTATGAGAAGTGGGAAGCAGAGTGGTCTAGTGGAAAGAGCACAGGCCTGAGAGTCAGATGACCTGGGTCCTTCTGCTGGCTCCACTGTTTTCCTGCTTTTTGAACTTGGGAAAATCACTTAACTTCTCTGTGCCTCAGTTCCTCCATCTGCAGAATGGTGATTCAATGCCTGTGCATACTCCTACTTAGACTGTGAGCCCCTTGTGGGACCCAATTATCTGTGCCTAGCACATAGTAAGTGCTTAAAAAAATGGCGCAGTCATTACCAGGTTTAGGCAAGATTTCCAGGAAGCTTGTATGAGGCCAAAACTTTGTCAAAGAAAAATGATGTGCTCCCTACACTCCCACCCCTACCTGGAATTTGAGTTCCCACAGACCTAAAGCCATTTGAGGAATGTAATTATTCCCTCTCAATAACAGTGGCGGAGGCCAAAGTCCATTTTATAGGTGGGAAATGATAGCTCAGAGAGATTGTGATGCCCCATGGTCATAAGAAGAAAAACAGTGTGGCCTAAAAAGAAGTGCTATGGCCTAGTGACTCCTGGTTCTGCTATTTATTTGTTGTGTGGTTTTGGGCAAGTCACTTTACTTTTCTGTACCTCAGTTACATTATCTGTGAAATGGGGATTAAGACTGTGAGCCCTATGTGGGACAGGGACTGTGTCCAATCTGATTATCATGTGTCTACCCCAGCACATAGTACAGTGCCTGGCACTGGCTTAACAAATACCATGAACAATTAAATGGGAATTGGAGAGGAGGGATACTAGAAGCCAAATCTCCAATAGCTTCATGCTATGTGCAATCCCACTGGCTAATAGGCCAGAAAAATTCTGAGGAGGCAAACTCTGGAATCCTTCAGAGATGCTACAATTTCCCTGATTGACCTATTGCAAACTTTTCAGTCAGGCAGCTTTTCCTTATTTCTTAATCAACCAATTTATCAATGGTATTTGTTGAGTGCTTACTGTAGGCAGAGGACAGTATTATTCCTGGGACCTGGGTTTTAGACTAGACTAAGCTCCCTGAGGGGAGGTATTATGTTTGACAACTGCATTGTACTTTCCCAAGTGCTTGCTACAGTGCTCTGCAGATGATAAGGCCTCAGTAAATACCATTGATTGATTGATTGATCACTAAGAGCATGCTAGAGTGAAGGTTGCGGGGGTTGTGGTCTAGGCACTGGGACTGAGTTCTCCAAAGCCTTCCAGTATACTGGGATTAGATTCACCCATAGATGGAGAACTTTTGGGGAGATTTAAGCAGCCTTTTGCTAAATGGTGACTTTGCTCATTTTTATGCCATTAGCTCCAGCTAGCTGTCCCAATATGGATCTCTACCATGTGCTTAAGACTCTTTTTTTAATGGTATTTGTTAAACACTTACCATTTGCTTAGAACAGCACCTGACACGTAATAAGCGTTTAACAAATACCATTAAAAAATAAAAATTTAAAAATCAGACAAAATTAGCAATTGAACATCAATGATAGCATATCTATTTGGGAAAATTGCTCTCCAGAAGATTTTGCTGCTCCTCTTTTTCACCTCAAACCCCAAATGGGAAAACAGAAACATCCCCATAATCGCACATGTGATTTTACATAAGCGGCTAATCCTCCTGTGGTGGTTGTCTTCGATTAGGGCAAGTTGAGAGGCAGAGGTCCTGATGGTAGGGTTTTGATGCCAGACTGCCCCCTTCACCAGCCCTCTTGCTCAAGGTGCAGAGAGGGCCATGAACACTTACTGTCTCCATAAATTTCACACAATCTCACCTGCTTCTTGTTGGTCTTGGAGAGAAGCATTTCCCTTGAACCATTCAACTTTATTTTATGGCCAGGAAGGGGGTGGGAGGGCAAGGGGGGCAGTTCAGGAAAGAAAATATCTTTCTCTAATACTCAGAGTCTGTCTCCCTCTCGCTAGCCCTCTCTCTGTCTCATTCATTCATTCATTCAATCATATTTATTGAGCACTTACTGTGTGCAGAGCACTGTACTAAGCGCTTGAGAAGTACAAGTTGGATCCTCTCTGTTTCTGCCTCACTTCATTCCCCTCCAACCCTTCCTTCCCTGATCCATCCTTCGTGTCCTTCATGTCACTCCTGTCTCCTCCATCATGCTGGTTTATATCATCCTCTTTCAGAAGCCAGCTTGACTCTTCAGTTGCTCAATAGGCATAAGAAAGCTACGAGAACAGGACAATCCCTACTTACAGGCCTATGTGGGTCCACTCACACCTCTGCCTCTCTTTCCAAATCTGCTTAGCCAAGAGGCATCTTGATCTGAGCCATTGTGTTCTGGGAGTAGCCTGTAGGATGCTGAGTCTAAGAGAAATGTAATCCAGTAATTTTCCTCCAATTGCGCACATCTCAGGCACAACACATTCTCCCTTCTCACTATTTGACTCCTCACACATTTTGTGATTGAAAAGCATCATGAAGAGCTTGGGCCTAGGCATCAAACAACCTGAGTTTTAATCCTGGCTCCGCCACTTTCCTGCTTTGTGACCTTGGGCAAGTCACTTAACTTCTCTATGCCTCAGTTTCCTGACAAATGGGAATTAAATACCTATCCTCTCTCCTCACACCGTGAGCCCTATGTAGGACAGGGACTGTGTCTAATTTGATTGTACTTCATCGACTCCAGAGTTCAGTGCAGTGCTTGTCAAACAATAAGTGCTTAACAAATACCACAAGTACTATTATGAACATTCATAGTTTTCTTTCTTAAAACATGTATGGTATGGATGGGAAATTGTCAAGACCTGTTTTTAAAAGAGTAGAAATTAAATGGAAATGACAGCACTAAGGAGTTCAAATTAAGACCCCAAATAGATTAAGGGCTGGGATCTCCATTATCTGGTTGTAGTAAGATTGCTATTTTCTTTTCACCCTGTAACTGATGTAAATGCATTCTTAATTCCCCCTTTTGTGGAGAACAAGTTATCACACTCATATTCATTAAGTTACTTTAGGACCTGCAGCAGAGCTTAATGGCAATTTAAATTAGCAGCATTGCTTGTGGCATAATCAGTTGCAAAGTGCACAGTGAGATGTGGGGAGCATAATAAATTCCCTCTGACTGCCCAAGCTCTTTCTGGGGGTCAACTATTTTAATGACCCCAAGAGTCCTTTGAAAATCATAAGCCCAGATCATTCTTAGAACAGTGCTTGGCACATAGTAAGTACTTAATAAATGCCATTATTATTAATATTAGTATTATTCTTTGTACCCAGGTAATTTGGTTCAGAGAAGACATAACCGCAGACAACCTGATAGTAAATTCTCCAGTGTAGCCCTGCCACCTCCTTCTCTACTGGACTTCTTTTCCCACTGATACATTCCCTCCTCTAACTTGACACTTCCTGCTTCTTCCCACACTCCTTTTGGCTTTCTCTCCTCCCCAGCTTCTCTCACTCCCCACTACGGTGACCATACACCCTGACTTGGGGGGGACAGTCTGGGTTTTGAGGGTCCACCCAACCATCCAACCACTTACTTTACTTCAGAAATGTTGGCCATTTAAAAAAACAGGAGGCACATCTTACCTGAGAGGAGTGTCTACATTAGAGGAGGGAGGATGAAAGGGGAGGACCGAGAGTGGGAATGTGGGGAAGCCAGGAGTGAAGATTGCCCTGTTCAAATTAAGTCCTGTGGGGTCCAACTTTGGGAATTAGGGGGGTAGGGGTTTTGCAAGCTGGGGCCACCATCCTTTGCCACTGCCACTTCAGGGGCAGTTCCGACTCAGCCAACCTGGTTCACATGGCCAGTCCTAGTACAGGAGTGGTAGCCACTACCACTTGGGTGGTTAAAGAGTGGCAGAAGACATATGAGGTGGTCTTTCAGCACACAGTGAGCACCAAATCCTGGGAGTCAGAAGGTCAATGGTTCTAATCCTGGATCCGCCACCTGTCTGCTGTGTTACCTAGGGCAAGTTACTTCACTTCTCTGTGCCTCATTTACCTCATCTTTAAAATGGGGGTTGAGTCTCTGAGCCCCACGTGGGACAGGGACTATGTTCAAGTCAGTTTGCTAGTATCCATTCTAATGTTTAGTACATTGCTTGGCACATAGTAAGTGCTTAACAAATAACATCATTATTATTATTGTTTTCTTTTCCCTCCCAATTTGCTCTCACTTTCTTCTTCTTCCTCCTCTTTCTCCTCCTCCTCTCTCTCTGTCAATCTCTCTCTCCCTTTCTCTCTCTCTCTCTCTCTCTCTCTCTCTCTCTCTGTTCCTCTCCTTGATCTGTTTCCCACTGTCCCTGTCCATTCATAAGCCAACAAACCCTAAGAGTTCCTCCCTCATCCCACCTAAGGTGACTTGAATTTTATTTATTTAATTAATTAATTCAGTCATTCATACATATTTATTGAGTGCTTCCTGTGTGCAAAGTACTGTACTAAGCACTTGGGAGAGCACAGTACAACAATAAACATCTGCCATTTACCCTCTGCACCCCAGGTCCACATGATGGTTTCCTTTCTTGTGGCAGAGTGATAGCGAGGCATAAGAGTTACATTGTTTTATCTCAGACACTGATCTCCCCCTAACCTTACTGACAGACTCCATCACAGAAGTGTGTGTGTGTGTGTGTGTGTGTGTGTATGAGTGTGGCTTTGGGTGTGCTCCATAAATTTGTTGGAAGTCATATAAATCTCCTATATGTATTATCCTATAATTCTCCCAGCTGAAAACTGGGAGTCAGTTGCCACCAGAAGAACAGCATGGCACACTATGCCCAAAAAAGCAGTAGCAATATTTAAGCTGAAGTTTTGTAATGATTGAGACACAAGGAGATGAAAGCAGAAACAGCTCCATGCACTGCAAGCATCAAACGTGGCCACATAGCAAGGAACAGCCTTTGTGTAAACACAATACCTCCAGGACAGAGGATTCCACAATGGCCTGTTCAGTCACAAATGCACCTATTTAAATTTCACTGTCAGCCATGTCTTCCTTCCTATGAAGGACAATTATATAGGTCTAAAACTCCCCTTTTGGCACCTCAGAATCAACACTATTCACTTGCCTTTCTAGAAAGCAAGCTTCATGCCTACAAATCTATCTTAAATGACATCTGAGACATATTTCAGGTTCCAGCTTTTGAGTGCTGCCAATTGCAAAACATTCACAAAGAGAAGTTTTGCTCCTCTATTGTATTATGTTTTGCAGCAAAGCTTCTCAAGAAAATTATACAGCTGTTGCAAGCTTCTCAGACCAAAATACGTACAGTCATAGCCTTAGGCCATTCATAGGGCAGAGAAAGATTTTGGCACTGGAGCACTATACTTGACTCTCCTCCTGAATAGCATCGTATCTTTTTCTGTCATAACTAGCCTCGCTTAAAATGCATAAG
This sequence comes from Tachyglossus aculeatus, assembly GCF_015852505.1. NCBI lineage: Eukaryota > Metazoa > Chordata > Mammalia > Monotremata > Tachyglossidae > Tachyglossus > Tachyglossus aculeatus. Next base: position 80,225,142 of record NC_052070.1, read on the forward strand.
GCAGTGGAAGCAGTGTGGCTTAGTGGAGAGCATGGCCTTGGGAGTCAGAAGTCATGGGTTCTAATCCAGGTTCCGCCACTTATTAGCTGTGTGACTTTGGGCAAGTCACTTAACTTCTCTGTGCCTCACTTACCTCATTTGTAAAATGGGATTAAGTCTGTGAGCCCCACATGGGACAACCTGATTACTTTGTATCTACCCCAGTGCTTAGAACAGTGCTTGGCACATAGTAAGCGCTTAACAAATACCATTATTATCAATATTATCATTATTACTGCCAACCAGGGTTATCAGTGGCAAAATTCTTCTGAGCACTATTAATGAGTCATATGGAAAAAGGATATAGACATTGGACAGAGAACAATTAGCTTTTATGGCGCTCTTGAGTGGGAAGAATTCCAGAAGCTATCAGGAGGGAAGAAGGTGAGTAATAACATGCAGATCAATTTGGGTCCCAATCAGTTGATGAAGAAAAAAAAAAGCATTGAGAAATGCCACATCTCATAGCTCTCACAAATTGAAAGAAATGGCTCTGGGGTCAGAGTAAACCGATCCTCAACCAGGAAGGCAATCTTCTAACAGAGGGATAATTAGCAGGCCCAGGCCAAATGAGCTCTCCCAGACTCACCCACTGAAAACAAAGGTAACTGAAGTTTGCATTAATCATTGCTACTGTTTGTTTTAATAATTAACCATAATTGTGGTATTTGTTAAGCGCTTACTATGCACCAGACACTGTACTAGATGCTGGGGCAGATACAAGCAAATCAGGTTGTACTCAGTCCCTGTCCCACCTGGGGCTCACAGTCTTAATCCCCATTTGACAGATGAGGTAACAGGCACAGAGAAGATTAGTGGATTGCCCCAGGTCACACAGCAGACAAGGGGAAGAGCTTGCATTAGAGCCCAGGTCTTCTGACTCCCAATCCCGTGCTCTTTCCACTAGGCCCCACTGCTCCTCCAGTGGAGCACAATTCCCCAAGAGATCACTGGGAGTTGATGGGAAGCCTCTCTTTCTGTCTTTTAACTGAATATAATAGAACCACAGTCGGTTTTGCCCACATTGTTCTCATACGGAAATTTCATCTTAATCCACTCGAGGGTTTAAGAAACCCTTGGTCAGGTAAGCAATCCAACAGGTTTCGAGGATCAGACGGGGGCAGTAGCTCTGGTGTTCATAGCCGAGAGCTACCACTCCAATTAGCAAGGCTATTAATCCAAACCCTGTGTCACATTGAATTTAATTTAATTTGGAGCTATGGATTTCTTATTGCTGTCAAACAACACGAAAGATCTAAGTTGCAGAACATTAGCAATAAGAACGTGGTCAACCAATTTCTCCTCTCCTCTAATTAATTATTTTTATTGGGCATATCCATTCTTTAATAGCTTTCCTCAAGCATAAAATTCTACAGTTACCTGTCAATGGAGAAGCAGCAAGGCCTAATGGAAAAAAGTCCTTGGAAAAAAGGCTTGGGTGTCAGAAGACCTAAGTTCTAATCGCAGCTCTGCCACTTGGCTGTTGTATGACCTTGGGCAGGTCACTTCACTTCTCTGTGCCTTAGTTCCCTCTTCTGCAAAATGGGGTTTCAGTACCTGTTTTCCCTCTACTTACTCTGTGAACCTCACGTGGGACCCAATAAAGTTGAATCTACCCCAGTGCTTAGTACAGTGCTTGACACATAGTAAGCCCTTAACAAATGCCACAACTATTATTATCAAATAATTATAATAATACTAAGAAATAAAAAACTGGAACATTTTTAAAGGATTTTTTTTTCCCCACAACAGAAGAGACCATTTTCTGTCTGGGGTTGGTTAAGGAGCAGCTCTCTGGTCTGGAAGCAGGAGAATAGGCCCTTTGATCTTAGAAAGTTCCTCTGGTCCTGGGATTTTAAAATGCTATGACCTCCTGTTTCTCATTAGCAAAGAAAATTAGACAAATCTTTTAGAAGTCCAGTCCATCGAAGGCAAGAAAAATTAACATGGATACTCTGCTTTATAAGCGTTTCTAATCCTTTAGTAATAATGGCAGTCAAAGTCATCACCGCAGACCAGGTGGCTGTTTTCCCTTTTCTTTTATTTGATGTGATTGAAGGAAAGTATTCTTTATGGCAGCAACAGTGGCTTTATTAACAATTGCACTTCCTGCTTCCACAAACACAGCCTAAGCCTTGCTACTGAGGATAGGACAGTGCCTCTGAGAGAGACCATCTCACTCAGAACAATGGGAAGAAATTATTGTCCTTTTTTAACAGGTGGAGAAACTGAGGTTCAGAGTAAAACCAGGTTTCCTGTTAGTAGACAGTGCAGCTTTCTCACTGGATTATGTTTAACTCCATATTCACCACCACATTGTCCTCTACCTTTACATGTAGAAAGGTTTTGAACTTCCTGATTGAAAGTGTGAAAGTTGGTTCCTGCCCCCCACCCCCACCCACAGTGGCTCTCCAGGGGCTCATGTCTCACCTTATTATGGAAGCTAATATTTATGGCTGGTGGACCCCTCTCAGGGTCGCACCTGGAGAGTTTCCAGTACTCTACCAGTCTTGGCTAAGGGAGGGAGAGTCAAGCAGAGGCATACCCATTCCATTCCTAGCTTGGGCAGTGGCTAGCAAGTGAAAGGCAATCTGCTACAAGTCAAAACTCACCTTTGCTGGGCAGCAGCAGCACGGGAGAGAGTCAAGGGTGGAGACTCAAGTTTACTGCGCAGAAGGAGGCAATGGTAAGCCACTTCCCTATTTTTACCAAGAAAACTATGGATACACTACCAGAGCAATTGCAGATGGAGAGCAGGGCATCCTGGGAGAGATGTGTCCATAGTATCGCTATGGGTCGGAAATGATTCGATTGCAAAAGACAAGACAAAATACTAGTGAGGAAGGGCTCGTCTGGTTTCGATAACCACGATTGCTGATGGAGAAAACCGCAGCATGCTTCAGAAGGAATCAGTAATCTCAACTCTCCATTGAATCTTCTCTTTCACAGGGCTTGTCAATTGGTTAAGGAATTTCTCTCAAGCAAAGGCCAAGCCACTATGCAGGATAACTTCTGGCTCTTCCAGGAGTTTGTTTGTATAGGCAAATTGGAAGCCATTTCTATTTTCTGAATCTCTGTTTGCCTTCACAGTAAAATGGGGCTAAAGAGAATTCTCACCTTCATAGTAATAATTACAGTATTAGCTAAGCACTTACTATGGTCCAAGAACTGTACTAAATACTGGAGTAGATGTAATACCAACCGATCAGATCCAGTCCCTGTCCCACTTGGGGTTCACAGTGTAAAGGGGAAGGAAAACAAGTATTTAATCCCTATTTTACTGATGACAGAACTGAGGCAAAGGGAAGGCTTGCTCAAGGCAAAAACAGCAGGTAAGTGATGGAGCCAGGATTAGAACCCAATTCTTCCAACTCTCAGTCCTGTGCTTTTTCCACTAGGCAATGTCAGAAAAGAGAGGGTGAAATGGTGCAAATTTAAGTTGGGTTGGGGAGTGAGGTGACCAGAATCCCTGAAAGCAATGGTACAAACATGTTTTTTGGCATTCCATCCTACCACCCAGGCCTTGAAGGGACTTCAGGTTGCTTCTTTAGCCTAAGAAGAGTAATGGGTGAAGCAGCATAGCCATGTGGAAAGAGCACGGGCCTAAGAGTCAGAAGGACCTGGGTTTTAATCCCTGCTCTGCCACTTGTCTGCAGGGTGACCTGGGGCAAATCACCCCAGAACTCAGTATAGTACCTAACACATAGTAATAGCTTAACAAATACCACAAAAAAGTGACTCCTGAGCCTGACTCTGTGGGACATTGTTGAATCAGTCAATCAGGCAGAGCAGTGCTCTAAGCACTTGGAAGAGTACAACATAACAGAGTTGGTAGACAGATTCCTACCCCGTGACGAGTTTACAGTCTAGAGGATGTTTCTGGAACAGGCAGAAACATGCTGTCAGGGTGTGCTGGAAACAAGCATTAGCCAGTTATTCTATTTATTTTATTTTGTTAATATGTTTTGTTGTCTGTCTCCCCCTTCTAGACTGTGAGCCCGCTGTTGGGTAGGGACCGTCTCTATATGTTGCCAACTTGTACTTCCCAAATGCTTAATACAGTGCTCTGCACACAGTAAGCACTCAATAAATATGATTGAATGAATGAATGGTTAGCTGGTCTGGGGTGCATGGTTGCCCAAGATGACCCCTGACTCTTGTGGCAGCCTTTTTCCATTGCTCAGGTCAGAAGGTTGCAGGTTGCCAGTGGTGGAGTCACCTGGACTCCTGTCCTGCCACAACCATCTGGGTGAGGACAGCAGAGGTCCTAGAGGCCTTCCCCAACTAAACCCTCATTTCCCCCACACCCTCTCCCTTCTGTTTCACCCTAGCACTTGGATTTGCACCCTTTATTCACCCCGCCCTCAACCCCACAGCATTTATTTACAGATCTGTAATTCATTTTAATGTTTGTCTCTCCCTCTAGACTGTAAGCTCTTTGTTGGCAGGGAATGTGTCTATCACCTTGGTTTTATTATACACTCCCAAGTGCTACTACAGTGCTCTGTACACAGTAAGTACTCAATTAATATGATCGATTGATTGACAAGGGGGAGATGATTCCCCATTTAATATCCCTGTCTTTCCCCTCCCCTTACCCTTTCATTTCCTCCTCTCTGCCTTCCTTCTCCTCCTCTTCCCTCTCCTTTTCCCCTCTGCCTTTGCCTCTGTCCTCCTTTTCTTCTCTTCACATTCTGTCTTTTTCCCCGTTTTCTTTCATTCTCTTCCTTTTTCTGTCCTCCTCCCTGCCTTCCTTTTCTCTTTCTAGTGGTCTCCTCTCCTCCCACCCCCCAAGTTCCTCTCCCGAATCATCTGTTCACTTTTCTGAGGGCTGGGGAAGGTGTCTGCAGAGATCAGTATTATTGACCCATATGTTGAGCTCAAGCTTCCTACCTGAGGTAAAAAGGGAAAAAAAAAAAATTTCCTAGCTTGTTCTGGGCTCTTTTGCCCATGTAATCTTCCAGGATTTCCCTCGCCTCTCTCTCCTCTATTGCTCCTCTCTCCGGCCCAGTCAACTCTGCCTCCTTGATGAAAATTAGAACTTGAAATTGCAAAGATGAGAGAGGGAAAGTTTCAAAACTATCCTAAGAAGCACAGTGATAGGAGGGATGAAATATTGATGAGGTTCATAAATCTTGCAGGAGCAAATGCAGAGGATACAGTTAGGGATGAAGTTCATAATGAAGCCTGTTGTTGAGGAAGGAAAATAGTTGAGTTGGTTTCAGAGTGAGACAGAGTGTGTGTGTTTGTGTGTGTGTGTAAGAGCATGTGTAAAAGACAGTGAGTAAAAGCTTCCCTGCACTGTGAAGACTGGAGGTTAGTGTTGGGATCAGAGGGGTTTCTGCTCCAAGTATCCTTTCAAATGTTGCTATTCAGCAAAACTCCTAATGTAACAAGACTAAAACTACCCCCTGGGCTCTCCTATATTGACACCTACTTTGCCTGAATCTCAACCTGGTGGCTATCCTGGGATTTCCTTCTGCTCCAAAAGTGGGAACTGTGTTTTAAGAATCACAGGGAAGGAACTGTGGATGTTAGACAGCCCTCTCCAAAACAAGCCCCATGTTACTTGTGGGATGAGACACTGTTCATTTGCCTTTCATCCTTCTCACCCCTCTCATTATTTCTTTCTCAACAGAGCACCACTTAGGTTTTGTACCTCCAAGAGGAATATAGCCACATCCCAAAATAGGGGTACTTGAAAGCTCCTGTGGATCCTTCATTCAATCAGTCGTATTTATTGAGTGCTTCCTGGGTGCAGAGCAGTGAAATAAGCACTTGGGAGAGTGCATATAACAGAGTTGGTAGACACATTCCAGGTACACAGTGAGATTACAGTCTAGAGGGGATGATGGCTGCTGGCGAGGTGGGCCTGCCATGGCCTGCTGCTAGCAATCCCCTCAGCCCTTTCTCCTGAAGAGGTGGTGGAGCTCTCCTTGGCATTTCTGACATCTGACAACCAATATCCTGCCCCAGAAATTTGGTCTTGGATCCCTCCCCCACCAACCTTATGGGGAAGCAGCATGACATAGTGGATAGAGCACTCTCCTGGGTGTCAGAAGGTCATGGGTTCTATTCCTGGTTTTGCTACTTGTCTGTTATCTGGTCTTGGGCAGGTCGCTTCAGCTCTCTGTGCCTCAGTTAACTCATCTGTAAAATGGGGATTAATACTGTGAGGCCTATGCATGACAGGGACTGTGTCCACCCTGATTTGCTTGTATCCACCCCAGTGCTTAGTACAGTGCCTAGCACATAGTAAGCACTTAACAAATACCACAATTATTGAGAAACAGCACGGTGGAGTGGCTAGAGCATGAACCTCGGAGTCAAGTCATGGGTTCTAATACCGTCTTTGCTGCTTGTATGTTGTTTGGCCTTGGGCAGTTCACTTCACTTCTCTATGCCTTAGTTACCTCGTCTGTAAAATGGGGATTGCGACTGTGAGCCCCACATGGGACAGGGACTATGTCCAAACCTATTTGCTTGTAACCATCCCAGCACTTAGAAAGTGCCTGATGCATAGTAAGTGCTTAACAAGTGCCATAATTACTGTTATTATTAATAGTAATAATAATAATATACTCTTCTTCCCATCTCCTGACCACAGGAGGAGTCTGAGATTACAGTGACACTCTGTCACAGACCATAACAATTAATCATTGGCATTTATTGAGCATTTACTCTGTGCAGAGCACTGTGCTAAGCACTTAGGAGAGTAAGATAGAGTTAGATAAATCCCTACCCTCAAGGAGCTAACAGTTCAATGACAGAGGCTCAAAATAAGGCTTCTGGAGCTGCCATATCCTGAGGGGCCTAAATCACTCAACTTTTCTCCCAAGAGCCTCCCCAGAGCAGTCCTTCCCCCTTTTTGAGGCCTAACCTCACCTCCACGAGGCAGAGGAGTGGAGCCAAAATGGTTAAGGATGATGCAAAAGCCACAGGATGACAGTGGGCTTTCCTTGGGTCTCACTTATGGCTCCAGGATAAAGTGGGACTCAAATTAATTAATTAATTCAGTCATATTTATTGAGCACTTACTGTGTGCAGAGCACTGTTCTAAGTGCTTGGGAAGTACAAGTTGGCAACAGATAGAGATGGTCCCTACCCAACAACGGGCTCACAATCTAGAAGGGGGAGACAGACAACAAAACAAAACATGAAGACAGATGTCAAAAACGTCAGAATAAATACAATTATAGCTATTTAATTCTTGTGGGAATTCTCGTATCTATCCTGATAACATTCTTCTCCCCAGGATCTGTCATTTAGGGGATGTTTTGAGGTAGGGTCTACTTGTGCTCTCTGTCTGCTGATACACCAATCTATCAATTGCTGGTATTTATCGAGAGCAGTGAACTAAACACTTGGGAGAGTATTTTAAGCTCTTTGTGGGCAGGGAATGTTTATTGCCTGTTTATTGTTGTATTCCCCCAAGTGCTTAGCACAGTGTTCTGGACACAGTAAGGGCTCAGTAAATACGACTGACTGACTGAATGAATGAATGAATGAATGTGACAGAGTTGGTAGACCCATTCTCCGTCCTAAATCCTTTGGCTTACTCATCTGTCAGCTCAGCCTGTACTATCTCTGGAGCCTAGAAATATAATTGTCACCAGTAAAACCTAAACACGCACTGGTTGTCCACCGCCTATAAAACTTTCCTAGCAAATAGGAGACAAAGACAGATGATAGAATTTTCAGGGCTGTTACGACTGTGTTTCTGAGTGATTAAACTCATTCTAAAAGGATGGGGATGGCCCAGAAACCTAAAGGGCAAAGTCATGATGCACTTTAAGTGTCTTTCTTGCTCTGCCCTGAAAAATTGCTTCTGTCAGCTTTAATTTCCACTTTGCTGAATATCAAGAAAGGTGAGGCCTGAGCAACCGAAGTTGAGAGGGAGAATTTGCTCATCAGCTGTATAGGATGGGAAAATGCCACTCTTCCGGTTCCAAAGAAGAGGATAAACTCAGATGCTCCTTATCAGAAAAGTGGGTACCAGAAGAGCGATCACGAACTCAGGTAAGACGAGAAGTGAATTTCCTAACTTGTCCAGAAGCAGAGTAGACAGATAGCAACTACCTTGATGTCTCCATCACAAAAGATGGCAGGGCCCCCCAGGCAGAGTGTTCTTGCTTCAACCTCTGGCAGATTTACCATGGAGCATGTTGTCAGGCAGACAGTCTGATCAGCCCCTGAGCTGGTCCTGCAGCTTCTCCTTGCTTCAGTCGCCTATTTACAGAACTGAGAGAATCATCTCCCTTCAGCATGGGATTGAGCCTCTCTTTTCCCTACTTGGAGCCTTCCATAGCTCATCAAATTAATCAAATTGATCAAATTGCCTTCTCCCCAACTGCCCTCTCCCTCTCCTCACTTGGATCAGTGGGTCAGTGGGTCAGTGGAGAGGACTTGTTTCAAAAGCTGCCCTGAATTGTTTTTGCAAATGTTTTGTTTCTTCAATCTCTGGGCACATTTAATTTTAGACAAAACACTTCTACTCCAGAAAATAGTCCACACATCAATCAATCACATTTATTGAGTGCTTACTATGTGCAGAGCACTGTACTAAGCACTTGGGAGAGTACACTATAATAGAGTTGGTAGACAAATACCCTGCCCACAACATGTTTTCAGTGTAGAGGGGGAGAATCTGTTCAAACTTACCAGAGTCAGAATAAGGATGAGACCTGGAACAGTGAGCCCCAGTTCTCTGGAGAAGAACCACACTGTCTTATTTTCGAGTTCTTTGTAAATCACTTACTTGCCCACAGCCTGGTTTGTTTTGAATCTTGAGCCTGTGGGCCTGGTTTTACCTGTATCCTGTGCCAAACTACGTTGCATTTCATGGTGCTGTCTGACTCCAGCAAGATATCTGGGGATCAGCTGAGGTAAAATGGTGGAACCTCTAGCTTGTAAGCTCGTTATGAGCAGGGAACATATCTACCAATTATGTTAGATGCTCTGAACGCAGTAAGTGCTCAATAAATATGATTGAGCTAGACTGTGAGCCCACTGTTGGGTAGGGGCTGTCTCTATATGTTGCCAACTTGTACTTCCCAAGCGCTTAGTACAGTGCTCTGCACACAGTAAGCGCTCAATAAATACGATTGATTGATTGGTTGTGAGTGATTAAATGATTGGAAATGGGGGCTGTTCCTTGAGAGGAGTCTTAGAAATCTCTTCTCAGGAAGCAGGGAGGCTGCTTCTTCTTCTTTATGAAATGTGTAGTCCTTCTAGGATGAGGAAGCCCTGGAGCCGGTTATTCATTCATTCATTTGATTGTATTTATTAAGCACTTCCTGTGTGCAGAGCACTGTATAAAGTGCTTGGGAAAGTACAGTACAACACTAAACAGTGACATTCCCTGCCCACAAGAAGTCCACAGCCTAGAGGAGGAGAGACAGGCATCAATACAAAGAAAGAAAATTGCAGTTATATATGTGAGTGTTGTGGTTTGGGGAAAGCAAAGTCAGGGTGATGCAGAAGGGAGTGGGAGATGAGGAAATGTGGGGCTTAGTCTGGGAAGCCCTCTTGGGGGAGATGTATCTTCAGTAAGGCTTTGAGGGGTGGAGGGGGTGTAGTAATTGTCTGTTGCATCTGAGGCCTGACCCTGATCTGACTCCTAGTCAATCAGTGGTATTTACTAAGTGCTTTCTTTGTGCAAGCCACTCTACTAAGTGTTTAGTAGTGCAATAGAGAAGCAGGTGGCCTAGTAGGAAGAGCAGAGGCATGAGAATCAGTCCTGGGTTCTAATGTGAGCTAGGCCACTTGTCTGCTGTTTGGCCTTGGGCAAGTCATTTAACTTCTCTGTGCCTCAGTTACCTTGTCTGAAAAATGGGGATTAAGACAATGAGCCCCATGTGGGACAGGGACTGTGTCCAACCTGTTTATTTTATATTTACCCCAGCACTTAGTTTGGTGTCTGGCACATAGATAGCACATAACACATACCATTAAAAGAATGAATTCAGTTAATGTTCCTGATCCTTGCCCACAGGTTGCTTACAGCCTAGTTGGGGAGTTAAAACTATAAGTGAGGGGAACAACCTAGTACAGGATATGCACATAAGTGCTGGGTGGGGGCGGGGGGGAGGAGAGTAACTCATTAGTGCTTAGGGGGTGGGACTAAGTGTAGGGTGAGGAAGTACCTTCTCCACCTCCCCTGCCTCCACCCACCCTATGTAGGCTGGCTCTATAGCCCTCTGGCTGGGAGTGAAAAGAAGGAAGAAAGTGGAGCCACAATGGGGAATGGCGCAGGGAACACAAACAAGTCCAATGGGGGAAAAGAAAGCACATTTGAAAGCAGAGGAGACACTGCAGCAGGAGCAGTGCCGGGGACCTTGACTGCTAACCTGTCTGCAAACTCCTGAATCAGTGAAATGTAGGAGGCTGGCAGTGCCGGCAATCCCGCTCAGGTTTGAGGGGACAGGGCCGTCTCCTGACACAGGCAGGGTGGAGGAAGGTGGGGAAAGACAGGGGAGAAGGTTTTCACAAACAGCAACTATACCACAGGCCACATCTCCCTCCTCCACTGCCTCATTCATTCATTCATTCAATCATATTTATTGAGTGCTTACTGTGTGCAGAACACTGTACCAAGCTCTTGGGAAGTACAAGTTGGCAACATATAGAGACGGTCCCTACCCAACAACAGGCTCACAGTCTAGAAGGGGGAGACAGACAACAAAACAAAGCATGTGGACATGTGTCAAGTCATCAAAATAAAGAGAAAGACAGCTAGATGCATATCATTAACAAATAAATAGAATAGTAAATACGTACAAGTAAAATAGAGTAATAAATCTGTACAAACATATATACAGATGCTGTGGGGAGGGGAAGGAGGTAGGGTGGGGGGGATGGGGAGGAGGAGAGGAAAAAGGGGGCTCAGTCTGGGAAGGCCTCCTGGAGGAGGTGAGCTCTCAGTAGGGTTTTGAAGGGAGGAAGAGACCTAGCTTGGAGGATGTGCGGAGGGAGGGCATTCCAGGCCATGGGGAGGACATGGACCGGGAGTCAACGGCAGGGCAGGCGGGAATGAGGTACAGTGAGGAGGTTAGCGGCAGAGGAGCAGAGGATGCAGGCTGGGCTGTAGAAGGAGAGAAGAGAGGTGAAGTAGGAGGGGGCGAGGTGAGGGAGAGCCTTGAAGCCGAGAGTGAGGAGTTTTTGCTTGATGCGTAGGTTAACTGGCAGACACTGGAGATTTTTGAGGAGGGGAGTAACGTGCCCAGAGTGTTTCTGCACAAAGATGATCCGGGCAGCAGCGTGAAGTGTAGACTGAAGTGGGGAGACACAGGAGAATGGGAAATCAGAGAGGAGGCTGATGCAGTAATCCAGTCGCCTCACTACCTCATTATCCTCTCCTTCCCCCTCCCCAGCTCCAAAGTGCAGCACATACCAAAGAAAACCTTTCAAAAAAACCAAGAATCATTCCTCAGGTCAAAAGAGTCAAGGAAAAAACAGAGCAGTCCCTGAGGTGGTAAATTCCTTTGTTGTTCTGTTCAGAAAGCTGTCAGAGCCTATATCAATAGACTGATATTTCCCTGATGAAATTTCTTCCTGTGGCACAGGGGATAAATCTGGAAGGGAATGCCTTAGAAACAGAATAAGCTCTTTGCCACACTCAGTTTGGGGAGAACTGGGGGAAAGGACCTAAGCCCTATTTAAGGTCCAGTAGTTTCTGCGGCTCCCCCATTGCTACCCTTACATCCTGCTCCTTCTCTCCTGCCTGCTATGGCCCTTCCCTGGCTGGACCTGAGTTGGGAGATACAGGTTCAGGAGAGCTGAGAGAGAGACTGTAATCAATCAATTAATCCATCAATCAGTTATGTTTATTCAACATTTACTTTGTGCAGAGCACTGCACTGAGTGCTTGGGAGAGTACAGAGTAACAGAGTTAGTAGATACATACCCGGCCCACAGGGAGTTTACAGTCTAGAAGGGGAGACAGGTATTAGTAGAAATAAATGAATAAATCACATAAGTGCTGTAAGGCTGAGGGAGTGGTGAATAAAGGGTGCAAATTCAAATGCAAGGGTAATGCAGAAGGGGAAATGAGGGCTTAGTGGGGAAGGCTTCCTCGAGGAGATGTGATTTTAATAAGGCTTTGAAGTTGGGGAGAGTGATTGTCTTTCAGTGATAGACTGTAAATCCTTTAAGGGCAGGAAACAAGTCTACCAACTCTGTTGCATTGTACTCTCTCAAGAATTTAGAACAGTGCTCAGCTCCAGGTAAACACTAAATAAATATGATTGCTTAATGAATTGATTGATTGATTGAGCCTCCTGGGCCATTATGGCAGCTCTTAGTCTGAGAATGTCTGGTAGAAGCTAAATGAGGCTGTGACAATCTGCCAAAGCCAATCAGTGAATCTTGGGCCATTAACTTAGAGAAGTAGTGTGGTCTAGTGGATAGAGCACAGAGCTGGGAGTCAGAAGGACCTGGGGTCCAATTCCAGCTCTTCCACTTGTCTGCTGTGTTACCTTGGACAAGTCACTTCATTTCTCTGTGCCTCAGTTGCCTCATCTGTAAAATGGGGATTGATTGTGAGCCCCATGTGGGACAGGGACTGTGTCCAACCTAATTAGCTCATATCTAGTACAGTGTCTAGTACAGAATAAGCAGAATAATAATAAATTAGAGAATCAGCGTGGCTCAGTGGCAAGAGCCCGGGCTTTGGAGTCAGAGGTCATGGGTTCAAACCCCGGCTCTGCCAATTGTCAGCTGTGTGACTTTGGGCAAGTCACTTAACTTCTCTGGGCCTCAGTTCCCTCATCTGGAAAATGGGGATTAACACTGTGAGCCCCGGTGGGACAACCTGATCACCTTGTAACCTCCCCAGGGCTTAGAACATTGCTTTGCGCATAGTAAGTGCTTAATAAATGCCATCAAATAAGTGCTTAACAAATACCATTAAAAACAAAACAACAACAGCAACAACAAAATTATAAACTTATAAATACCACAGGAAATCCAGCTGAGCAGACTGGTATTATAGAGTGGCAATTCTTTTTCCCACTCGTCTCATAATTCTAATATCAGACTGTTATGGTGTAGGAGACGATGGGGAAACCAGTGCATGAGGGTCAAAGCAGGCAGGAGAGGGTTCACTGGGTTGGGGGAAGAGGGAAGGGGATGTACAGGCTCCGTTTAATTCCCCTGCTCTCCTCTGGAATCTATTTCTCAGCTGCAAGGATGACAGGCAGAGTAATTACAAGAGACATAAAAAGCTTGTTCCAATGGTACAAACAAAAACCCAGACAACGTATGTGCCTTTTTTCACTCAGCCCACACCCGCTAATTTCTCCCTGTGTCTTTGTGTGTTTCACCAGGGCTTGTGGCAGACATCTGCCCCCAGATATCTGGGGGTCTGCTTTTTGTTGTAATATGCTGGGTGTAATGACAGAGGGCTCATTGTAGCCCATGGGATTAGTTGACCTTGTCAGTGGCAGCTCTGGAGAGCAAGAAGCCTTTTTGAGCCTGAAACCTTGGTTCCCTTTAAGTAACATTCTTATGCTTGTCTGAAAAGCCATTAAGTAAAGTCAGTCAGTCAATCGTATTTATTGAGCACTCACTGTGTGCAGAGCACTGTAATAAGCACTTGGAAAAGTAGACTAAAAAAAATAACAGACACATTCCCTGCTCACAGTGAGCTTACAGTCTAGAGGGGGAGACAGACATTAATATAAAAAAAAAGTACAGATATGTATATAAGTGCTTTGGGGCTGCGATGGTGGGGAGAATAAAGGGAGCCAGTCAAGGTGATGCAAAAGGGAGCCAGAGAAGAGGAAAAGAAGAGCTTAGTCAGGGAAGGCCTCTTGGAAGAGATGTGCCTTCAATAAGGCTTTGAAGATGGGGAGAGAATTGTCTGTTGGATATGAGGAGGGAGGGCATTCCAGGCCAGGGGAAGGACATGGCTGAGAGGTCAGTGGCAAAATAGATGAGATCAAAGGAGTGAAGTGTGTGGGCTGGGTTGTAGTAGGAGAGCAGCAAAATGAGGTAGGAGGGGGCAAGATGATTGAGTGTTTATCAGTTTCTACCAAGTTGACACTTTAAAGGAGAAGAAGGGTTTGAAATATCTTTACCTATCTATGTCTACAGATAGGTACAGATAGATATAGATATATGTGGCTGTTTCATATAGAGATTGTTTACCCTGTTTCCCTTTGTGGATGAATAAGTATGAGATTCTTTTTGTATGCTGGTTCAATCTCTCATCCTATCCCGAATGGATTACTGCATCAGCCTCCTCTCTGATCTCCCATACTCCTGTCTCTCCCCACTTCAGTCTATACTTCACTCTGCTGCCCGAATCATCTTTGTGCAGAAACACTCTGGGCATGTTACTCCCCTCCTCAAAAATCTCCAGTGGCTGCCTATCAACCTACGAATCAAGCAAAAAGTCCTCACTCTCAGCTTCAAGGCTCTCCATCACCTCGCCCCCTCCTACCTCATCTCCCTTCTCGCCTTCTACAGCCCAGCCCGCACCCTCCGCTCCTCTGCTGCTAACCTCCTCACTGTACCTTTTTCTCACCTGTCCCGCCATCGACCCCTGGCCCACGTCCTTCCCCTGGCCTGGAATGCCCTCCCTCCACACATCCGCCATGCTAGCTCTCTTCCTCCCTCCAAAACCCTACTGAGAGCTCACCTCCTCCAAGAGGCCTTCCCAGACTGAGCCCCCTTTTTCTCTCCTCCTCCCCATTCCCCCTGCCCTACCACTTTCCCCTCCCCACAGCACTAGTATATATGTTTGTACAGATTTATTACTCTATTTATTTTACTTGTACATATTTACTATTCTATTTATTTTGTTAATGATGTGCATATAGCTTTAATTCTATTTGTTCTGACGACTTTGACACCTGTCTACATGTTTTGTTTTGTTGTCTGTCTCCCCCTTCTAGACTGTGAGCCCATTGTTGAGTAGGGACCGTCTCTATATGTTGCCAACTTGTACTTCCCAAGTGCTTAGTACAGTGCTCTGCACACAGTAAGCGCTCAATAAATACGATTGAATGAATGAATGAATGAATGGTACTATTTTACTGTACTAGCTTGTTCCAGACAGTATGACTTGTCTTTCAGTGCTCTGCACATAGTAAGTGTTCAAAAAATATCACTGATTGATTGATTCAGAGCAGTGATAGATTGCATTCCATCATTCACACATCTGTGGCCTCAGGAAAGTGAGGCAGGCAGGGCAAAACAGCCAGCTGGGTTAGGGTAAAAGAAATACCTGCTTCTTTGATAGTTTGTAGTTTTTATGTACACATCAGATTGGCTTATTTTAATTCCTGAATTGTCTTTGGATTTTATTAATGGGGAGGCAGTGGCAGGTTATATCCCAGGTCTTCTCTATCACTTCCATAATTGTTCATCCCCCTAGAATCACTGGTCTCTTTGATAGGGAGGCAAAGCTGTTTGTGTCACCCCACCTTGTGAGCAAAGTGCAGATCTGGACATCAGAAGGAGTTGGGTTAAGTGGTTGACTTCCTCAGGCTCTTGTCAGCAGAGTTATCCTTGCAAGAACAGGACCTGTTTGAGGTAACAACCTTTCTGCTCTCATTTTGGTCTCCCAGCTTCAATATTTCCAACCTCCCGTTGGCTACTGGAGAAACCCATTCTTCCCCCCAGATCAGAGCCTGGCCATTTGGCCCAGAGAAGCAAACTGGGCCAGGGAATGGGTCTGTTTTATTGTTATATTGTACTCTTCCAAGCACTTAGTACTGTTAGTGCTCCGTAAATACAAATGAATGAACGAATGAATAAATGAAGGGGCAGATATGTCGGCCATCAACTCCTTCAAGGTGCATTGGGGCTCTGGTCATAATCCCTATAAAAATAATAATAATAATAATTGTGGTATTTGTTAAGCACTTACTGTGTACCACTCACTATAGTAAGTGCTAGGGTGGATATTAGAAAATTGGGTTGGACACAGTTCCTATCTCCCCTCAGGCTCACAGTTTTAATCCCCATTTTATAGATGAGGTAACTGAGGCCCAGAGAAGTGAAGTGACTTGCCCAAGGTCACACAGCAGACAAGTGGCAGAGCCAGGATTAGAACCCATGGCCTTCTGACTCCCAGGCCTGCTCTACCCACTCTGCCCTTCCCTTTAGTTCCCCGTCATTTGGACAGATGCTGAGAAGAAGCATAGGCTAGTGGAAAGAGCACAGGCCTGGGCGTCAGAGGACCTGGGTTCTAATCCCATCTCCACCACTTCTCTGCTATATGACCTTAGGTAAATTGCTTGACTTCTCTGCACCTCATTTTCCTCATCTGTAAAATGGTGATTAAGTCTATGCATCCCGTGGGTCATGGATCATGTCCAACTTGATTAGCCTGTTTCTACCCCAGCACTTAGTACAGTTTCTGGCACATAATAACCACCTAACAAATAGCATTTTAAAAAAAGATGATGAAGTCTTTCTTCCGCTTTTGTCTCTGGTGTTCCTGCAGATGAGGCTACCTGATAATGCTGCTGCCAAAATCTTTGATCATTGCTACACACAACTGACAACTCAGGGTCTGTGCAGATTACATCCCCCTGTATTGATCTGGCCTAATTATTTAGCAGATAATGAGTTTGCTTTTAACTGGGAGTTGAAATGTGTTTTAACAGGAGACCAGGTGGACAGAACTCGATGGCCAGTCAATCAAAGGGCCAACTGGTTTGTTTGCTGTTCCAAAGTCCAGCCTTCAGCCTCCTTCTTAGAAATGCGACCCTCGTTGGAAGAAGTAGATTACATACCATTAACCAGCCCATTTAAGAGAGTCCAACTGGGTGGATAGTACTGCTCCTTTAGAAGGGGTCTTTGGAAGATGCAGGGAACCTGAAATATTTAAGGGCCCTAATGCTTATGTGAGAGGCGAGCTAAACTTCCTGCTGGATGACAAATTCGATTATTTAATAGATTGAGAGGTCTTGGATTTAAAGTGGAATGAAAGAGAGGGCTGAGCAGGGGAGCCAAGTGTGAAGGTGGCCCAACCAGAGGGAAGGCACAGCAGCAGCATGTCTGCTTGCCTGTCCGCCTTCCTATTTCCCTGCCTACAAGAATCCCTACCCTGCCTCCCTGCCTCCGTGTCTGCAGCCTGCCTATTTCCGTGCTTACCAGACTCCCTACCTACTGCTCTGCCTCCACGCTTTCTGCCTGGCTGCTTCCCTGCCTGCCTGCCTCCTTGTGTCCCTACCTCTCTGCCTGTTTCCCTACCTGCCTGCCTATCTCCCTGCCTGCCTGCCTCCCTGCCGCTCTGCCTACCTGCATCCCTGTCTCCATCTGCCTCCATGCCTATCTGCCTGCCTGTCTTCCTGCCTGCCTCTCTGCATCTCTGCCTCCTTGTCTCCTTGTCTGCCTCCCAGCCTGTCCCCCTGCCTGCATCCACGCTTGCCTGCCTACCTGATTTCATTCATTCATTCATTCATTCAATCATACTTATTGAGCACTTACTGTGTGCAGAGCACTGTACTAAGAGCTTGGAAACTACAATTCGGCAACAGATAGAGACAGTCCCTACACAACAACGGGCTCACAGTCTAGAAGGGGGAGACAGACAACAAAACAAAGCAAGTAGACAGGTATCAATACCATCAAAATAGATAAGTAGAATTATAGATATATACATCAGCAGTTACTAAGTGGCAGGCACTGTACTAGGTGCTGGGGTGGATACAAGAAAATCGGGTTTCACTGTCCCTGTCCCATGTGGGGCTCACGGTCTCAATCCCCATTTTACAGATGAGATAACTGAGGCCCAGAGAATAATGATGGCATTTATTAGGTGCTTTCTATGTCTTGTTCCCCTCCCTGCCTCCCTACCTTTCTGATCCCTGCCTATCTGCTTGACACCCCACCTTACCGCCTCTCTCCCTGGCTGCCTGCTTGCCTTTCTCCCTTGCTCCCTTCCTGCCATTTGACAAGGTCCTTGGAATCCCTGGTTGAGAGCTTGGCACCTCTACACATCCGTTCTTAGTGGTAATCTCACCATCTCTCCTTAATACTTGGGCCCATTTTAGAAACTTGTCATTACAATTCTTTTCCAACAGCCTGTTTTTCCTGACAGGTTACAGCCCAGGTTTAGCTGGGAGACAGAACATGTAAACTCCTTAAGGACAGGGCTCCTGTCTACCAACTGTATCGTACTCTCCCAAGTGCTTACTACAACATTCTGCACACAGTACATCCTCAATAAATACCATTGATTGATGTAACACTGGCTCCTTTCAGCTGCCTCAGGGGAATGGAGACATGAGCTTATCTGGGATAACATGAAAAGCAACACGGCCTAGTAGATAGAGCAGGGGCCTGAGAGTCAGAAGGTCGTGTTCTATTTTTGGCCCTGCCACTTTCATTCAATTGTATTTATTGAGCGCTTACTGTGTGCAAAGAACTTGTCTGCTATGTGACCTTGGGTAAGTCACTTCACTTCTCAGGGCCTCAGTTACCTCATCTGTGAAATGGGGATTAAGACTATGAGCCTGAAGTGGGACAGAGACTATGTCCAACCTGATTTGCTTGTATTCCCCCCGACCCCTCCCTGCCGCCACCACACTTAGTACCATGTGTGGTGCACAGTAAGCACTTTAAAAATACCACTATTATTATTATTATTAACATGTTACCTGGTAGGTGCGCACACACATACACACACACAAAAAAACCTTTTGTTTTCTTGAGGCATTTGGTTCTCTGCAATTGCAGAACAGGGACACTGGCATCTCATTATCATGAAAGTCCTTCAGGGACTTCCTGTCACACAATGTTAATCCAGCAAAGTTTCCACTGCAGCACAGACAATGCAATGAGAAACACTCTGGCTAATACAAGTCACAATGGGGAACACTTAGGTCCTGATTCTTACATGTCTCCTGAGGGAAGATTGCAAAGATTTTTTGTGCATGCGTTTTTGTGTGTGCTTGTGTGTGTGTTTGTTTAATTTGGATTCCTGTATGGAAACCCCATTCTGCAGCTCCCTGGAGTCCTACCTCCCAGAATCTGCCTTCCTGCTTCCCAGAGCCAGATCTGGCTGTGAGATGAATGCCTATGGTTACATCGATAGCTTTGCCATCAGGTGTGTGTGGAGGGACCAGGCTCCACACACGTCCAGTCAGTCAGTCAATAGTATTTATTGAGGGTTTACTATGTGCAGATCACTGTACTGAGCACTTGGGAGAGTACAATAACACTATACGGACACATTCCCTGACAACAAGTCTAGACAGGGAGAGAGATGTTAACATAAATAAATTATAGATATGTACATAAGTACTGTGGGGCTGGGAGGTGGGATAATAACAATAATAATAATAAGAAGAAGAAGAAGAAGAATTGTTAAACGCTTACTATGTGCCAAGCACTGATCTAAGCACTGGGGTAGAACAAGGTAATCAGGTTGTCCCTTAGGGCTCACAGTCCTAATCCCCATTTTACAGATGAGGTAACTGAGGCCCAGAGAAGTGAAGTGATTTGCCCAAGGTCACACAGCAGACAAGTGGTAGAGGCTGAGGTTAGAACACATGACCTTCTGACTCCCAAGGCCTGTATTCTGTCCACTAGGCCATGTTGCTTCTCATGTTATCCCAGATAAGCTCATCTCTCCAGTTCCCTGTGGTAGCTGAAAGGAGCCAGTGTTACATCAATCAGTGGTATTTATTGAGGATTTACTGTGTGCAGCGGAGGCGGATTAGAAACCACATCCTCAGACTCCCAAGCCCGTGCTCTTTCCAATAAGCCATGCTGCTTTTCTATAATAATGATGGTATTTGTTAAGCACTTACTCCAAGATCTTTAAGATCACTGGAAAGTGGCACACCTGGTCAGTTCCTTAGCCAGGCAAAAACACCAGAAACCACCCCTACCATCCAACCTACACAGCACTACCCCAACTAGATCTCTACAGCAGCCATCCCACGGAGCTGGGATAAGACATTCCTTAATTTCAAGGTTTAGTGATGACTGTTTTCCAAGGAGAGAAGAATTGCAGCTTGCTCAGTAGTTCAGTGAAGTTAATTAAACTTTGAAAAATGGCCCCTGGGGAAGTTCCCTCCAGGGTAAAGTCACCCCGCACCTCCCTGCTTCCTTTACACAAGCCAGCTCTCAGTCATTTATCTTGAATCAGATTCTTCCCCCTTGCCTGGGGAAGCAGGCCATCCTGAGAATCCAGAGTGGAAAATGTCCTTACCCTAAGCACAGCTGGGTGAGCCTTGTGTCAGGGGATGATGATGATGATGGCATTCGTTAAGTGCTTACTATGTGCAAAGCACAGTTCTAAGCTCTGGGGAGGATACAAGGTGATCAGATTGTCCCATGTGGGGCTCACAGTCTTCATCCCCATTTTACAGATGAGGTAACTGAGGCATAGCGAAGTTAAGTGACTTGCTCAAAGTCACACAGCTGACAATTGGCAGAGCCGGAATTTGAACCTATGACCTCTGACTCCCAAGCCCATGCTCTTTCCACTGGGAGAAGCTGAGGAAATTCTAGGGCCTTTGAGCAGAAAGAGTTGGCATGGTGGTTGGTGATCGGGAGGAATTTGGTCCTTAGATCCACAGGGTGGTAGGGATGAGATGGAGGAGGAGGAGGGAACTTCTGATGCCAATCACTCACCACACCATTCTAGTCCTGTCTCACTGCCTGACAGTTTGAGGGTCCTGGGTGAGCTGTGTTGGGGTGGGGAGTGGGAACCAGGTGATGGGGGCTTTAAGGAAACTGTAGTAGGCTTGCGACCGCCGAAAATGAGTTTTACCAACAGCGTGTGAAAGAATGGTTGACTCTCATTCTCTTTAAGAGAAAGATTAAAAGCAACAGAGAGCTGGCATTGATGGGGAGGGGGCTGTTCCCATGGGAGCTGCCCGACAAGATCCATTCGGCAATTGGCAACCTTGACACCTGCTGATTAAATGGGAAGGTGGGACCAGGTAGAGGATGTGGTAACAGATGCTGGGGGTGGGAGAGGCTGAGTTGATTGGGCAAAGGTATATGTTGCCAACTTGTACTTCCCAAGCGCTTAGTACAGTGCTCTGCACACAGTAAGGGCTCAATAAATACGATTGAACGAATGAATGAATGAATGAATGAATGAACCCAGCCAGCCTGGCCTTAGCCCTGGCCCCCGCAGTCCCAGACTTGCCCAGCTATTAACTAGGGTCCCATTGGCAGGAAGTTTGTGTCTCTTTCTTGTTCTGTAGGTTCTGAGCTGGAGGGGAACAATCGAGCCCACAGGTAATAATGGAGCTATGGAGCAGTGGGTGGCTATCGGGGAGGGGCAGGGAGGCCAAAATGGAAGTCAGTCAGTCAGTCTGCAGACTCCATGGAGCCCGCATTGTCAGTAGAACACTGCACTCTGTAACAGAATTGGAAGACACATTTCCTGCCCACAAGGAACTTACAGTCTAGGGGGGGCCATCTCATAACACCTCCATGTTCCCCTCTGTTCACAGCATCAAACCAGCCTGGCAACTAGGATGAAGGGTCAATGCCAGGAGAGGGAACATTTTTGCACAGGACCAGACCCTAGATTTCCAGGCCCCAAGAAGGAATGGAAACAACATTTATCAATAAATAATGATGATGATAACAATAATAACAATAATAGTATTTTAAGTGCTTACATGTTAAGCACTGCTTAAAGTGCTGAGGTAGATACAAATTAATCAGGTAAGACACAGTCCCTGTACCACAAAGGGCTCACAATCTAAGTCAGGGAGAGAATGGGTATTGAGTCCCCATTTTACAGATAGGGAAACTGATGCACAGAGAAGATAAGTGACTTGAACAAGGTCACACAGCAGTCAGGTGGCAGAAATGGGATTGGAGCCCAGGTCCTCCAGCACCTGGGCCTCTGACACCTGGGCCTGGTCGTTTTCCACTAAGCCATGCTGCTTCCCTATCAGTCAGTCAATAAGTGGTCTTCATTGAGGGCTTACTATGTGAAGAGCACTGTATTAAGCGCTTGGGACATTCCAATAGAGTACAGTAACACTTTTCAACACCAAACTGATGGTCTCTGATTCCATTTACATCAATGGGGATGGGCTTGGAAGCAGTTAAAAGGAAGGAAGCTTCCAGCAAATGAGGCTCACAGCTTTCCCAGGGGGCCGGTCCCTCTGGGGGAGGTGGGATGGGGGTCAGGTGGTTCAGTCTCAATCAATCAGTCATTTATTATGTGCTTCCCATGTGCAGAGAACTATACTAAGAGCTTGGGAGAGTACAATATAACAAAGTTGGTAGATATGTTCCCTCTCCTCAAATGAGGTTACAGTCTAGAGGGGAACTTACAGTCTAGAGGAGAGTTTACAGTTTAGAAGGGAGCTTACACTGCAGATACAACCAACCGATGGTTCTTTTATGCAATGATGGTACTTTAGTGCATCTACGGAAACAGACACTTTTTCTCCAGAGAAGTTTTCTAGTCTTCTGAATAATGAGACCACAGACAATTCCCCTTCCCTGCTTCCCTGAAAGCACAGGAGTCCCACCACAGGGCCAAGACTGACTAAAGTCCTCAACACTTCTGAAATGCTTCCAAAAATCATGGCTGATGGAGGGGGCTGCAAACGAAATGCAATAACATTTCAAACGAGGCTGGTTACTCTCTGCTTCTGACACCCGCTTGTAATAACTGGAAGGCTGATCCACACAGACGGAACATCCAGGCTATTTAAATGCTAATTGGGTTGAAAACCCTCTCTTTCCTTTAAAACTTTCCAACAATTAAGGACTCATGACTCCTGATTAGAGTTGGACCCTCAGAACTATTTGGCCAGCTCCTTCTGCCGCTCTCCGAGTTTATTAGTTCTTCTCATCAGGCTGTGAACTGCCATTCGCTGTTTCTTTTTTTAACTAAAGGCCCATTGCAGTGCTGCTGAATCAATACCTCAGAGAGCAAAGTTCTTTCTCCAAGCTGCCAATGCCGCCATTGTCACAAGCCTTCTGCGACTCCAGTGCCCCAACCCCTGAAGCCATGTACACCTTTTTCAGAGAAGTTGACTTCACAATCTGCCATTTGCAGCTTTTTCTGAAGGGGTCAAGGCCTTTGGGGGCACATGGAAGTTTTCCCAGACAACCTCTGGTGAGCGGAGATGGCCCTGTTGCCTTGGCGATAGGACTTGGCGGGGAGACCTGCCATGAGGCCCTTGCACCCTCAACTCAAAGAGCTGCCAAGGAAGCATGGGCGGAGATGCTGAGCTGGCAGTGACCACATAGTGGCAGAGAGCATCACCCTCCCTGTGGACACTATTTAGCAATCCAGCAGCGTCAATATATAATTTTCGTCTTTGTAAGAAGAAGGAGGAAGACGAATCCCCCTGTTTCATCTTAAAGGAGTGCTATTTGTCACACAGATGTGACAGAGGAAGAGATGGCCACAGAGACATACATGGAGGCAGAGAGCAAGTTCTCCTGCTCCACTCGACACTTGGCTTAGTTGGTCATTCACTGGGTGATATTCAGGCCAGTCCATAGTGAGCTGGACTGTCCCTTTTTGGAACTGGACACTTCTATGCCCAGTTTTTCATTCAAGCCTCCTTTCACGGCGTGCTATTGACTTCCATGGTTTGGCCCAGAGGCAGAGTTCCTAAAGATCCAGAAGGGCAACATCGTGGCTCTGAAGTAGGTAGATGGAGTCGGAAAAACCATGGGAGAAACACTTCAGGACCAGGCAGAGTCGGCATTTTTCTACAGTGTTCTGAGTGACATCATGTCAGGCCACGTGTCCAGTGAGGGCCACCAGTGACCACCCCCCACTAGGCAGGGTGGCTCTTTAACTTGGGTCTAACTGACTTGCAAGGAGAGGAACAGTTTTAGAGGTACTCCTTGCAGAGTTGTCCACAGGGTCCAGGCACCCCCTCCTCACTCCTGTGGGGAGACCCAGAAGACAGCGGGCTTAAGTGAGCCCCTCTGCTGTGTGTTTCTGGGTGGAGATTGTGCTGGCTCCTTTTCCCCTTCCTCTCCTCCTTTCCCCTTCCCAATAGCCAGTTGGTTAAAGCTCAGAGCATAGGACCCTCTGTCCCAGCATCATTTACTGTCATGGGTTGGAGCCAACCAGGACCCAGAAATCCCAAATCCAATCAGTTCTACTGTTATTCCCATCACTTGTGAGCTCAAAATGTTGTATAACCAATGAGGATTTTTATGGTATTTGCTAAGCACTTACTGTGTGCCAGGCACTGAACTAAGCACTGGGGTAGGTACAAGTTAATTAGGTTGGACACGGTCCCCGTGTTAATCCCCATTTTACAGACGAGGTAACTGAGGCTCAGGCAAGTGATGTGACCTGTCCAAGGTCATGCAGCAGACAAGTGGCAGAGTCAGGATTAGAACCCAGGTCATTCTGACTTCCAAGCCCATGCTCTATCCATTCATTAGGCCATGCTGCTTCCCAGGAGTTGCCAGGAAAATCTAGTTCCAGAAATCTAAGAGTCATTTCCAGTCTGAACTAAAGACAAGGACATACACACTGGCTGCTGCTTTGAGTGGAAAGTGGCAGTCCTGCATCTGCAGAGTGACCCAGAAAGGTGAAGAAGGGTCAAAAGAAATCATTTTAGGAGCAGAGCAGAGAAAGCCCTGCTGCCAATGGTGAGAGGAGGGGAGGAAGGGTCAGTGGAGGCAGTAGGTCTCTCTGAGGGCTAGAAGCTGTGGAGGTAAGAGATCCCGGATACTCCAGGAGGGAGAGCCCGAGGTAAAGAAATGAGGAAAAACATTCATAGAAGGGTATGAACAATGTCAAAGACCGAGCCTGAAGAGAAGTGTAGCCAAAAGGTACCTGCTGGCACTATTCTTGTCTCACATGGACACACTTCATTGTGTTTATGCTTAAGTGTTGTGTCATGGTGAGAAACTCAAATTTTCTACCTCTTGTCCTTTCACTTGGTTGTAAACATCTTGAAGCCAGAGACCAGGATGTGTATCCTTGTATAATTTTCACAGCACTCAGGAGAGTGTCAGCACAACAAAGGCTCTTAATAAATGAATATTCAAACAAAGGTAGAATTTGACTGCTTCTGAACCCCTGTCCCTCACCCAACCTCAAATCAATTAATCAATGGTATTTACTGAGCACTAACTGTGTATGCAGAGTACTTTACTAAGCACTTGGGAAACTACAATACAACAGAGTTGGTAGACATGCTCCCTACCCCCTGAGGAGTTTAAAGTCTAGAGGGAGAGCCAGACATGAATATAAATAAATACATTACTGATATATAAATAAATTATGGCTATGTTAAATGAATTTCAGCAGCTTCAAACCACTCCCATTCCAGTAAGGAACATAGAAGTTTTACGGTCAGTGGAGAAAACACAGAATTGGGAATTAGGAGACTTAAATTCTAATCCCAGCTCCACCACTTGCCTGTTGCATCAGCCTCCTCTCCGATCTCCCATCCTCCTGTCTCTCCCCACTTCAATCCATACTTCACGCCGCTGCCCAGATTATCTTTGCTCAGAAACGCTCTGGGCATGTTGCTCCCCTTCTCAAAAATCTCCAGTGGCTACCAATCAACCTACGCATCAGGCAAAAACTCCTCACCCTCGGCTTCAAGGCTCTCCATCACCTCTCCCCCTCCTACCTCACCTCCCTTCTCTCCTTCTCCAGCCCAGCCCGCACCCTCCGCTCCTCCGCCGCCAATCTCCTCCCTGTGCCTCGTTCTCGCCTGTCCTGCCGTCGACCCCCAGCCCACGTCATCCCCCTGGCCTGGAATGCCCTCCCTCCCCACATCCACCAAGCTAGTTCTCTTCATCCCTTCAAAGCCCTACTGAGAGCTCACCTCCTCCAGGAGGCCTTCCCAGACTGAGCTCCCTCCTTCCGCCTCTCCTCCCCCTTCCCATGTCCCCCGCCTTACCTCCTTCCCCTCCCCACAGCACCTGTATATATGTATATATGTTTATACGTATTTATTACTCTATTTTATTTGTACACATTTATTCTATTTATTTTATTTTGTTAATATATTTTGTTTTGTTGTCTGCCTCCCCATTCTAGACTGTGAGCCAGCTGTTAGGTTGGGACCGTCTCTATATGTTGCCAACTTGTACTTCCTAAGTGCTTAGTACAGTGCTCTGCACACAGTAAGTGCTCAATAAATATGATTGAATGAATGAATGAATGTTGCATGACCTTGGGTAAATCACTCTGTGACTCAGTCTCTCTTCTTTAAAATGGGGATTAAATGCCAGTTTCCCTACCCCCTAGATTGTGAGCCTAATGTGGGGCAGTGACTGTGTCTGAGCTGATTGTTTTGAATCTACCCCAGAACTTAGTACAGTGCTTAGTACAGAGTAAGTGCCACAATGATCATTATCCCCTGTATAAAATACAAAGCAACCAGCTGGGTTTTGTCCCAATAGAGTGCATCCCGAATTGAGCATAATAAACTTTGGACATTTGTTTGCCCAGATGCCAACCTTAGTGCCACTCTGGAAGCCTAAAAAGAGCAGTCACTTCAGAGATCCTGACTTATTTCTGTGCATTTTGACACTGAGAAGTTCTTCACAAACACCCCTCCTCACCTTCATGCTCCCCACAGGAGGGAAATGAATAGCGATATACGATACAGCTATTATCTCCTGGCCTCCTGATAGTCTGGTATCATTAAATACCCTTCAGCCAGGGTGCAAAGTCCTTGGCAGACAAAATGCTTTCTTGTCCTCATTTCCCAGGGTGGGATACTGAGGCAGCAGAGATGGGTTCCATTCATTTATTCCTTTATTTTTGTGGATTAGGTTTTAGATGAGATCATTTTTTTTTCTAATAGCATGATAGCAGATTACAAAAATCTTCCCCAGGTCACAGAAAACAACTTATATGGTGAAAATGATTTCTAAACATCTTAATGATGGAAGCCAAGGGAGTGAGTGAGACCAGGAGCATGGAATTGTAATTTCGAATGACACCTTGAACCCAGAAAGGGTTCCTTGTGGGCAGGGAACGGGTCCACCAACAGTTGTTGTACTGTACTCTCCCAAGCTCTTTGCACAGTCTCTACACACAGTAAGCACTCAATAAATTCCATTGATCGATTGATTGACTTTGAGCTACAGGTTCTTGATGAAGTGATGGGTATGATGGGGGCAAGAGAATCACCCAGGATAGCAGTATGATGATGATGATGGTATTTGTTAAGTGCTTACTATGTGTCAAGCACTGTTCTAAGCGCTGGGGTAGATACGAAGGAATCAGGTTGTCCCCCATGGGGCTCACAGTCTTAATCCCCATTTTACTGATGATGTAACTGAAACACAGAGAAGTTAAGTGACCTGCCCAAAGTCACACAGCTGATAAGTGGTGGAGCCAGGATTAGAACCCACGACCTCTGACTCCCAAGTCTGGGCTCTTTCTACGAAGCCACACTGCTTCTCTAGCAGTAGGGAAGAGGAAAAGGGTGAAAGCCTGAAATGCTGTCAGCGAGGGGAGTGCTGATATAAAAGTGTTCTGGACACACTTGAGTTGTGACTAGCTGGCTGAGGCTCCAGTCCCATTGATTTTGTTGCAGTCCCATTGTTTCTATACTGTAAGTTCACTGTGGGCAGGGAATGTGTCTACCAACTCTGTTATATTGTTTTATTGTACTCTCCCAAGTGCTTGTTACAGTGTTCTGCACACAGTAAGTGCTCAATAAATATGACTGATTGATTGTTTCTCTCTCATCAGTGTTGGAACCCTCTGGCAGAAAGTTGAGCCTTTGTTTAATGGCCTGGGCCACCAGGGAAGCTGCTGAGAGTGTACCAGCACAACTGGACTGGTAGCAAATGTCAAACCTTCATTGCTAGGTAATGATAATAATAATAATAATAATAATAATAATAATAATAATAATAATGATGATGATTGTGGTAATTGCTAAGCACATTGTGCCAAGAACTATATTAAGCTCTGGGGTAGAAACCAGATAATGGGGTCAGACATAGTCTCTATTCCACATGGTGCTCACAGTCCAAAGGGGATGGAAATCGGGTGTTTGAATCCCCATTTTACAGATGAGGGAACTGAGGCACAGAGAAGCTAAGTGACTTGTCCAAGGTCACACAGCAGGCTTGTGGCAGAGCTGAGATTAGAACCCAGTCTTCTAATACCAGGCCTGTGCTCTTTCTATTAATCAGTCCATCAATTGTATTTATTGAGTGCTTACTGTGTGCAGGGCACTGCACTAAGCACTTGGGAGAATACAGTATAACAGACACAGTCCCTGCCCAAAATGAGTTTACAGTCTAGAGGACGAGCTCTGAGTCTGGTCACGCTACATGAATTGTGTGCTTGGCGTAGTGGATAGACCATGGGACTGGGAGTCAGAAAGTCATGGGTTCTAATCCCAGCTCTGCCACATGTCTGCTGTGTGAGCTTGGGCAAGTCACCTCATTTCTCTGGACCTCCGTTGCCTCATCTGTAAAATAGAGATTGAGACTGTGAGCCCCACGTGGGACAGGGACTGTGTCCAACCCTATTTGCTTATATCCACCTAAGTGCTTAGTACAGGGCTTGGCACATAGTAAGCGCTTAACAAATAACATTATTATTATTAAAGACATGGCCCACTAAGGAAGGGGGCTCAGTCAATTTGGCTTAGTGGAAAAAGCCTGGGCTTGGGAGTCAGAGGTCATGGGTTCTAATCCCACTTCACCACTTGTCTGCTGTGTGACCTTGGGTAAGTCACTTAACTTCTCTGTGCCTCAGTTACCTCAACTGTAAAAATGGGGATTAAGACTGTGAGCCCCGCATGGTACAACCTGATGACCTTGTATCTACCCCAGTACTTAGAACTGTGCTTGGCACATAGTAAGCACTTAACAAATACCATCATCATCATTTCCCTTCACCCTGTTGGTACAACAGCGGTACATCTAGTAAACCTAGCTCTGCCCCTAAGGGGATACATGGATGACCTCAATGGTAACTCAACTCACTTCCAGCTTCCAATGACAAATGATCCCTCAGAAGAACAGTGGTACAATATTCCAGGAGTTAACAGTGTTTCTGAACCCTTTCCATTTATCAAACAGATCCAACTAAGCACAGTGTTATCATGCCCGTACCAGAAAACCTACCTTTGACGCCATCACCTATAATGGAGGTGCCCATCTCCCTAAGTGAGCTTCAACAGCGAATGGGGTTTTAATTAACAGTGCCGATTCTAAATAGAAGTGATTTTTCACTCTCTCAAAGGCTCTTGGAGCAAGTACAACTATTTAAATACCAAACATCTGATCTGAAGGGTCCATAAATAATTAATCAATAAAATAATTCATGTAGCCCTATTTTGATTGATTTACATGCCAGCACCAAAAATCCCCAGCTGTAACTGCCTTCCTGGGACAAAGAGCACAGCCTTTATTTTTCCTCTTGATTCCTTGAAGTTTTACAATTCTCAGAACCATGGTCTATTCAAGCAAGCTTTCTTGTTCTAGCAGCTGTGCTGTTGGGAGAATTTCTGAAAAACTTATGTTCATCTTTCAGTCAACCAACACTAACACTAAAGAGTCTTGAGAGCCTGGTCTTTTGAGTGAAACAGTATTGTATTGCCAAACTCTGTTACTCAGAGCCAAAGGATCAAAAGTCATCTAGAGCATAGACTCAAGCACATACCTCTAGGGACATACTTGGGTATAAATACAGTGTAATTAAGAAAGTGGCATGAACAGAAAAATAAATCCCTGCTTTCCATCCATCTCTTCGCTCCCTCTATGTGATGCATTTAGCCTCAGTAACAGGGGTCTTGCCACAAGGAAGGCAAGTGGTCAGCTTTGTTATTGCTAAAATTGTGTTCACTGAGAAAAAAACTTTGTTTTTAATTACTCAAAACCAAACACAAATGCAAATGAGCCTTTCTGATGATGAATGAGATGAAATTGTTAAATCAAAATTAGCTATTTGCCGGAATCCCACTCATAAAATGGAATTCGGTCAAGTACATTTCATACACCAATGAATCTAAATTGTATGGATCTGGTATTTAATGCAAATGCAAGTGTCAGTTGAAAATGGGTACTTAACATGCATTCTCTAACCTTCAGAATCAAGTAGTTGATCTATGATACATAAAGAGATCCTCCTTCTTTCAAAGAGAATATTTTATGATGGAGCAGATGAAAAGACCCTGTTATAAACAACTGTTTGCTGGGCTTTTTATAAATGGATTGTTATTCATAACTCTAGACTGTAAGCTCATTTTGGGAAGGGGATGTGTCTACCAGCCCTGTTCATTCATTCATTCATTCAGTTGTATTTATTGAGTGCTTACTGTGTGCAGAGCACTGTACTAAGCACTGTTATATTGTACTCTCCCAAGCACACAGTAATCACTTAAGTACAATTGATTGATTCATTAACCATTTCTGAAGGCAAATAATAATAACTTTAGTATTTTTTAAGCTTTTACTATATACCAAACATTGTACTAAGCACCAGGGTAGATGCAAGATAATCAGGTCCTACACTGTCAGTCAGTCATATTTATTGAGCACTTACTATGTACAGAGCACTGTACTAAGCACTTAGGAGAACAATAAAATGATGTAACAGACACATTCCCTGCCCACAACGTGCCTAAGGTCTAGAGGGGGACACAGACATTAATATAAAATAAATAAATAAATGACAGCTATACACACACATATATATATATATATATATATATAGATAGATAGATAGATATAGATATACCTATATCTATTTATACCTATATATCCATATATATATGTGTGTATATATATATATATATTTATGTCTCACAGTATAAGTAGAAAAGCAGTGTGGCTTAGTGAAAAGAGCCAGGGATTGGGAGTCAGAGGTCGAGGGTTCTAATGCCAGCTCCACCGCTTGTCAGCTGGGTAACTTTGGGCAAGTCACCTAACTCCTCTGTGCCTCAGTTCCCTCATTTGGAAAATGGGGATTAAGAATGTGAGCGCCATGTGGGACAACCTGATTACCATGTAGCTACTCCAGCGCTTATAGCAGTGCTTGGCGCATAGTAAGTGCTTAACAAATACCCTTATGAGAAACAGTGTGGTTTAGTGGAAAGAGCCCGGGCTTGGGAGTCAGAGGTCATGGGTTCTAATCCCGGCTCTGCCACCTGTCAGCTGTGTGACCTTGGGCAAGTCACTTAACTTCTCTGTGCCTCAGTTACCTCATCTGTAAAATGGGGATTAAGACTGTGAGCCCCATGTGGGACAACCTAATGACCTTGTATCTACCCCAGCACTTAGAACAGTGCTTGACACATAGTAAGTACTTAACAAACATCAGCATTATTATTAAGTAGGAGGGAGAACAGGTATTGAATCCCCATTATGCACATGAGGGAACTGAGGCACAGAAAAGTGAAGTGACTTGCCCAAGGTCACACAGCAGACAAGTGGTGGTACCAGTATTAGAACCCAGGTCCTTTGGGCTTCCAGACCCATGTTCTTTCCACTAGGCCACACTGCTTCTCTAATGAAAACAGTCCTGAATTAGGCAGTATCAACAGGTGTTTTGAGATTCTTCTGCCACCTGAAAGGTGGGTGGTGGAACTGTGTAAAGTGCTGTTTGGGCTGGAGTGGTGAGAGTGGTCATGACCTCTGCATGCATGCAGGAGATGGGGAAACACTTAGAGGAGAAGCTGCCTGGTGTCCATTCTCTTTTCCTCTTGACTGTAAACTCATCCTCTAGACTGTAAGCTCCTAAATTCGGCCTCTAGACTGTTAGCTAGTCCTCTAGACTGTAAGCTTGTTGTGGACAGGAAATATGCCTGTTTATGGTTATAGTGTACTCTCCCAAGCACTTGGTACAGTGCTCCACACACACTAAGCTTTGAAAGCCCCCTCTAGACTGTAAGCTCATTGTGGGCAGGGAATATGTCTGTTTATTGTTATAGTATACTCTCCCAAGTGCTTAGTGCAGTCCTCTGCCCACTGTAAGGGCTCAATAAATGCGATTGAATAAATAAAATTGAATGAGTTATGGTCAGGGAACGTTTCTGCTAATCCTGTTGTACTGTACTCTCCCAGTGCTTAGTACAGCGGTCTGTACAAAGTGCTCAATAAATACAATTGATTGATTGATTTCCCTTCCTTCTTTCCTTCCTATCTGATCCTCCTCCTCTTCCTCCCTTCTCCCCTCCTCCTCCTCTTTCTCTGTCACTGCAGCATGTACTGACCACTTCTCGCTCCACCCCTAGAGATTTCTACTGGGGCTGAGCTGGACCCCTCTCGGATATTTCTTAGCCAGGGGTGTGATAGCTGCAGCTATGTCACAAGCATTTTGTGGTGGCTGCAACCTCATCTCAATGGGCCATGGTGGTTACAGCTACATCACAGGTAACCGGGCAGCCAGGGCTGACTCAGTCCTGTCTGTGGGTGTACACCTGGGTATGATGAGTAGACAGGTGACTCTGCCACCCTTGCTTTCCATCTCTCTCTTGAGATCACTCTGGCTGAGATTTTTTTCTCCCTCTATAATAATATAATAATGATAGCATTTATTAAGCACTTACTATATGCAAAGCACTGTTCTAAGCACTCTAGACCCTCTCCCATTTCGAGACCCTGAAATGTGTCTCTTTGACAAACCAACATTCAAGCAGACGCCTAGGGAAGTTTCCTTTTAAACTGATAAAAGGGTGCATTTGAAATACCTCTTCTTTAAGCCAACTAAATTTAGAGTCTCAGATAATTCCTGTAACTTTATATTCTCCTTCCATATCAATAAATCAATCAATTGTATTTATCGAGCACTTACTGTATGCAGAGCACTGTACTAAACACTTAGGACAATACAATATGACAGAGTCGGTAGACATGATCCCTGCCCACAACAAAGGGACTAGGAACATAAAGATGTAAAGATGTTTTCTACTTGCCCTAGCAAGTGAAAGTCCTGGTATTTACATCCAAATGGACAGATTCATAGCCTTTCCAGCCCCTTAGAAATCTGGTATGTCCATGTCATTCAGGGACTCAGAACCTCACACAATACTCACACAACCTCACTTCTTGGGAGTTCTCACAATAGCATCAGAAAGAAAGGAAAGGGTAGGGAAGCTGGGGAACAGAAAGGGGAAGACTCATTCATTCAATCAATCATATTTATTGAGCCCTTACTGTGTGCAGAGCACTGTATTAAGCACTTGGGAGAGTACAAAATAACAATAAACAGACACATTCCCTGCCCACAATAAGCGTGTCAGGCAACATGTCTTGAAGCTCAGTAGCTCAATGTTCTCTCTCTGGGAGCCCTCTCTGGGGATTTTATGCTTGTCTCTGTGGGTGTAAGAGGCAGCCTAAGATTTCTGATTATTAATGTCTGTGCCCTATCTAGTCTGTAAATTTGTCATGGGCAGGGGAAATGCCTGCTAATTCTGTTGGACTCCCAAGCACTTAGTACAGTGCTCTTCACATAGTAGGTGCTCAATAAATATGATTGATTGGTTGATTGGACTGACTTTAATACAGAGATGGAGAAAGTACAATAGAGTGATCCCTGACCACAACGAGCTTTCATTCTAGTGGAGGAAATTTAACCAAAGAGTTAAATGCCTTATCTGGATTTCTGCAGTTTGCTCACTTCTCTTCAGCCAGGAATTTGAAAGAGAAGGTTAGCCAACCAAAACACTTTTTGAAGTTCAAATGTTTTCCCATCCTTTAATAGTTGGTGTTTGATTAAAAAAAGGATTGGCAAGGTTATCAAATGCCAAACTTTGACGGGGAAGAGATTATAATCCAGAGAGTTACAGTCAGAATTTCTCTGCTTCAGCAAGTTCCTCTAGATCCCCAGAAAGAGGCCTCAGAATCAAGCAATCCATAGTATTTACTGAGCACTTCTGTGTGCAGAGCACTGCACTAAGCACTTGGGAGAGTACAATGTAACAGTTGATAGACCTGTTCCCTGCTCACAGTGGTTTACAGTCCAGAAGGGGACACAGATATTTGTATAAATAAATTATGGATATGTACATAAGTGTTGTGGGACTGAGGGAGGAGTGAATAAAGGGTGTGAATCCAAGTGCAAGAGTGAGGTAGAAGGAGGTGGGAGAAGAGGAAATGAGGGCTTAGGAAAGGCACTTTGGAGGAGATGTTCTTTGAAAAAGCTTTTGAAGTCAGTCAATTGTATTTATTGAGCACTTACTGTGCACAGAGCACTCTACCAAGCACTTGGAAGAATACAGTGTAACCATCAACAGACACATTCCCTCCCCAAAACGGTTTACGTCCAGAAGAGGTGGTTGATGAGTGACTGTTATTTCAGTGATCTCAGGAAGAAAAAAGCCACCTAGGACTCCCTTATGTGAGAGTCCCCACCAGGAAAATGTCTTTGCCTCATGATCCAGCCTGCCCAGAATGAGTGTCTGCAACGCCCAGTCCCTTACTTCTCCAGTTATTTCCACACCAGTTCCTTGTGGGCAGTGAAGGGGTCCACCAACTCTGTTGCAATGTACTCTCCCAAGCAGTTATTACAGTGATTTGCACATAGTAAGCACTCAATTAAAGTTTGGAATGGACTGATTTACCCATCCAAATGCATATGCTTGTGCTTCTGTTGTTTGCAGCCTCGTTTCCATGATTCTCTCTCTTGGGTCTCACATTTGTGCCTTTGGATTTGAGAGTTTTCCATCTCACTCAATGGATTGTAAGGTCTTCAAGAGCAGGAAAAAGATGTTGCTCTTTCTTTATAGTTCCCAACAGACTGTAGTGCAGTGTTCTGCACAATGTAGGAGCTCAATAAATATTTCAGTCAGTCCTTCTGTTCTCTGTGGGATGAGAAAAGGAGGGGCTATCAAAATCAAGAATACAAACCTAAGGGATCACTTTATTAAGACACAGAAAGACTAACGAGAACAGCATTAATGACCTTCACCCACTTTACAGCAGGTCCCTGATTCTAGGCAGGATGTGCAGTGAGCATGCGATCTAGAACTAAGCATTATCAGTTTCACGGCTGGGCTACAAACGTACTTCAATGATCCGTGCCCAGAGCATTTAGGATCAGCCCAGTCTGGACTGTCACTTCCACTGCCTCTGAACATTTATTAATTAGAGAAAAACAGCAACTCCAAGAAATAATGGCTACAGTCTTTGTATTGTAGTGCAAGAAACTGATTGAATACTCCATCTCTCATCCCTTTTTTCCTCCTCCTTCTTCTGACTCCCCAATCTCGCTCCCACCTTGGTCAAGACGAGAGACTTACAGGTTGTCAATAGAACACGAAATTATTTCCTTTGATGGCTTGGACAATAGTAAAAGCCGCAGCAATGAGTGAGGCTTGCTAAAGCCAATGCAGACCAATCCGGGACAGGAGAGCCAATCAGAGCAGCAGGAGGTGGGGCTTCGTCTTCAGCAGATAATTGCTAAGTGCATTTCTAGCACAGTTGGTATGAGCTGCTGAAAGGTCTGGTCGCAGGGAAAGGAAAGCTGTATTCCACATAGTGCTTCAACCATAACAGCATCATACATTGCTCCACTATCCTCTCAGCTGCATAGAAAAGGTACCTACCCACCTCCTTTCTGGTTTACTGCTCATTGTTGAATCTTGGTGATTTGGGATTGAAAAATGCCAGGGAATGTATAGGGAAAAGTTCATTAAAGGGAATTAGACCTGGTTTGAAATCAGAGGGTTTTGTGGGGAAGAAAAGCAAGCTCGTGATTTGGTAAACTTTTAAGCATTAGGAACAGATTTTGTTTATGTTGCTCTTAATTAGTTTTACTTAAAGTCTTTTGAAATGTATCTGATGCTTGATTAGGAGTTGTGTGGCATTCTGCGGAATGTTTTGCTTCATCAGGATCTCTAGAAGCAATGCTTCTGTTGTAGTTTTTTGTTTTTTACATGTCATTTGGATGACAGGTTCTGAACAGTCTGATTGGCTTTTGAGTAGTCTTCTCCTTTGCACTTGTTTGGAGCAGATTTCTTAACACTGGGGTAACTGTCCACTTGTGTCAGTCTCTGAAACTTCTGCACAGTTCCTCCCATCCCTTGTTGTATTGTCCTCTTACATTTCAATACACTGGTTAAGAACAGGGCTCTGGGGGGGCTAACCCAGAGGAGGCTAATATAAACGTGATTAGGTCCACCTGGGGACTATTAACAGTCCAGACAAGAGTGGTAGGTCACTGGAAGTAAATGAGAAAGTTCTTGGGGAGGAGGGAAGAAATGTCTCCTTTTTGTTCTTCCCAAACTTGGAAGATTTTTTTAAGCATTGGGGCAAGAGCGCTTAGTAGAGTGCTCTTCACACAGTAAGTGCTCAAATACGATTGAATGAATGAAATAAGTAGAAAAAAGTCTATTAAATAATGAATCACAAATCATTTTTCAGATGGGAGAAAGGGCTGTCTAGCCCACATGATCATAGCAGCTTGAGGGGGACAAGGCTAGTGGCAGGCAGTGCCATGCATGTGTTTGTATTAAGGCATGCTTGGGCATTAATGCAAACAAACAGAAAAATCATCTCTCTCGCACTATCTCTAGCCAACCACATACTCTGCTCCTCAGGTGAAAAGCTTTGAAATTAGGACAGCTTGTTCTGCAGAGCAACACACTTGGACATGTTAGGTGGGGTTGTCAGTTTGGGTTCACATTTATAAGCACCTTGGAAAGTCAGCACTCATGCTAGTCTTGTGGAAAACTGAGTCTCCTGTTTTGCCTCCTCATAACAGGTCTTGTCACGTGGTCATTATCTTCTGCCCTGAATCAGGTGATCCCCCTGGAGACTCACTTTTAGAAAGGATTAACTCTCTATTATCCATTGATGTCTATAAAGATCAATTACAAGGTCTCTCAAGTATGTCAGAATCAGTTGGGCACTTTTTTTTCCCTTTTCCCAGATTCGAGTTGAAAGTCCTTAGATTCCACTGGTCTTCATGTATGAGTCCTTTGATCCCAGGATCTCTTCTAGAGGCTGGGAAGAAGCAAGCTGCTCTTCCCAACTTCTGGCCCTGATTGGAAGTGGAGCATCTCAGAAACTCCTCTATTGGGAAATGCATGCTATTGAGAGATTCAGATGAAAACTTTTAAACCCCTCCTTTTCACTTGGGGGTTATTTCCTGAGCCCCAATTCTGCTTTAGACAGATGGTATGAGGTGGAAGGATTTTTTGGTAAAATTTTAAACCTCATGGTTTAAAAAAGCAACAGCCTAATTTGGTTGGATGCAGCAGTTGGTGCCTTCCGCAGCACGTGCTATCTGTGAATCAACAAAACAACTCCACCAACTCCTGGAGTCTGAGTTCCAGTGTATATAGAGACTGAAATCGGTGGCTACTGAAGAGCCCTTAGTTTATCCTTACCCCCTTTCCATCCCTACTTCATAAGCTTATCTGCCACAGACTCTCAAGGAACGAGAAGAAGGAGGGGATAAACCATTGATAAATTGATTTTACCTTATTGGATTAAAAAAAAAAACTGGAAGCAGCCCTGTTTCCATGAAGATTAGCAACCTAGGACATGACTTGGCAGTTCTGGGGACCCTGGAACAAGATTGGTGAGACGTTTGGGGGTGGGGTCTCCTCAAATTGAACTTGAGCTGAAAGGTTTCTGATTTGATAGGAAATATTGAAAGTAAAGCTTGTGAAACTGTTCCCAGATGGTGACTCATACATTCACTGTAGGAATAGGCTGGAGCCGATGGGGGAAGGGAAACAGAGGGGAGAGAAGACAAGGAGCTTTGGAAAGTACCAATGGGTCTGTCTCCCTTGCTCTCGCACTCTCAATTTTTCAGTTAGGATCAAAATTGGTGAGTCAAGACAAGCACAAAGCATTGTCATCCTGTATCCCCTTGGCGAGTTAGTGCTATTAGCTCCTTCCTATCACTTGTGATCTTGTCAGATATTTTAATCACACCCACTTTTCTCTTTAATTTCCCTGAAAAGTGGGGTAGCTGTTTGTAGGACTAATTAATGCTCGGCAAATTAAATTTGTTCCTTGTAATTCCAGTGAGTATGACAGTGATACCTTCAGCCAGGCCCTGAATTTAGCACCACCCATATATTTGGCCTTTGAATACTGACTGATCAATCAAGAATCCTCCCATTGGTGGCATTATCATTGGGCCAAACTATTTTGTCCCTCTCTGCTCATATGAGTGAGTTCTCTGGCAAGCCAAGTGTTCTGTTTTCCTCCACACCAGTAACTAATCTCCTTGGAACCCTGCTGGTAATTTGACATTCCTCCCTCTCTCCAACACACATATACACACACTCACACCCAGGGGTTCAGCTGTTAGCCATGCCAAGCAGCTCTGGAAGCTGATGGTAAACATATTTATTCTTCTCTGATAGGTGCCCTTCAGTATTTTATTTATTTCTGTGCCTCTGGCATAACTGCCTTCTCTTCCCTTCACCAGCTCTCTGAACCTGTTAACTCCAAGTCACCTGGAGGGTGTTTGAATTCGTCCAGAGTTAATGTGAAAAATCCTTCATCTTACTAATGGCAGACGAGCAAAGTTGTTTCCCCAAGTATTCCATCTTCCTCCACCACCTCTTGGTAGCTTGCCCATCTCTCTGAAATTTCCCCCACCATCAGCTTTACAAGGTTGAAAAGCCAGACAGTGTCCGGACAGTGGCTCCACAATTGTGCCCAATTGGGTTTCTTTTTCCTGCTCTGACTGAAGCACTCTCAAGAAGCCCTGAGATAAAGTGTTTGTTCATCTCTTGTGCTTTTTCCTTTGGGTTTTTCTCCCCCGCTCTCTCCCCTCCTGTCTCCCCCCCTCTCTCCCCCTCTACTAAGTGACAACAGTTTCGTTTGAGATGGAGATAGCCCGGTACTCTTCCCT